>NC_136901.1:90193789-90227153 GCF_949606895.1 Notothenia rossii
ACTCCGCTCTGCATCAGCCAAATGGCTCGCTGCACCCTCACTGCGAGGGGGACCCAAGTTCCCATCAGCAAAAACACGTGGGTTCGCTATCCTGGCTCCAAAATGGTGGAATGCATAGCCGTGGGAACATGTTTCAAATGGGGGGTGCTGTGGGGATGACACCAGGGCCGGTTTTAACCAATTTGCTGCCCTAGGCAAGATTTTAGCTGGCAATGAAAAACCTCTACAAAAGACCAATACACTACAAAAAGACAAACGTATTGACATGGTGGACAGCTTATATAAAATGACTTCAAATTTATTAATTATTGCATGAAAATGTTTTAATAGGGGGGTGGACGTCACATCCTCTAGGGGGGTCCGGGGGTGTACCCCCGGAAGATTTTTTTTAACATTTTAAAGTAAAATACTTCAATCTGGTGCACTTTGACCGCCCAACTAGGGACTGATCTAGGGGATACAACTCTAAACACCCATGTGAAAAAGATCGGTTTGTATGTGAACATAACCGATAACCTACCATAGCCAATAACAAATAAATGTAGGCTAACTTGTTTTATTTTTGTGGTTCATTTATATCTTATTTTACCAGTTAACATTTATTTATTTATG
Source organism: Notothenia rossii (assembly GCF_949606895.1). Classification (NCBI taxonomy): domain Eukaryota; kingdom Metazoa; phylum Chordata; class Actinopteri; order Perciformes; family Nototheniidae; genus Notothenia; species Notothenia rossii. The sequence continues at coordinate 90,194,402 of NC_136901.1, forward strand.
CATATTTTTTAAATCTCTCCAGTTTTAAACAATATTTTTGGTTTACTGTCCTATACATTGGAATGATTTCAAACCTGTTTTTACTTATACTAATAATTATAAAGGTGTGCCTTTGAAATATTTGCTTACATAAATTGTGATCAAAACGTTTGAGACCCACTGAGATAACTTAGACTAAAGTGAACTATCTAAACACTGAGAGTCCTTTACCTCACTGAGCCTCTCAGTCTGACAGGACAGAACTCTCCCTCCACATTAAACAGCTTCTTATATCCGTTAGCGCAGTAGAAGCTAACAACAAGCCCCGCCAGTACCGGTGCACCCCCTCTCTCTATCTATCTATCTCTCTCTCTCTCTCTCTCTCTCTCTCTCTCACTTTGGCTGTGAGCTGTGGGCGCCTGATAAGCCAACATTCCCCACTTTCATCACTTACAGCGCCCATCGTAGGGGGCAAATCGAAAATGTAACCGGGGAGAAAAGGGTGTTTTCTTTACTTAATTATGAATGTTGTTACATCAAGGCTGAACATTTGCGTTTTTTAAAATCATATTTGCATTCAATCTTGTGGAAGTGCAGATCCCCTTTCCTCCACCAGGGGGTGCTGCAGCACCCTCATCATCCCTACATCCCACGGCCCTGGTGAAATCAGGACAGCAGAAAGCTTACACATCTTCCGGCGTAGACTGAAAACTCATCTCTTTCGACTCCACTTCGAGCGATAGAATTACTAACAAAGCACTTATATACTAATAAAGGACTGGCTTATCTAAAGCCAGTTGAGTAGCACTTGAAATGTTTTGGCTCTATGAAACCTGATGTACTTATATGATTCTGTTTTCTTCAAGTTTGTATTTTGTTGGTCGAACGCACTTATTGTAAGTCGCTTTCATAGCCGTGGGAACATGTTTCAAATGGGGGGTGCTGTGGGGATGACACCAGGGCTGGTTCTGACCTATAGGCAAGATTTTAGCTGGCAATGAAAAACCTCTGCAAAAGACCAATACACTACAAAAAGAGAAACATATTGACATGGTGGACAGCTTATATAACAAGGCTTCAAATGTATTTAGTATTATAACATGTTTTAATTGGAGGGGTGGACTTCACATCCTCGCCCGGGAAGATTTTTTTAACATTTTAAAGTAAAATGCTTCAATCTGGTGCACTTTGACCGCCCAATTACTAGAGACTGATCTAGAGGGTACAAAAGATCGGTTTGCATTTTATTAATCAAATAAGTATGTGAACATTTCCAATAACCTACCATAGCCAATAACAAATAAATGTAACTTATTTTATTTGTTTTGTTCATTCATATCTTATTTTACCAGTTAACATTTATTTATTTATGCATATTTTTAAATCTCTCCAGTTTTAAACGATATTTTTGGTTTACTGTCCTATAGTATACATTGGAATGATTTCAAACCTGTTTTTATTTATCCTAATAATTATAAAGGTGTGCGTTGGAAATATTTTTTTACATAAATCGTGATCAAAACGTTTGAGACTCACTGAGATAGACTCACTGAGATAACGTATCCCCGCGGTATCCCCTCTCTCTATCTCTCTCACTTTGGCTGTGAGTTGCGGGCGCCTGCTAAGCCAACATCCCTCACTTTCATCACTACAGCGCCCATCGTACAGGGCAAATGGAAAATGTAACCGGGTTGAAAAAGGGGTGTTATCTTTACTTAATTATGAATGTTGTTACATCAAGGCTGAAAATTCGGTTTTTTTGGTATTATATCTTGTGGAAGTGCAGATCCCCTGTCCTCCAACAGGGGGTGCTGCAGCACCCTCAGCACCCCTACTTCCCACGACCCTGGTCGCTTTGGATAAAAGCGTCCGCTAAATGCAATGTAATATAATCAAGGTGCCAATGCACAGACAGAACAGCCACACCCTCTCTACTGATACACCCACAGGGGCCTCACGGCAGTACAGATAAATGTGGGCTCACTATTTGGCAAGATGACTAAGCCTTATATTGGCTACTTAGTGAGAATCAACTCCGAGGGTGTTTCTCAATGTCGTGTTACAAACCGGCTCCTGGGCTGCAACAAAAAGCATGGAGGCGAGACGAGGTGTAAGAATAACACAATAGTTTATTCTTAATAAACAGACAACTCCATGAAACCAGCAACAGGTCCCCGAGGCTGGCACGGAGAGAGAGTAAAGCTGCTCCAGAACCACTATTTCAAGCATCGAGTGCCGCCGAAGGACTGTTCCAATGTCCAGCATACTTGGAATTCTACTGAGCCCGGCATACTTCGTAACGAGACATTTCGAGGCTGCACATGTGTAGATTCCGCGGTCTTAAAATCCCCACAATGCTTTGCGCACGGACCAATTTCCCCAAATCTGTGGCGGAAAATGTAAGGTGGGGCCTCTCATATGACGCACACCTGCACACTTGCTCGCCTGTTCCACTCTTCGTTTTCCGAATGCCAGGAAGTATTCTTGCCTCGCTTCTGAAGCAAGTGACGGAAGACATGTGCTACCAAGCAAGCGTACTCGACCCAGTGAGCAACAGATACCAAGGATGCTGGCTGATGAAGAAGATGAAGTAAGCTAGGTAGCCAATATAAGGCTTAGCAGTACAGATACATGTGGGCTCACTATTTGGCAAGATGACTAAGCCTTATATTGGCTACTTAGCGAGAATCAACTCAGTGGACAACAGATATCAATGATGCTGATGAAGAAGACAAAGTAAGCTGAGCCAATATAAGGCTTAGCAGTACAGATAAATGTGGGCTCACTATTTGGCAAGCAACCGGTCACAGTTGCCCTGTTTATCTCATGTCTCATAATAGCTTATTAATGATTTATAAAGTGTTCACAACCTAATTATTAATAAATGAATTACAAACAATTCGTAAACCCTTTATACGGGTAGTCTTATTGTAAAGTGGTACCTTTTTTCAGGCTTGCAGAACGCAATGATAATTTTATTTTTGTTTGATTTATGTTTTTCATGTTAATTCCTTGCTATGAAACAATATATAGAGTTGAGCAGTAATCCTTATGGAGTCCTAAAAACACAAACTTAGCATTTCACCACTTCCTGTTCCCTTTTTTAGTTTACAAGATTTTCACGTTTGCTCTTTGCCTTTATCTTGTCCGTGCTAATTCAATTATACAAATAAAATCTACATTTAAAACTTTAAACTTTTTAAAATATGGCAATGAATCATTTTTTAAGGATTTTCAACATCTACCCTACAGTCCTAAACAACACCTTTTTTTATTATGATTTTTTATGAAAAAGCTCTTGAATCTGTTTGGTATTGTTGCTAACAGTATCCAAGTTAAAATAATACCTTCAAATTCATTGCGGAGTCATGTGTTTCATCTTTATAAATATACATTTTTTTGAAGTTCGGAGATAATTGTCCAATTTCAATCTTCACAAAACAAAATCACCAATCAATACTAACAATTATAATAACACACTTTTTTTTATTAGTAAGTAAGTCACAGACACTTAACAAAATCAGATAAAAAAATCAAAACTGTCTTTAAACTTCTATCTAGGATAGTAATTGTATTAAAAGTGACAACTACGGCATCAATATAACCTAGGATCCGGATCCACGTTTAAAAAGAAAATAAGTCTGTTGTATACATGAAAATTATAAAAGTGTAATTCTCCAGTGAGACCAGTAGAGGACAGCAGAGTACAGTTTGCTGCCACCTGTCAACCTTATATCAACATTTAACTAAGCATCAGTGGTTCCCAACAGGGGGTGCGGGGACTCCTAGGGGTAGTTGAAGATATTGCAGGGAGTACATAGAAGGATTAGGGATTGCAATATATTTCAAAACATTTTAAAATCAATTTAATTTTCATTTCGTTAAAGGATGCTGTTTCCTGTGCAGGTTTGAATATAAAGTAAAAGTTAAGCAATACAAAATGATAAACTTTTAAAGGGATAAGATCATTATGATGGAAATATTAAGAAGACTAAATACAATATTAAATGAGTTAGCATATTGAAAAATAAGTAACTTAAAGAATGTAAAAAATAAAGGCAAATGAGAAAAAAATTAACAAAAGGGATTCTCGTTTATTTTAAATACATATATATATATATATATAATATATATTTAATAAAGGTGCATTTATACATTAATATAATAATGTCTAAACAAATTAACAAAAATATTTCTAATTAGATCCATTATATTTATATTATTATATCTCATGTTTTGTGTATTAATAAATATATAGACAGCAAATGAAAATGCTTAATAATCCCTTTGTTGTCTGTCTGTGTGGCATCAGGCGGTCTCACAGAAAAGTGTGTGTGTGTGTGTGTGTGTGTGTGTGTGTGTGTGTGTGTGTGTGTGTGTGTGTGTGTGTGTGTGTGTGTGTGTGTGTGTGTGTGTGTGTGTGTGTGTGTGTGTGTGTGTGTGTGTGTGTGTGTGTTTGATCTGCAGTTAAAAAGTGAGTGTGAAGGGTTGAGCGGATGTAAAGGGATCAGTATGTCAGAGGCAAGTTTGACAAGCTAGACAATACCTGTGCCTGTGTGCCTGTGTGTGTGTGTGTGTGTGTGTGTGTGTGTGTGTGTGTGTGTGTGTGTGTGTGTGTGTGTGTGTGTGTGTGTGTGTGTGTGTGTGTGTGTGTGTGTGTGTGTGTGTGTGTGTGTGTGTGTGTGTGTGTGTGTGTGTGTGTGTGTGTGTGTGTGTGTGTGTGTGTGTGTGTGTGTGTGTGTGTGTGTGTGTGTGTTAGCCATGGGTCACAGCCTCTGCTGTCATGTCACAGTATTCCCATGGCACTTCAGCCACCTGGACACACCTGAAGCTGAGAGGGAGAAGAGGCGGTTTATAAAGAGAGAGATAAAGAACTGTCAATCAAATGTCAGGCTCAACTCGAGTGGTGCAGGAATGAGTCCGAAAATCTGGAAATGAGTTGGCATTTTACGATTTCCTACCAATTCCATTCTCAAAGTCAATGTTTTTTTAACATGTTTTTGGTTATATCTATTCACGGTTTGTTATAGCCTACGAGAAAAAATGTGTCAGTAAAAACCCCACCGGTAAATTTTAGAAGTGCTAACAAGTGTCAATAAAGACGCCGAACAATTTCTGCCTACTAGAAAGATTATAGAGATTTGTAATCGTTTTGTTTAAGCATAACTTTTAGTAAACGCCGGGCATGGGTTGTCAAGTTTTTTCATCTGCATGTGTTTTTTTGCATCCTTTCTGAAGCTGCAGCGAATTTCTCCTAATGGAAATATCTTGAGCTGTTGTAACACTATGTCTGTCCTGTCTGAATGCGAATATTTCAAAGTGGGTACATTATTGAAATAAGTTTGAGAAATGCTGGTTTAGAAGATGGTAAATGAAAGACTTAACATCCTGTTCGTACCACACAGTTTTTAGTAAACTTTAAGTGTGTTATTTCTGCTTTGTTTCTGTCGTTTCTGTCATCTTGTTCGGGCAGAAACCTCAAAACAATGCAGAAAATAAAGAACAAATCTGCAGCCATGTCCCTGCAGCTGCCCCTCCTTGCCTCAATACAATCCACATCTCTTTCTAAGAAACAAAAACAAATCATACAAGTTGATCTTCTGCACTACAGTATCATCGCTGTGGCCGTCACGCTCCACTCTCCCCTCTTTCACATTTTTAAGTGCCCTTTTCACGTGGCACATAAAGGGAAGTTGTTGGGGGAAAAAAAGGTAAAATTTGCAGCTATTTCCTGTTAATATCTTTCCCTTGTTGGGCGCTAATGAGAGGAGTCGCCCCTTCACTTTCAAGAGGGCTTAGCCGCAGTTAGCTGGCTCGGGGCAATAATCACATTTTAACTCAGCCTCACACCCCTCACCAAAACTCACACCACTTAATTCCCTCTTTCAGGCCGGCGGATAAAACGCCAGAGGCTAAATTAATAGATGCTAATGGCCGCCTTCAATCAAAGCTGAGCGGGGTCCAACTCTGCCAGCAAGGCCTATTAATTAACATGGGGGGGGGGGGGCAGGATGGGGCTCATCGGTTCACACGGGCCTCCGCAGGGCAGCCCATTGTGGGGGGAGGCGGGAGGGCTTTGTGCTGAGTCCCGGGGCCGCAATTAGAGGCCCCTCAATGAGCTGCCATTTGTCCTACAGGTCCAGAAGCTGCACAGGAAGGCCGAGCATGACGTCGAAGTGACTTTATTCTAACGATGAAAAGTAAATATGAGCTTGTGTCATGCATGCAGCAGGTGGGAATTCACTTCAGGGCCGATAGAGTGGAGCAGGAATGAGTCCTAAAACCCAGATATGAGTAGGCATTTTATTACTTCCTGTTCCCTAGTCTCGAAGTCAATGTTTTTTTTTAAAATGCGTTTTTGGACATCAAATACGTCAATAAATACCCAACTGGTGAATTTTAAAATGGCGGTTGCTAACGAGTGCCTAAATGAGACGACTAAACGTTTTCACGCCCAACATTAGCCGCCTTTAGCTTAGCGGTGGTGACGTGAAGTCATGTGACCGTGCTGTAGTTCCTTTATAGCCCAACATTAGCCTCCTTTAGCTTAGCGGTGGTGATGTGAAGTCATGTGACCGTGCTGTAGTTCCTTTATAGCCCAACATTAGCCACCTTTAGCTTAGTGGTGGTGATGTGAAGTCATGTGACCGTGCTGTAGTTGCTTTATAGCCCAACATTAGCCACCTTTAGCTTAGCGGTGGTGACGTGAAGTCATGTGACCGTGCTGTAGTTCCTTTATAGCCCAACATTAGCCACCTTTAGCTTATCGGTGGTGACGTGAAGTCATGTGACCGTGCTGTAGTTCCTTTATAGCATAACATTAGCCTCCTTTCGCTTAGCGGTGGTGACGTGAAGTCATGTGACCGTGCTGTAGTTCCTTTATAGCCCAACATTAGCCACCTTTAGCTTATCGGTGGTGACGTGAAGTCATGTGACCGTGCTGTAGTTCCTTTATAGCATAACATTAGCCTCCTTTCGCTTAGCGGTGGTGACGTGAAGTCATGTGACCGTGCTGTAGTTCCTTTATAGCCCAACATTATTATCAATTTATTGTCAACTGAAGTGTTTTTGACTGACAGGTGTTTTGATTCGTTTACTGCCTTTAGGAAACGAGAGCTGAGACTCACACCCTGAGAGAAGAACGGATAACAGAGGGAGGTTTCCTCTGACCTTTGACCCTGGGGTCAATTGTCTTGTTCTGTGTCAATTGACCTGTCGTTCAGGGGAGACACACATTCACACACTCACACACACAGACACTGAGCTAAAGGCATCTTTTCCTGTTCAGACTACAAAATGATTTTTAGTAGTATTCAAGCTTTATCGTCGTTATAAAACACAATTAAAAATGAGAAGTAAATAAAACAAAGAAAATTAGAAATAGATGAATTAATGAAGACATACAGTAGTATTTGTTTTTACAAATAATTAAATACAAATATTATATTATTATAATAAAAAATAAAAAAAAGTATATAATATTAAATATGAAGCGCTAATAATACGTTTTCAATAAATATATAATAATAATAATAATAATAATAATAAATTAAAAAGGACACATATAATACGAAAACTAAAATATTGAACATAATTTAAAAATACGAATAAAAAAACAATAAAGTACAAATAATAATAATAATAATATAAACTAATAATAATAGTTTAAAAAATGATAGGTATATATTCAAATATAAGGATATTCTGATTCAGCCAACCTTCATTAATATCATCCTTTTCTATCATTTTCTTCATCTTCATCCTCATCATTACTGTCACTCATCATCACTCCCTCCTCCTCCTCCTCCTCCACAAAATGGCTGTTGGAGAGGTCTCCTCTGCGCATGCCCGGCGCACCTCCGGCAGGGAGGGCAGGGCAGGTATCTCCTCCTCCCGGAGCCGAGAGACAGACACACACTCCCGGCTTCACTCTGCAGCATGTGAGGAGGAGACACGGACACATCAGAGCCCCGCTGCCCCGCCGCCCTGCACCTCAAACCCGGCTGCAGCTCCCAGGATCCCCGCTGCACCAACCGGAGACTTCTGGAGGAAGTTTTGGGGGGTTTTATCACCACAGAAACACACAGAGAGAAAGAGAGAGAGAGAAAGAGATAGAGGGAGAGAGAGAGAGAGACACCGCCCCGGACACACAGGTGTGGGGAAACTTGAGGATTTGTTTTGGTTAGTTTTACGCACAGGAGGAGATATGGAGAACCTGGGAATCTGAGAATTGTTCACATCTTCATCTTTTAAAAATGTTCCACCACGGAAACACCAAGAAGTGCTTCACCATAGAGTCCCTGGTGGGGAAGGAGGTGAGCGGAGGAGGAGGAGGAGATGAACCGATCCGACCCACCGCGCTCCGCTTCCCGGACTCTCTGCACCCCGGGGTGTTCGGCTCCTGTTTCCCGGGGAGGACTTCTTCTTCCTCCCTGTACGGATCCTCCGGGCAGGAAATGGGGCTTCTTCACCCGGACTCACACACGCAGAGTCCCGGGGGAGGACTGCCTCTTCACCCGCTGCAGATCCCTCCGCAGAGCTTCTTCGGCACCGGGCAGCACCGGGAGCTGGGCTTCTACCCCTGGGTGCTCCGGAGCCGGTACCTGGGACACCGCTTCCAAGGTGAGCCCTCTTCCTTAGCTTTAAGGGCTTTAATTATTTTTTTAAATGTGTATGTATGTGCATGCATTCAGGGGTTTATTGTGGTATTTTAGGAGTTTGATTTGCAATAGTCGTTTTTATTATTTCCGCTTCCAGGGCGAGCCCTCTTCATCACCTTATATACTTGCTTAATATTTTGTTTTTGTTATTGTTCATTTGTAAACTCAATATGTATATTTTCAATTTTGTTTGTTTATTACTAGTCTTTTTAATTTGTATTATACAATGCCATGTCTTTTATGCTTCTGCAACACAAACATCTCCCAAATTGGGATCAATAAGTACTATCTTATCTTATCTTATCTTTAAGGGCTTTAATTATTTTTAAATGGTTCATTTATGTTCATGCATTCAGGGGTTTATTTTGGTGATTTGCAATATTTGTTTTTATTATTGTCTGTTCTTGTTATTCATCTTCTTCACCTATTATGGTTACATGTGTTTCCATTTGGTGTTTTGTTTACTGAAATGAAGCAGCTTAATTTCAGCTTAATTTCAGTCACTTAGTGCATGTTTCCTGACTTTATTTGGCTGATATACTTTAATACCGTTTCTTTAATCTGCGTGAGTTTGTGTTGCCATAATAATAAAGTTTTCAGATAATAAACTTAAATGCAATTAGTGTTTTTATATTATAATAATACTATATTATATATATATATATATATATATATATATATGACTAGTATGATTAAATAACTAACTAGTCTTTCGCTTATAGTATTTGCTGTTTTTGATACAATCAGCGTTTGTGTGTGTGTGTGTGTGTGTGTGTGTGTGTGTGTGTGTGTGTGTGTGTGTGTGTGTGTGTGTGTGTGTGTGTGTGTGTGTGTGTGTGTGTGTGTGTTGTGTGTGTGTTGAAATGGTTATCAAACACGATAGATATCTATTTATGATCCTCATTAAACGTGTAATGATCGTATTAGTTCTCTAAATCATTGTGTTTTAATGTTAATTTGATTTATGCTATACTTGTATTGATTATCAGACAGGAAACACCAAACATACCTATGGTTTGTCCATGTTCATTTTTATTGTTGTTATAATGTTCCTTAATTTCCTGCATTATTATAATTATATTTTAATTTTAATTTTCGTTTCCTTTTTGATTAACTTACAGAGAAAATGATCTGATAAATATAAATAGACCTATCGTTATAATCTAAATGTGAGAGGGGAAAGTATTGCAGATTTTATAATAATAATAATACTAATAATACTAATTGGTGTTTTATTGATCTGTTATGAGTCCATGTCCCATCAGCACCAAGTGTTTATATGGAACATCACTGATCAGTTCAGAGTTTTTACTTCTTTACATTCAGAGTTGTATTTGCTTTTCCTCACAAAATATAACCAATAGCTACTCATTTTAAAACATTATTTACCTGTTTCCTTCGTGTTTCGCCCCCACGTAAACTCCTCCACACTGTGAGTCATTTTAAAACTATAAATCATCTTATATAAGTAAATAATAATAATTATCAGTAGTAGTAGTATTTCTCTCAGGACACTCAGCTCTGACTCTTATATTTTCAAATTGTATTTTACGACCTATAATTATAAAAAATGGTTATAAAATATTAAAAACATCTAATTAAAAAGCAGCACAGTGTTCCGTAATGAAGCTAAATCACAACTTACATGTTAGACATGGTAAGCATTATTAATGACTTAAAGACACTATTTATAATTGGCCAGGTGAATCAAGACCAAATGTGTAAACACTGATTCCATTAAAACTTGGTTTCCAATACAACAAAACAGTCTCCTGGCATTCCTAAAATACACAATGAGACGTTATTAATGGTTTGGCGAGTTCAGAAATATTGAAAATGAATACACAACAAAATGAGAACTTTTCTGAGCGACCCACATACAAAGAGGCTACATGCGGTTCATCTGAGAAATTAAACACCAAACTTTCTGAATATTTCAAGATTACGATTCAAATTACATTACATGTCACTTGTTAGACGCTTTTATCCAAAGCGACTTACATACTCCATACTGTGGGCAATCCCCACAGGAGCAGTTTGGGGTGAAGTGTCTCAGGGACACAACTGCTGACTGCAGTGGGGTTTGAACCTGTGACCCCCTGATCCGAACACCAACGCACAACCACACGCCTCCAAATCACAATTGTCCAACTTAATTTTAGACATCGTAAGCATTATTAATGACTTAAAGACACAATTTATAATTGGGCAGGTGAATCAAGAGCAAATGTGTAAACTGTAACCGTACAACCGCTTTATTTGGAATAGTGAATCAATACCATAACGCAACAGGATGAGATAGCCAGCTTAAGGTGTGTTATTATTGCAAGTGGATCTCTTGGATACATGCCGTCACTGGAGGACACTAAAAGTCATTTGTCTGACATGGTTACTTATCCTGTAAAAATTCACCCTCCATCCCATATTAAAAGCTGATTTAATAGCCTATCATATATTATTTAAAGAAAGTCTCTTTCGAAACTCACCATTCAAGGAGAGGGAACTTCCGAGGAGAGGACGACGTTTCTGATCATTCAAAGATCTTGTTTGGCTCTATTTATTCTTAATGAAAGGGACTCTTTCTTGCTTTGAAAGGAGATAGTTAATTTATAACCGAAGGGATCGTTTTTACGTTTAAAATGTTTATAGGGATCGCGCTCAATCGTCGGGTCGTATTTCGATACAATGTTGGTTCATTTTCTTAAACAGCGGTAATAACTATGTGTTTAAAACAAAAATTACAGTAAGAAAACAAAACACAACTTCATTTTGGTTTTTTCCACAAAATGATCATTGATATTTATCTCGTTTTTAACACCACAGGGGATTTGAACTTTAAGGCCTTTTTTTGTAATTAAAATCCGTAAAACTGCCTAAATACGATCAAATACGCGATATTTTAATACAAAGTGAATGTGTTTTAACAGCGTGTAGCCTATAACCATATCCTGTGTTTAAAACAAACATAGAAGTATATTTGACAACAAAACAACTTATTTCGATTTTACCGCAAAATGATCACCGATTTTTGACTTAAACTCGTTTTTACTTGAAAAAACACTTGAATAATCTACAAACAATGATATGTTCTTCTTAGTTGGTATCAAAGATGTGTTTTAAATCTGAATTTAAAGAGAAACGGTGAGTCATGTTTAATTAAATAAATAATAAACCGGAAGATCTCACGGGAAAAGTTCATTGCGGAAATCAAAATGTCAGGGGGATGCAAATCCTGGCAGGTGGAAAAGCAGCGTTGCCAAATAATGCATCCATCTATTAAGTTCCTTAAAATACACCGTAGGATTAAACTATTCCACCAGCTGATATGTTGTACTGTTTTGAGTGGACAGGGTGAGTTTCATTCATGAGACACTCTTCTTGACTGCAATAACAGGGGGATGCAAATCCTGGCAGCTAAAAAACCAGCGTTGCCAAATAGTGCGTCCACCTATTCAGTTCCAAAATGTCATTTTTCGTGTAATTCTCAGCAGTGTTGATTTATTATATTTATTTATATATGTTTTGATAACCTGTAGTTTAGTCTAATAAATGATGTGTTACTATAATGTGATGAAAGATGAAGCAGCGGGGTTGTGGTCACTGTTCGAAATGGGGGGGGAGCCAGGGGAGCTTGGCTCCCCCGAAGAGGGAGGGAGCTCCCCTGAAGGCCGACTTGAGATAAATAGGGGGAGCCCAAAACAATCGTGCATATTTGTGTCACACAGATTAGACATTTTGAGTTTCTGTAAATAAAAGTTCTTGAAATAAATAATAGTTATTCTTAATTACAGTTTCTGAATATTTGTTTTATATTTGTGAATATTTCTGGGTGTTGCCATCTGTACGTGGCGGCGCTGCATTCTTTAGGCTACTTACGTTACTATGGTTACGGTGTCGATGCCGGCGCGGTATTTGAAATGTTCATATTGATATTTGTTTAACTCTGGCTTTGTGATAAAAAATATGGCAAAACGAAAACAGCCATGCCTCGCAGCTTTTGCATTCACAAGCAAAGAAGCGAAGGAGTCTAAAAATGACAACGTGAACTGAAAACAACTTTTAGTTGGCCGGCTGTAAGCGGCGTTAGGGTCGAGTCTGACAGCTCCTCACCGAGTTGAGTAAAGTTGGAACGATATTGGCAGATTCAGATTTCACGGATCAATAACTCAAGAACAAAACGTTGTTCAGACACAAAGGACGTCTCCTAAGAACCGTGGTAAAGTTGACAACGAACTACAATCACATTTTGATAATAAAAAAAAGCGATACGTGCTTTCCTCCAAACTGGACACCTTACGTCTCTATCCGCAGCCGGAGAAGAAACGAGTGCTCAGGGACCGTCTGCAAAGTGCAACTCCGAAAAAAGAGAATACAATAATATTCAATCACTTCACATTTATACAGTATATTTCTACCAAACTCACTAAACACATCAATAGTCTCCTGTTGATCAATACTACAGCAGAGAGTTTGGAAGAATGTGCTTTTGAATAATGTTGTTGAATATTTCTAATGTAAAATATTCAATAAACATGGCTTCATCTTCAATAAGTATTATACAGTATAAATATTCACCAAAATGATTCCAAACCATATTCTTCCAAACTCTCTGCTGTAGTATGAGCAACAGGAGATTAATGATGTGTGTGTTGAGTTTGGTATAAATATAATAGTAACGTTATTGAAGATATACCATATTTATTGAAGATTTTACATTAGAAATATTCCCCAAAAGTATTCAAAAGCACATTCTTCCAAACTCTCTGCTGTAGTATGAGCATCAGGAGACTATTTATGTGTGTAGTGACTTTGGTAGTAATATACTGTATAATAGTGAAGTGATTGAATATTATTGTATTCTCTTTTTTCGTTGTTGCACTTTGCAGACGATCCCTGAGCACTCGTTTCTTCTCTGGCTGCGGAAAGAGAGAGACCAATTTAATGTGTCCAGTTTGGAGGACAGCACGTATTGGCTTTTTTGGATCAACATGTGATTGTAATTCGTTGTCAACCTTACCTTACCACGGTACTTAGGAGACGTAATTTGTGTCTGAATACCGTTTTGTTTCTTGCGTTATTGATCCGTGAAATCTGAATCTGCCAATATCGTTCTAACTTTACTCAACTTCCACACCGAGGGAGAGGCCTGCCGATGCGGAGCCTGAAGAGGCTTCAACAACGGCCACAGCCGCCGGCGTAGGGAAACCGTCTGTAGTAGTAGCAGAGTGATTTTATAACAATTGATCGAATCCGCGCTGTGCGCCAGTCAACAGAGCGTGCGTGTGATATATTTAGTAGCAGGATGTGCACTGAAAAATAGGGCTCCCCCGAAAGCAAATGGGTAATTCGAACATTGGTTATGGTGTCAAACCAGCTGCAATAACACAATAGAAAACAACATAAATAAAATCATATCAATTATTTAGTGAGATTAGGTTTCTTATTTCTGCAGATTAGAAATAATATCATTCCGTAAAAGTAATACATTAAAATAACTCCATTTCTCAACATGTGGGTCACGATCCTGCAGAGAGGACGGTCAAAAATGGATAATTTAAAACCTTAATGTTTAATTTTTTTTATTAAAAAATAAGGATTTACAAACAATAACATGTACAGAAAGAGCTCAATTCCTACTAACATTGAATAATAATATCAAACATAACGAAAAGTGATTTAAAACGAATTAAGTAAACTAGTAAACAAGTAAGAAAGATATTAAATATAACAAATGGTAAATAAAATAAAAATGAACACACATCCTTACATTGTATAGAAAATAAGGAAATAATGCACAATATATATATTTATTTAAATAATTCAACGTCATTTTAAAAAATCATAATTCATAAACAAATATTAATTAAATGAATTTATGTTTGTTTGAATATGCAGAAAGTAAAATAAGGAGGATATGGTAAACATAAAACAAGCTAATATAGAATAACACAGGTACATGAATAAAAGTTACAGTGCAGTGTAAGATGTGAATATATCAATTAAAAGCAGCGGCATTAAGAAAAGTTTTCAGCCTGGATTTAAAAGCAGTGAGAGTAGAGGCAGACCTGCAGGTTTCTGGGAGTTTGTTCCAGATACTTGGAGCATAATAACTGAACTTCTCCATGTTTAGTTCTGACTAAAGCAGAAAGAAGACCTGGGAGATCTGGATGGCTCATAATTTAGCTGGAGATCAGAAATGTATTTTGGGACTAAACCATTCAATGCTTAATAAACCAGCAGCAGTATTTTGAAATCAATTATTTGACACACAGGAAACCAGTGTAAAGATTTCACATTACATTACATGTTAGACGCTTTCATCCAAAGCGACTTGCATACTCAGTACTGTGGGCAATCCCCACAGGAGCAATTTGGGGTGAAGTGTCCCAGGGACACATTGATATGCTGACTGCAGTGGGGTTTGAACCTGTGACCCCCTGATCCTGATCTGAACACCAACGCACAACCCACTGCACCACACGCCTCCCAAAGACCTCAGAACAGGAGTGATGTGATCCACTTTCTTAGTGTCAGTGAGGACAGCAGCGCTCTGAAGTACTAAAAGTAAAAGTACGCAGGAGGGCTCTTTCAAAGTATTTATTATATCATCCTGTTTTTAGCACGAAATAAAAATATGTTAATCTTCTAGTTTGTCAACGTTGAGCGGATTTTAGAATCAGGAGGGATGAAACTCTCTGTAATGGTCTCACATGCAGAGCACACAGCACACAGTGACATGTGTTCTCTGCTTTTAACCCATTCTAGTACCAGGAGTCTATCACTAGGAGCAGTGGGCAGCTATTGTACAGCGCCCGGGGAGCAATGGCAGTGAGGGGGGAAGGGGGGTGTCCGGTGCCTTGCTCAAGGGTACCACGGCAGGGTAGGAGGTGAACTGGGACCTCTCCGAGTAGCAGTCCATATTTTAGGTCTGGTCGGGGACTTGAACCGGCGACCCTACAGCTCCCAGTCCAAGCTCCTACTGACTGAGCCCCTGCTGGACTTTGTAAAATACATGATTGATCAATTTGGCATTACATCATATGGAAGAAGAAGGAGGAGAAGGAGGAGATGATGAAACCTGCTTTATTTGTCATTAAACCCATCCTGGGGGGGGGGGGGGGGGGGGGGGGGGTTCGGTGCCTTGCTCAAGGGCACCTCAACACTGACCAGGAGGTGAACTGGCACCTTCCAGCTGTACCTAAAGCATACAAATGGAAATGCTCAATGTATGTGAGTCTGGTTTATGTGCACTTTGCCAAATGCCCACTCCTATTTAATGTATTCTGCAGAACAGCTATTTTAGAATATCAGCGTGCATTTGCAAAACTATTAGGTCACGGTAATGACGAGAATTAAAGCCTATTTTTTCAAAAGCAAAGTCCCGATTATATATAATGACTTAATGACATTTTAAGTCTAAATGACTGAAACCATCAGACTCCATTCAACCATCGCTATTCAATTAAGAAGAAAGGACTTCATCAGAAGTTTGAAAGACACACAACACATTCAGATATATGTAACACGATATAGTGATTTGTAATTATGCACAAGTAATTATCCAGACTTCTTCTCAACGATGGGAATTCAATTGTGGAAATTTGCTCAGTATGACCGGCTTTTATTTAACAGTAAATTATTCACCTTTTTCCCCCAAATAGACCCTTAGAGAATCCCAGTGTCCTTGGGTTCATCTACTCGGGTAGTTTGTTGTTTTATAAGCTTATCTGTAGATGAGAGGGATGATTGGACTCTGCAGCTCTGTTGAATTGGATCTCAAACACGTAGTCCCTTTTTTATTTGATTACAAAATACTAACTGAAGGAAGGGAAACAGTCCAGCTCCAATCTTCTCCACACTTTTTGGTGACTTTCTCAGTATTTTTGAATCTTTTTGGGATATGAATATTGAAAATATTCATTTCCTATTAAACCCTTAATCAGGAGCTTTAAAGTGTTTCCGTTTTCAATAAATAACTAAATTGTTATCAGTTTACATAGTGGCTCAATTCAAACAAACTTTATTGACACAGAAAATGTGACAACACACACACACTGATTGGTTAATCTTGCTGTCAATCAAGTGTCGTGTTTCCAACTGATGATTTGTATTAACTTGGTGCGTCTTCTTGTCCTTCTGTTAAAGTAAAGCCTTCGTTTGAATTTAAAGCATTAAAACACACACACACACACACACACACACACACACACACACACACACACACACACACACCTGCAGGTCTGGACTTGTTGTCAGTACCAGGGGATCGGGATGTGCCATCTGCCTCCTCTTCCTCTCTAAAATCTTCCATTACAATGTGTTTTGTGGATGTCACACACACACACACACACACACACACACACACACACACACACACACACACACACACACACACACACACACACACACACACACACACACACACACACACACATTTGCTGTATACTCTTAGATTTTGATCTTTTTAGATTTTGTATCTAAAATTGTAAAATATCTGACTGTTTGAACTTCTTAAAAGCTCACATACAACAGTTCAAACATGTGTTAAAAGAAAGTCAGAGGTTTCCAATGATACTAAACTTATTTGCAAGTTTTCATGCAATGCATAAAATACATAAGTCTCCAAAGATACCAAATCAATCAGATTGATGTTTAATATAATTTAAACATGTTGTTTTAAAATAATGTTTCAGGATTAGGTAAGCAGAAAGGGAAATATCAATATAGATATTGAGATGGTCTTGTGTGTGTTAACCCTTGTGTTGTGTTCGAAAGCTGTTACAGTTCATGGTGTTCGCGCGCGGGTACATTATCACCCATGATTTATCTCAGTCCAAGAATTTTTTTTTTTTACTATCATCCAATATTGGTGTAATTATATCATAACAATGCTTTCATAACCGTACAATCCTGTTGTAATTTTATGGCCCCAAAACACATTACACCACATATTGCACACGTGCATGTGTGTGTTCAGGTTCAAGTGTTAGTGCACATATTCTTTGAGAAAGGTGGAGTTCCCGTGGGGGGAGGGGGGCAGAGGGACGGGAGACCAGGTGCATGTTGGGAACAAATTATTGTTACAGTGGATGAAGGGGGAGGGGAGGGGTGTCTAAAGTCAAAGATGAATATTGATTGGGCCAAATTTGACCCTGACTCACCCAGAGCAGGCTGCTGGGTCTCCCCAGACCCCAACACCAAAGAGACCTTCAGACTTGGCTAACATATTAAAATCAGTTTTGTAGTGTTTATATATCTGTTGTGGAGGATATCATAAAGCCTTGTTCAGATACAACCAACTAGAGCGTAGCTATTATATAATTTGAGCTTGAAACGGGTCACGGGAGACCCCAACACAACATAAGTGTTAAGTATATGAAGTTCGAACACATAAGTGCACTTCTACATATCAAGAAACCCCAAAACATGACCTCTGCAGCTGCTTTTGCTTCCAAGGAGAAATAGAACATGTTTCTATCGTTTTTGTTGTTGTTGTTGTTGTGAAGGAGTCTCTACTGTCATTACTGCTGCACGGTGTCATTACCTGCTGTTAAACCTTCAAACTACAGGTCATTACAGACCGCTCTAAAAGCACCTTTTAAACAAATCTCAGGCGTTTCATTATCTCTCCCAAGCAGCTCAGTTTGGATCAGAATCAAGATCTCCATTTTCACATCAAACAATGAATAACCTTTGTGTGAAATGGGGCATTCATGAACTCAGTAAGATCAATACAAATGGAGAAATAAGAGCTAAAACTTGTTATAATTAAATATTTAAATAAAATAATAAATACAATTATAAAAAAAAAATATACAAAAATTAAAAGAAAACATGGCAAATGACAGTAAAAACACTTTAAGAAGTTGTAGTATTTTGCAGATATGTACAAAATTGTCAGAGCGATGTGCAAAGCAGAGTACAGTGGCTCAGTCAGTAGGGGAGTGGACTGTGAGCCGGAGGGTCGGCGGTTCAAGTCTCTCTTTCTTTTTGGTGTCTATATACGCCGGGATCCGGAGTCATGGATGATCCTGCGGTCCTGTGTCATGGATTGCGAGTCCTGGATCTTGAGTCGTGGCTTTGGTCCTGGATCATAAGTCCTGGATGGATATACTCATGGATTCATCTTCCTATTATACACACATGCATTTCCAAACATTTGGACTACCTATGTTGCAAATGTATTATCTTTTCAATTTACACACAGCATCTATTGCACGTCTGTCCGTCCTGGGAGAGGGATCCCTACTCTGTTGCTCTCCCTGAGGTTTCTCCCATGTTCCCCTTTAAACTGTGGGGTTTCTCTGGAAGTTTTTCCTTGTACGATGTGAGGGTCTAAGGACAGAGGGTCTAAGGACAGAGGGTGTCGTATTGTCATACTGATATTCTGTACAAACTGTGAAGTCCACTGAGACAAATGTAACATTTGTGATATTGGGCTATATAAATAAACATTGATTGATTGATTGAAGTCCCCGACCAGACCTAAATATGGAGTGTGGACTGCTACTTGGAGAGGAGGTCCCTGGGCCCTGCCGTGGTGCCCTTGAGCAAGACACTGGACATCCCCCTTCCCCCCCCCCTCACTCTCATGGCTCCCCGGGCGCTGTACTATAGCTGCCCACTGCTCCTAGTGATAGACTCCTGGTACTACGATGGGTGTGCTCTGCGTGAGAGATAATTACAGAGGGTTTCATTCTTCACAATTCTAATCTAATAAATTATAAATGGAGAAATAAAGAAAATACAAATTTAAAAACTGAGCAAAATGAACAACATTTGGCAAAAAAGACCTATTTTACAAAAGATAGGTAACATTGATAAGAGTAGAGTAAATCAAATGGTTAACATAAGATGGAAAATATATCGACTAAATAATAAATACATGTTCTCCTTGCGCAGTTTGCCTCTTTTAGTCTAACGCATAAACCTTTCCACCAACATTTCATTTGTTCGTGTTTTTGTATTTCCATGCATTAGCTCTTGCAAAACGCTCGGTAACTCGATGCCAGGTTTTGACATTAAAGCATCGTCTCGGGTTGTTTGACCTTCAACAGAAATCAACCGTCACATTTGCAAGCCGAGGCTCCCGTCTGCGACTTTGCATATGAATAAAATCCTCCGATGCTAACGTTGGCTAAAAGGCGTGAGCGCCGATCGTTCTTCTTCTCTTGTCGCACGCCATCATTGTTTTCGGCTAACCGACTCTTTTGCGTGCGACGTGACGGCGGCGCCTACGACTCTTTTCACTCGTGCAAACATTTGTTTTTATGTAAAATATTATTGTGAAGGTTTAACAGAGAATTAAAAGCAGATGTTGAATGTGGGTTTGGGTTGAAAGAGAAACTCAACGTTCGTTTTTTACCGACAGATTTACGGCAAGGCAACGCGTCCGATAAACAAATTAGCTTCTCGCTCCTGCGATAAAAAATCAAATCCCTCAAACACTTCAGGAAAATGAGACGAACCCACATGGGAAAACGTTCTTTTATAAAGACCTGCGGATAATATTTCACTCGTGTGTTAGCAGGAAAATGTTCTTAGGTATGCAAAGGTAACGATGCACGCTCTTTGTGTTAGCACAGGTGGAACACAGCAATGCTTTTATGTTACTGTAAGTTCGAAGTTACTTCAATTAAACATATTAGAGTAATGAATGTATTTCTGTTTTATTTAATACATTTAATAACCAAGAAACGTTTTAATTTAGCCTTATTTTGATCACTAGCATTAGTTTTCTAATCTAAAGCTAATAAAAAATGTCCACCACATGTCAGCACGTCCTTCTTTTGTTTAAAACCAAAGTATATTCAGGTTATCCATCCATCCATCCATCCATCCATCCATCCATCCATCCATCCATCCAGAAACAAGATAATGAGTGAATGACCTACAAAAGTGGCAAAAACATATGAATTTATAATAATAATGAACGTGATTTCACTCTAATGTATTTTATACAAAAAATGTAATAATTAATAATACAAATTGTAACTAACAAAAGATCAAATAATATGAGAAATAATCTTCTTAAAAATCACCAAAGGCTTTGAGCTTCAAGACAAAAACTGAAAAAAACTAATGATAAATATTTCTAAAAAAAATATTTAGATATTTCTGAGTAGAAAACAGGACTGGGCTTTTTTTAATTTGGTTGCAATTACGTCATGGAGTTTGTGGTAAAATGTTGAGTCAGGCTCTAGTCTGTGGTGTAACTGCAGATCAAAACACACACACACACACACACACACACACACACACACACACACACACACACACACACACACACACACACACACACACACACACACACACACGTCTCTTCGTGTCTCATGGCACGCTGTGAGGATCAGTTTTATGACATTTTAGGTGTTTAAATAAAACAAAACACAATTTTATTTATTTTGTTTTATTTCTCTCTGCATGTTTTTTTGGTAAATAAACGCTTTGCAACATGTTAACAAAATAAAGCAAGATAAAATAAGGAAAAATATGTAACTTAATAAAAACCATGCAGTTATAGAAATGTTGTCATGATCCTAGTGTTATTTCACGATTTTAGTTTTTTCTATCTTGTTATGGGTGTTATGTCGCAATTCTGTTCTCCCTGTGTCTTGTCTTCCTTCCTGTGTCTGATTGTCTTTTTGTGTTCACCTGTTGCCCTTGTGTTTCTGCCTCCCTTACCCAGCTGTGTCTTGTCCTGTGATTACCCCTCTGTGTATTTAGTCTTGTCTTCCCCTGTGTTCCTGTCTCCCTCCATGTTGGTCAGTTTGTGTGTTGTTGCTACGTTGTGCTACCTGTGTGTTTCATGCCATGTTTTTGTTCATCAGCTCTTAAATTAAAGCTCACTTTTTGTTCCCAGACCTGTTTACCTTTTTTTGTATTCTGCATTTGGGTCCTACCTTTTTCCACGCATTCTAACAAATCTATAAAGTTACGTTTTTTGTTTTGAAGAATATGGCAAATGTATAAGCATGGTCATTTATTCATGTGTATATTATATATATTTGTTTGTTGTTTCTTTATGTATGTATTTGCTTTAAGTCATTTTATTATTCTTTAATGCACTCTTAATATGTTTACTTCAGTGAGGTTTTGAATGCAGGGCCTTTATTGTCACAGAATTGAGTCAGTACTCGAATGCTGTTTCTTCCACTGCTTGGTATCTCAGAGTGTTAACCCCCCGTGTTGTGTTCAGGGGAAGACGGCAGTCCGGAGAACATGCTTCTGCACGGCCCGTTCTCCAGGAAACCCAAACGCATCCGGACGGCGTTCTCTCCGTCTCAGCTGCTGCGTCTGGAGCGAGCCTTCGAGAAAAATCACTACGTGGTCGGAGTCGAGAGGAAACAGCTGGCGAGCACACTCTGCCTCACAGAGACTCAGGTGGGTGCCATGGGAAACTGAGGGGGGGAGGAGGGCATCATGGGTAAGTGACGAGAGCATCATGGGGAAATGAGAGGGGCATCATGGGTAACTGAGGAAGGCATCATGGGTAACTGAGGAAGGCATCATGGGTAACTGAGGAAGGCATTATGGTAACTGAGGAGAGCATCATGGGGAAATGAGGGGGGCATCATGGGTAACTGAGGAGGGCATTATGGGTAACTGAGGAAGGCATCATGGGTAACTGAGGAAGGCATCATGGGTAACTGAGGAGGGCATTATGGGTAACTGTAACTGAGGAAGGCATCATGGGTGACTGAGGAAGGCATTATGGGTAACTGAGGAAGGCATTATGGGGAAATGAGGGGGGCATCATGGGGAAATGAGGGGGGCATCATGGGGAAATGAGGGGGGCATCATGGGTAACTGAGGAAGGCATCATGGGTAACTGAGGAAGGCATCATGGGTAACTGAGGAGAGCATCATGGGTAACTGAGGAGAGCATCATGGGGAAATGAGGGGGGCATCATGGGTAACTGAGGAAGGCATTATGGGTAACTGAGGAAGGCATTATGGGTAACTGAGGAGGGCATTATGGGTAACTGAAGATTCAAGATTCAAGGCTTTTATTTTTGATTGATTGATACATTTTATTTCGAACAAGTAAAATAAATAATTAAAAAACAAATGTTGCAGTGCATAGTCATGTAAGAGAAATCCAAACAAAAAATGACATTTACAACAACAACAACAACAACAACAACAACAACAGCATTAGCAACATAAACAGTCCCACATCAGTGTTCGAAAAGGAGTGAGAAGAAGTATAACGTATTTAATCTCACCCCCTTGTCCCTAAATGATTTATTTATAATCTATAATCTGCAATAATTATCATTATTATTGTTATTATTAATCTGCTTTACCTATTGATTGACATATACAGATATACACATACAGTATATGCACGTATACATACACACCTACATACTCACACATATACACATACAAACACAGAGCCAAACACCTTCCCCATCCCTGTACCTGGAGAAAATCATTTCTCTGTATTTCTTCTTGAACTGGTTAATGTCTGGACATCGCATTAGCGCCACATTCATTTGTACAAAGCTGCCACAGGCTCCTCCAACAGTGCAACATAATATAATAAAACATACAAAATAGTTAACTGAGGAGAGGGTGGAGGGCATCATGGGTAACTGAGGAGAGGGTGGAGGGCATCATGGGTAACTGAAGAGAGGGAGGAGGGCATCATGGGTAACTGAGGAGAGGGAGGAGGGCATCATGGGTAACTGAGGAGAGGGTGGAGGTGGAGGTGGAGGGCATCATGGGTAACTGAGGAGAGGATGGAGGTGTAGGGCATCATGGGTAACTGAGGAGAGGGTGGAGGGCATCATGGGTAACTGAGGAGAGGGAGGAGAGCATCATGGGTAACTGAGGAGAGGGTGGAGGGCACCATGGGTAACTAAGGACAGGGAGGAGGGCATCATGGGTAACTGAGGAGAGGGAGGAGGGCATCATGGGTAACTGAGGAGAGGGAGGAGGGCATCATGGGTAACTGAGGAGAGGGTGGAGGGCATCATGGGTAACTGAGGAGAGGGTGGAGGGCATCATGGGTAACTGAGGAGAGGGAGGAGGGCATCATGGGTAACTGAGGAGAGGGAGGAGGGCATCATGGGTAACTGAGGAGAGGGAGGAGGGCATCATGGGTAACTGAGGAGAGGGTGGAGGTGGAGGTGGAGGGCATCATGGGTAACTGAGGAGAGGATGGAGGGCATCATGGGTAACTGAGGAGAGGGTGGAGGGCATCATGGGTAACTGAGGAGAGGGAGGAGGGCATCATGGGTAACTGAGGAGAGGGTGGAGGGCATCATGGGTAACTGAGGAGAGGGTGGAGGGCATCATGGGTAACTGAGGAGAGGGTGGAGGGCATCATGGGTAACTGAGGAGAGGGTGGAGGGCATCATGGGTAACTGAGGAGAGGGTGGAGGGCATCATGGGTAACTGAGGAGAGGGAGGAGGGCATCATGGGTAACTGAGGAGAGGGAGGAGGGCATCATGGGTAACTGAGGAGAGGGAGGAGGGCATCATGGGTAACTGAGGAGAGGGTGGAGGGCATCATGGGTAACTGAGGAGAGGGAGGAGGGCATCATGGGTAACTGAGGAGAGGGAGGAGGGCATCATGGGTAACTGAGGAGAGGGAGGAGGGTATTATGGGTAACTGAGGAGAGGGAGGAGGGCATCATGGGTAACTGAGGAGAGGGAGGAGGGCATCATGGGTAACTGAGGAGAGGGTGGAGGTGGAGGGCATCATGGGTAACTGAGGAGAGGGTGGAGGGCATCATGGGTAACTGAGGAGAGGGTGGAGGGCATCATGGGTAACTGAGGAGAGGGAGGAGGGCATCATGGGTAACTGAGGAGAGGGTGGAGGGCATCATGGGTAACTGAGGAGAGGGAGGAGGGCATCATGGGTAACTGAGGAGAGGGTGGAGGTGGAGGGCATCATGGGTAACTGAGGAGAGGGAGGAGGGCATCATGGGTAACTGAGGAGAGGGAGGAGGGCATCATGGGTAACTGAGGAGAGGGAGGAGGGTATTATGGGTAACTGAGGAGAGGGAGGAGGGCATCATGGGTAACTGAGGAGAGGGAGGAGGGCATCATGGGTAACTGAGGAGAGGGTGGAGGAGGAGGGCATCATGGGTAACTGAGGAGAGGGTGGAGGGCATCATGGGTAACTGAGGAGAGGGAGGAGGGCATCATGGGTAACTGAGGAGAGGGTGGAGGGCATCATGGGTAACTGAGGAGAGGGAGGAGGGCATCATGGGTAACTGAGGAGAGGGTGGAGGGCATCATGGGTAACTGAGGAGAGGGAGGAGGGCATCATGGGTAACTGAGGAGAGGGTGGAGGTGGAGGGCATCATGGGTAACTGAGGAGAGGGAGGAGGGCATCATGGGTAACTGAGGAGAGGGAGGAGGGCATCATGGGTAACTGAGGAGAGGGAGGAGGGTATTATGGGTAACTGAGGAGAGGGAGGAGGGCATCATGGGTAACTGAGGAGAGGGAGGAGGGCATCATGGGTAACTGAGGAGAGGGTGGAGGAGGAGGGCATCATGGGTAACTGAGGAGAGGGTGGAGGGCATCATGGGTAACTGAGGAGAGGGAGGAGGGCATCATGGGTAACTGAGGAGAGGGTGGAGGGCATCATGGGTAACTGAGGAGAGGGAGGAGGGCATCATGGGTAACTGAGGAGAGGGTGGAGGGCATCATGGGTAACTGAGGAGAGGGAGGAGGGCATCATGGGTAACTGAGGAGAGGGTGGAGGGCATCATGGGTAACTGAGGAGAGGGAGGAGGGCATCATGGGTAACTGAGGAGAGGGAGGAGGGCATCATGGGTAACTTAGGAGAGGGTGGAGGGCATCATGGGTAACTGAGGAGAGGGTGGAAGGCATCATGGGTAACTGAGGAGAGGGAGGAAGGCATCATGGGTAACTGAGGAGAGGGTGGAGGGCATCATGGGTAACTAAGGACAGGGAGGAGGGCATCATGGGTAACTGAGGAGAGGGTGGAGGACATCATGGGTAACTGAGGAGAGGGTGGAGGGCATCATGGGTAACTGAGGAGAGGGTGGAGTGCATCATGGGTAACTGAGGAGAGGGAGGAGGGCATCATGGGTAACTGAGGAGAGGGAGGAGGGCATCATGGGTAACTGAGGAGAGGGAGGAGGGCATCATGGGTAACTGAGGAGAGGGTGGAGGGCATCATGGGTAACTGAGGAGAGGGTGGAGTGCATCATGGGTAACTGAGGAGAGGGTGGAGTGCATCATGGGTAACTGAGGAGAGGGTGGAGTGCATCATGGGTAACTGAGGAGAGGGTGGAGTGCATCATGGGTAATTGACGGTATGTCATAAAAAGTCAAAGTATTTCAAAAGCTCAGAAGGAAAGTGTCAGTATTTCTTTATGAGTTCATAGAATACATACCTGACTGTGTTCGTACTTTCTGAGACACACACACTTCACCTTCACTATCATTAGTTCTAATAGTTATCTTGAGTTCATGGGAGTGCGGTTCCTCTGCCGCTGCCTTGCTCAACAGCCGTCAGTCAGACACATAGTTTTCCACGGTGACGACACAGGCGCCTGGCGGGGCTCCAGCTGACAGGAAGTGAGCGTTGGTTAGTCAGCGCTGATTGGGGTGTTTTTGCTGCGTTGCTTCGGAGACGCGAGTCCTGACGCCAGTGAATCACCTGGGATCTTTATGATCTCACTGCAGAGACATAATCCATCAATCAGGAGGGATTAGTCACTTCTGCAATCACTGACGAGCTACTTCAGCCAACAACTGTTTCAAAACTTTAATAAACAGACGTCAACTTTATTTTCACGGCTGAGTGGAAGAAAAGTATTTAGCTGAATCCGCCGCAGAGAAGAATGAGTGCGAATAGAAGATCTATCAATAATCCTTAATGTTTGAATAACTATATATGTAATGTTATTGATCCATTTAATGACTAGTAATGTTAATACTCATTTATCAATTCTTTACACAGTGTAGAACTAATTAACAAAGCTTTTCACTTCATGATATTCACCTTTTTTTTAATCTAAAAATCAAGCTTTTTTCTTTTTTGTTTTAAATGATCCACCACTGGACTTCCTTTCTGTTAGTTTAGATGACGTCATATTTAACATTCAAAACACTTTTTACACCCCGTTAAGCAATTTACAAGTCACTACAGTAACACAACAATGTACACATTTTAAAAAAAAATCATAATTATTTATTTAAACAATGTAAAATGCAAATACCACAAGCTTTACACATTATGAGAATTAAAACCAAAGCTTCTAAACCAGGGGTGTCAAACTCAAATACACAGTGGGCCAAAATAAAAAATGGGTACTAGTGGAGGGCCGGACTGGTTCAATGTTTATTGTAAAACGTATTGAAATGAACTTATTGCACATATTAAACCCGGAACTAACAAAGCTTAAATGATTGCCTATAAAAACAACATTAAACATTAAATAATCAGTTCATTCATTTCTTATGGCTCTATCTGCAGCTTCTCCAGAATCATTTCTTATGAGTACATTTTTCCACAGGCCAACAACAGCTTCAACAAAACTATTTCCCTCAAATAACAAACCAAACATGCCCTGTTGTCGTGAGAAACAAAGTGCAGAAGCAAACATCCATTAAACTCAGTGTGCTGCTCTGTGATGCTAGCTCAGATACTTGGCATCTTATCTTGGGTGCAAGGTCATCAATGTTTGGGCTCAGGCTCTGAGCGGAGGAGACCCTCAGGATGGAGTGAAGGTGTGCGTGCAATATACCGGCGGGCCAGATCTAATAGGAATTAAACATTATCCTGCGGGCCAAAATTAAATCTACCACGGGCCTGATTTGGCCCCCGGGCCTTGAGTTTGACACATGTGCTCTAAAGTAACAAGCAGTCTGACTTCAATTTGATTTCCTTCTCAGTGAGGACTAGACTGCAGAAACACACATTAACACAATCAAACACACACAGCCATACGGGTTGATTTCAGTCGTTTAATTAACTGCAAATGGTGCGTTCAGGTGTCTTTTTTGCATGAAATGGCTTATAGATCAACAGTTAGAACTTATTTAATCAAACTGATTTGTCGTAATTTACCAGTCCTTTATGAACTATAACTAAATGTATTTGTATGATACGAATACCACCAGCTGTTCACAGTATGATAATTAAAACCAAAGCTTTTAAAGTAACAAGAAGTCTGACTTCAATTTGTATTTTTTCTCAGAGCGCAAACAATGAAACCCCCTGGCCCTGGCATATATCTTTCCTTCTGAGTTTAAGCTGTCATTATTGAATCATAATTACCGTCAGATATTAAGGATTCACCTGAGGGCCGAGCTGTCGTTCAGATTGAGAGGCAGAGCGCAGAGCGAGATCTCAGGTTGCACAATGTGTCAGACAGGACGTGTTTTAACAGTCAGCCGCATGTTTTACGAGCTATCAGATATTAAATCACTTCTAGCTTTATCGCTGTCAGTGGCTGATAGCAGAGCTCAAAGGTGACACACTACATGTTGTGTCCATGGGATGTTTTATTTCAGACTAATGGAAGGAAACATTTAAATCCACTTTCCGGAGTTTATTTTAATAACTTTGTCTATTTGTGCCTGTTGATCTCTCCTAAACTCACTCAAAGTTAGAAATACATAATCCCTCATTTACATTTTAAAACATAACATCTCAGGAAACTTTTACCTGTTTTCTACACACACATGTAATGATGATTTTACCTGTAGGGATGATTTTACCTGCATTACCTTACACACACCTGTAATCATAATATCCCTTGTTTAAACACACACCTGTAGTGATGATTTTACACACATTAACACACCTGTAGTTATCTATCTACCTGTATTAACACACACCTGTATTGATATATTTACCTTTACTAACACACACCTGTAGTGATATATTTACCTGTATTAACACACACCTGTATTGATATATCTACCTGTACTAACACACACCTGTAGTGATATATCTACCTGAATTAACACACACCAGTAGTTATCTATCTACCTGTATTAACACACACCTGTAGTGATATATCTACCTGTATTAACACACACCTGTATTGATATATCTACCTGTATTAACACACACCTGTAGTGATATATCTACCTGTATTAACACACACCTGTAGTGATATATCTACCTGTACTAACACACACCTGTAGTGATATATCTACCTGTATTAACACACACCTGTATTGATATATCTACCTGTACTAACACACACCTGTAGTGATATATCTACCTGTACTAACACACACCTGTAGTGATATATCTACCTGTACTAACACACACCTGTAGTGATATATCTACCTGTACTAACACACACCTGTAGTGATATATCTACCTGTACTAACACACACCTGTAGTGATATATCTACCTGTACTAACACACACCTGTAGTGATATATCTACCTGTACTAACACACACCTGTAGTGATATATCTACCTGTATTAACACACACCTGTAGTGATATATCTACCTGTACTAACACACACCTGTAGTGATATATCTACCTGTACTAACACACACCTGTAGTGATATATCTACCTGTACTAACACACACCTGTAGTGATATATCTACCTGTACTAACACACACCTGTAGTGATATATCTACCTGTACTAACACACACCTGTAGTGATATATCTACCTGTATTAACACACATATGTAGTGGTGTACTTAACTGTATTAATACACACCTGTGTTGATTTATTTACACACATATGTTGTGACGTATTTACCTGTATTAACACACCTGTGGTGATGTATTAACACACACCTGTAGTACTGTATGTGTTTAACTGTATTAACACACCTCTAGTAATGATTTTACCTGTGTTAACACAGTAATAATTGTACCTGTATTAACACACCTGTATATGTATCTACCTGTATTAACACACCTGTAGTTAACTATTTACCTGTATTAACACACCTGTGTCCCTCTCTCTCTCTCTCTCTCTCTCTCTCTGCAGGTGAAGGTCTGGTTTCAGAACCGCAGGACGAAGCACAAGCGTCAGAAGTTGGAGGAAGAGTCTCCTGAAGCGCTGCAGAAGAGGAAGGGCAGTCAACACATCAATCGCTGGAGGGCGGCCACACACCAGCCGGGGGGCGGGGGGGAGGACGTGGACGTGCTCAGCGAGGACTAGGCTGCAGACGCACACACATGAACACACACATACACACATAAACACACACATATACACACACAGTCATACTGGTTAGTGTCAGACATCCAAAAGTGTGTTCAGGCGACGTTTTCAAGTTTAAAAAGCTTTTAGATCCACAGCTAGACCGAATACAATGACATTGTATCAGCTAATTTTTAGTTAGTCTATTAGGTGCATAAAACATGCAGTCATTTGGCCAAAAATGTACTAATTTAAGCCTTAACTGTTGCAGGAATGTTGGTAGAATATAACTACAACTACTGCAATGAGAAATACATTGAACTACTAACATTTGCATAAATAAAAAACAACACATGTGGTCTAAATAATGAGCGCTAAATCTCCTGACTATTTAAAATTCAATGTTGGAATTAAAGGGACAACATACTTTTGTAAAAGGCGGACCCTGAACATACCACATGCCAACCTTAGCGTGCCAGTAAGGCAAAGCAATGAGGACGAAGATTAATATTTGATCTTGCCTCGTGCAAAAGTCTGCAGGAGGATTATACAGGACTCAAAAATGTACCTTACACAATTGGAAAGTTACCAAATGTATCTTTGTATAACAGAGGATATTGCGTCCGTGTTGTAACACGCTGCTGACAAACCAACAGGTGGAGGCAGGTGATTCTGCAAATCAAAAAACATGCAGGGAAACAATGATGAGTTTATTAATCTGTTTCAAATATTAACTTACAGTTTGATTACGGCTCAGCTAAAAGATGCATACTGTGTCTAAATGTCTCACTAGTAAGATATGACAATGCAAAACAGAAAAGCTGTTAAACTCTTAATTAAAGTAATATTCTGACATGAAATGTTAATTTTTGGACAGTTTTGAATTCTCTTATCAGATGAATAACACACCCACAACACACATCTACACAGAACATGCATACACATCTCACCTTCCCGAGGACTGATGGATGTCCCTGAAGGCATCACGCTCATGCAAACAGCAGGAGGTCAAAACTCTGCTGTAAAAGATGAGGATAAAAAAAGAAGACACTCTGATCAGCCACAAAGGAGGGCTACAAAAACACAAACACTGAACCTCCCTTTTGGAGTTGGACTGAAGAGGATATTCAACGCTTCCGAGAGGCGAAAAATAAACGGGAAACCAAACGCAGCTGTTGACTGTCGGTGGATTTTTTTTGGTGCCAAACGAAAAGCCAGAGTTTCCTGGAAAAAAAGAAAGGATTAAAGTGAGAGAAGAAGCTGGTTTCTGAGCGTCTGTCCGCAACAGACGGCCGCCGGCTCGCAGGAAGTCTGCTCAGCTGAACAACACGTCTGAAAAGAGGAAAATATGGTTCCTCCGACACAGAAGAAGGAACTGAAAAAGTTTTCTGTAACATGTATCAGCAACGATTTGAAATAATAACCCACCTTGAACACTGTCATGTGCCCAAAAAGCATCTTGGTGTGATGTTCTTCACTTCCTCTTCTTCACAAAGCAGGGTTTTAACTTTATTTGCAGCAAAATGTCACGTTTTTACACTCGGAGAATCTGAATTTGAGTTTTACGATAAGAGCAAGGTACAACGTTGTCTTTGTCAACTTGTTAAATTGTTAAATAATCATGGAATCAACCACATTTAGCTTCTGATGAATGGGATGATTGGTCACATTTATGATATGATTATAATAACGTAAATTGTCACAAAAAAAACAACTGTTTTTTAGGATTTAACCAAATGTTTGTGTTATTTGACCGGAAAAAATGACGATTTGTTTTTAAATCACACTGTTTGTAAGTCACTTGCATGCCTCCACAGTGAACCACAGGCGAAGCTGGCAAAGCATCATGGGATATGTAGTTCCTTTACAAGTTGACAAAGACACGTTTATAAGCAGAACATCACAGACTGAATATATTTAACAAATGGAGTTTAATTTATAAATTAAAAGTCACACTTCCTGTTGGAGGAACCTGATATTTCTTGTTTTCACAAAGTATTTTCTGCAGAATCTCCCCAAATGGAAAAATATTTACCTCTAACATGTTTGTATAATCCTGACTATATTTCATATTGTTTTTATTGTCAACAAATATCACGGCTCTCAGCTCCAAGCCCATCTACATCAACATTTATAAACACTTATATATAGTTCCGTGTTTTAAAAAAAGGCTGAAAACATTTCCTAAAAAGGATGGAAATAGTGCCTTTGGGACTATTTTACGTGGCGTATCAATACTTTTTTTAATGCGGTTTGTTGACAAGAATACAAATATGAAATCATGCATCCTTCAGGACTTATATTACATTTTTCAGGGTGGGATTTTTAATTCAGCGGCATCAGAAACCAGCTTTTTATTCTACCGGTAGTTTGTTTTGGGTGTTTTTTGAAACACAAGAAAAAGTAGGTATTTATGTAAAAAAAAGTATTCTATGCATCTGATGTGTATATAATGATAATAATAATAATAATGATAATAATGTGTGGATTTTTGTTTTTCACTGCATACGTTCATCTGTTTGTTTCTTTTTCATGGACAGATTTACCTCATCATCTCCTTATGTAGCACTTCTTCTTAGTCAAATCTATTTTTTCATCGTTTTAGGATCGAATGCACTAACTGTACGCCTCGTGTCCTTTCCTCGGAGCGAAAGGGACGGAAAACGACAGAAGCTTTGTACTTCCTGTGCGGACATTTGGAAAAATATAAATAAAATGAGATTGAAATCAAACGTTATGTCTGTGTGGTATGAAGTCTGAAATTGTGAAGATAAATTGGGTTTTCTTCGAGAAAAATAGTTATTTTTTATGCGAAAAATGTTTATCCCTATGATCTGATGGATTTTTTGTTAAGTGAAAATTAAGAGTTTCTTTTTATAAATAATATCACAGCCTTTAATTGAATTTTTATTTTGAAATGTTTAATACAAAGTTAAGTAGAACCAAAAAAGTCAGAGTTTATTATCCTTTTACTTATTTAATAGATTTTATTAAAGG
>NC_136901.1:90227353-90234853 GCF_949606895.1 Notothenia rossii
CTCCCGTTTTTATTTTGAAGGTTTCCAAAGACAAAGATATGAGGAAGAAGTGGGAAGTTGCTTTGAGGAGGGAAGGGGTTCACTGCAAGCGATATCTACATACACTGAACAAAAATATAAACGCAACACTTTTGTTTTTGCTCCCATTTTTCATGAGATGAACTCAAAGATCTAAAACATTTTCTATACACAAAAAATAACCATTTCTCTCAAATATTGTTCACAAATCTGAAAAAATCTGTGATAGTGAGCACTTCTCCTTTGCCGAGATAATCCATCCCACCTCACAGGTGTGGCATATCAAGATGCTGATTAGACAGCATGATTATTGCACAGGTGTGCCTTAGGCTGGCCACAATAAAAGGCCACCCTTAAACATACATTTTTGCTTTATTGGGGGGGTCCGAAAACCAGTCAGTATCTGGTGTGAGGGTTAGGATTAGGGTTAGGGTTAGGGTAATGTTGTGAATCGAGTGGCCTGTGTTCGTCGTCCATAACATACGCCTGCCCATACCATAACCCCACCACCACCATGGGCCACTCGATTCACAACATTACCCTAACCCTAACCCTAATCCTAACCCTCACACCAGATACTGACTGGTTTTCGGACCCCCCCAGACCCCCCCCAATAACGCAAAAATGCATGTTTAAGGGTGGCCTTTTATTGTGGCCAGCCTAAGGCACACCTGTGCAATAATCATGCTGTCTAATCAGCATCTTGATATGCCACACCTGTGAGGTGGGATGGATTATCTCGGCAAAGGAGAAATGCTCACTATCACAGATTTTTTCAGATTTATGAACAATATTTGAGAGAAATGGTTATTTTGTGTATGTAGAAAATGTTTTAGTTCTTTGAGTTCATCTCATGAAAAATGGGAACAAAAACAAAAGTGTTGCATTTATATTTTTGTTCAGTGTATATATATTCTTTTCAAGTGTTATGCTTCTTCATTTTAGCCGGAAAAGGGCAGGACTACGTCTACTTCTAGAAAAGCTGAAGAGAGCCTGTCTGTGGCCCCTCAGGACGACCCAGAAGCTTCAACCTGACACTCACAACCTCAGCCCAATGATGTGATTCTATTTTCAACATCATATCATAATGGTCCTAGACAAAGTAAAATCTCTCTTGATTGCTGCCACTCATATTAAACCCATACACACACAATTGAAGACATTCAATGAACATGCATTCCTGGCCCACACACACACACACACACACACACACACACACACACACACACACACACACACACACACACACACACACACACACACACACACACACACACACACACACACACACACACACACACACACACACACACACACACACACACACACACACACACACACACACACACACACACACACACGATGCTGGCAGTGGCTTTGACAGGTGATGACTATAAGAAAGAATGTGGGCCATACTCTAGTTGTGTCAAAGTGATGTGTGTGAAGTGAAACATCACTCAAACCATGTTCATCCCTCTTTCTAATAGGATCATAGCTATGTCTTCTCCTACTGCTCTTAAGGCCAGACTCAATGAAGTTTTAGCAAGAGTGGAGAGTCTCGAGCGAGAGAGGAAGAATGCAATGGCTAGAGAAAAGAGGGCAAAGACCACAGTGAGGAGTCTTTTGGGGGATTTGAGGGAAAATAACCTCATTAATGAAGAACTCAAAGAGAGGCTTGATTTCTACTCAGGTAAAATGAAATTAGCACTTTGACATTCATGTACATCTTACTCTTACACTCTTTATTAAACTCCTTTGTTATTATATGAAGGGGAGTTATTAATTTTGTCTGATACAATTTCAGATCTTCAAATAGACTTCAAGGCAAAGCAGGGCCATGAGTACTGAAAGGACCACAGAGAGTTTGCCCTCACACTCCATCTACATGCTCCAAAGGCATACAAATACCTCAGAGAGACTACAAATGTTCCCCTCCCTGATCCACATACATTACAAAGGTAGTCTTAATGTTATTCAATTTCATTTTTGGAAATTACGGTTGCAAATACGTTAAATAGCTACTTCTCATTTTTTTTTAAAGGTGGCTGTGGATGGCAAGCCTGGCCTGAACAAGATGGTGCTGGATATGCTGTAGAGAAGATGCCAGGAAGACCAGGCTGAATATGGATGTGTTGCACTCATGTTGGATGCCATGGCCATCAGAAAACATGTGCAATATAATCCACATAGCCAGTCAATGTCTGGTTTTGTAGACATGGGTGAAGGAAACAATGAGACCGATGTTGCTACTGAGGCTCTTGTGTTCATGGTGGTTGGCATACAAGGACATTGGAAGGCTCCCATTGCATATTACCTGACGAAGTCTCTGTCACCTGAAACACAAAGGGTCCTTCTCACTCATGCTTTGGAGGAGCTGCATGCACGGGGCATTCGGGTGGTATCTGTCACGATGGATGGGCATGCCTCCAACGTCAGCATGTGCAACCAACTTGGGTGTGAGCTGAAGGGAAACCCACAGGAGCCACTTCAAACCAGTTTCCCGCATCCGTCGACTGGTGACAAAGTATTTGTAATGATGGATGCATGCCACATGCTGAAGTTGGCACGTAATCTAAATATCGTTGTCTGTTCATTTGCACAGTTATGGCTGGACGTGATGATCGACATTTTGCTGTTTGTACTTGTTTGAGCAGTGACTGAATCTTTCTCTGCAGGCATACAGTCCAATTGCAACGACCACCGGACAGATCAAGTGGAGGTTCATCAATCATCTCAATGATGTGCAAACAAAAGACGGACTTCATGCTGCCAATGAAATCACAGACAAACATGTCTACTTTGAGAACCACAAGAGGAGGGTGTCCCTGGCTGCACAAACACTGAGTGGCTCCGTGCCAGTTGCTCTCCGCACAATAAGGGATCTTAGGTACTCTCAGTTTAAAGACTGTGAGGCAACGGCAGAATTCATTGACGTAAACAGTTAGTGATTATAGAACCAAGTACGTGTTTTAAAAAAAATAATTGATCAAAATGTGATTTGAGCATCAGGAACAATTTTTTGATAATTCTCTAAATTCAACATGCAAATATTTTCATGAACCGTGATATTGCATATTCATAAATACAAAAGTTTGTATATAACCTTACACATACCTTTACACATTTTAGAGTGGTAAAGCTCTGTGTGACATTTGCTGTAGCACAAAGCAGGCCTATGGAGAGAAGGAAGTCAAGCAAATACTAAGTTTGCATGTTGCACGTTGAACATACAGTTTAGAAATAAGTACTCTGTTCTCTTTATATCTTGAATAGATGAGTATTGATTACAACTATCTGATACCTAATGAAACACTGTAATGATAGTGATTTAGATGCCGATATTTCTTTATAGATTATTGACAGGCTGTTTGACACAATGAATGGACGTATTACACAACATCAAGCACATGTAGGTGTCAAAATGGTATGTGTTGCATGTGTTCTTGCATGTGTTCTTGTTCTCAAGTTATACCAGTTCTGCAATTACATTGTTCCTAGTTAGCTAAGTGTCCTACAATTATACTGTATATGTTTTGCCATGATCAGAGTAATACAATGTTTTTCTTTTGCAGGTACATGTACTTGTCAGTCATCGGATTTGTCATTAACATCGACACGTTGATGCTGATGATTGCTGAACTGCTCCAAGTTCAGCGGTATGTCCTCACCTACAGGTTCAGCCAGGGTCACTTGGAGCTCCTATTTAATTCCATCAGAGCTTCAGGTAGGGTTGATGTTCTTTTAATTGCAATACATTCTGAAAATGACTTGTGAGTAATGTATGTATTGTGTGCCTGTTTTCTATACAAGGTGGCTGGAATAACAATCCATCTGCACGCCAGTTCCAGGCCATCTTCCGCCGTCTGATTGTTCGGTGTGGTGTGTCACCTAGTGCAGGGGTCTGCAACCTTTTTGACCAAAAGAGCCATTTTGCTCCTTTTTCCAAAACATGTTTTTGTCTGGAGCCGCAAAACATATTTCATAGCATGATAGCTAATAAAGTTGTATTTATTGTTATATCAGACAAAAACTACAGTTTTTTGCATTTATTAGGCTATTTATGACATTATATAAAACTCTTAACCTCTAATAAGAAACAAAGAACTCCTATAAGGAGAATTACAAATAATACACAGGCCTACTTTAAAATAAATTAAACACAGCACTTGGGGAGTCCTCTGCACATTTGAAGAAGAAAAAAAAATATTATTAAAAATGGGCCCACTTTGAAATAAATAAAACATATAGCTGCCCCCTAAAAATAGTTAAAGGTAGGGTAGGTAAGAATGGAGAAACCAGCTCGAGTGCGCTAGAATTTGAAAATACACAACCGGAAAAAATCTGCCACTTCCTTACAGAGCCCCTCCTCCAACACACACGAACGCGCATCATCAATGAGGGCAAAAGATAAGTTTGTGCACAGATGGAAGGCTGACAGCCATCCAGTTATTTTAGCCGGGCCGGCTAAAAATGATTGGTCGTGCTTTTTACAGCGCTACGGCTTCCAGAGATTAATTTTTGTATGTATTTATTGTCAAAGCATTTAATATATTCTTTGCTATCGGGACGTAAAGAGCATTCCATGGAATATAACAAAAAGTGTTTTCTGAAATAAATGACATACCCCATTGAATTATGACTGAAGATCGTCAGCTGTCTTCCTCTCCCGTGTTGTTCCTCGATACGTAAAGGCTGCAGCACCGTTGACAACTTCTCTCTACATATCAAACATACCGGTAAACCAGCATCGTTTGCTGTGAAAGCATATAACTCTGTCCACACAGAATTAAATCCTGTGTTCCTCCGGTACTTTTCTTTGATTTATCCATAGTTCGCTCATCGAGCCGGGGGTCAGGTTAAGGCGCTCGCGCGGGACCGTAGCAGGATGTGACGCATATTTTAGTTGACCTAATTAAAACCGTTTTGTTTTTTATTTATGTGTCACAGTATCACCTCAAAATACAAGATACGAAACATTTTCAACCGTGCAACAAAATATAAATAGTCCTACAAATACTTTTATTTGATTTCCTTCTTATTTTTGTCTAAGCTCAAGGGAGCCAGAGCAGAGGGCTTAAAGGGCCGCATGCCCTGATCCTAGTAAGACAGGCAATGTGGCAGCCCAAGATCACACTGTGTCCCTGTCTGCTGTAGAAATGTCCTCTGCTGAAATTGCTGAAGAGCACCCATCTCCATTCGCCAACATTTCGGCTGTTGTGAGTGACCACAGCTATCTTCCCACTCGGTTTGGTGGTCTGGTGGAAAATGCGCTGGTCTACATCGCAGGATTTGTAGTCCGGCAGATTCTGCGAAAGCTGTCCTGTGATGTGTGCCGTGCAAGCTTGGTCAGAGATGCTGTACCTTCATCATTTGATGAGAGCTACCACCTTCTAGCCCTGAAAAACAACGGTGGCCTAGAGGTTCCATCACAAGGCACAGTGAAGGTGCTGAGAGCTGCAGAGAGGGTGATTCGCCAAGCTTCAACAAGGCAAGCTCTAAAGGTGTCGACAGTCACCTACATCGTCCGGGAGGAGATTGGAACAGAGGATGTTTTTCAGCTTGGGGAACACATTGAGGAGACGCAGTTTGGCATCGACAACCATTATCCCAACTTGTTGTCATTGGTTGTGTCTGTGTTTCTGAAAATAAGACCACACCACATTGCCAAACTCACCTCTCTTGACCTGCAGAAAGGGAGCACGAGAAAGAAGCTCTGCAAAACAGTCCTCTTTCAGGGCTTTTAGCTCATTTCAACTTTCATGAGACACTTTGTGTAAATATGGTTTGGGGCGGGGTGGTGTCATGTTCTTGTGTTTAACTTGAACATTTACATTTTTTATATAGATATAGATTTTAACTTTTTCTGACATAGATATAGATATTCATTTTTACTGATATATAACTTCTGTCTATAATGTATTATTGTTTCTTCATTTTTCAACTTATTAAAATAGCTGAGGCCTACACAATCTGCTTCTGCTTCTCTATCATATAGAGTCTAGACCATTAGTGTGTGTGTGTGTGTGTGTGTGTGTGTGTGTGTGTGTGTGTGTGTGTGTGTGTGTGTGTGTGTGTGTGTGTGTGTGTGTGTGTGTGTGTGTGTGTGTGTGTGTGTGTGTGTGTGTGTGTGTGTGTGTGTGTGTGTGTGTGTGTGTGTGTGTGTGTGTGTGTGTGTGTGTGTGTGAATTGGCCTATATATATATATATCGTGTGTCTTTTGCGAAATACCTATCATACATAACATATCGGCTGTCTCAAATACCAGAATATTCTATTGCTGTTAAGCCTACTATGAATATTAAAATACGCCGAATCATGTGTCCGGTATCATGCCTACATACTGTATATGACGTTTGCAGAAAAAAACCCCCGTGAAAATCAGTTCTGTATTCAGCGAGTTATGATTGATTAAATGCGCTGACACTTCATTGCGCCTGCCAGAAAGATTACACTGAGTGGAGCGGGTGACCGGTCCAAGATGGCGGCCCCACGGGCCGCCATCTTTAGACCCCTCCCCTTCAGACCGAACCCAACTATCCATTCACCACCACCAGGGTCAAGCTAAGCCCCTCCCATTCAGACCGAACCCAACTATCCATTCGCCACCACCAGGGTCAAGCTAAGCCCCTCCCCTTCAGACAGAACCCAACTATCCATTCACCACCACCAGGGTCAAGCTAAGCCCCTCCCCTTCAGACAGAACCCAACTATCCATTCACCACCACCAGGGTCAAGCTAAGCCCCTCCCATTCAGACCGAACCCAACTATCCATTCGCCACCACCAGGGTCAAGCTAAGCCCCTCCCCTTCAGACAGAACCCAACTATCCATTCACCACCACCAGGGTCAAGCTAAGCCCCTCCCATTCAGACCGAACCCAACTATCCATTCGCCACCACCAGGGTCAAGCTAAGCCCCTCCCATTCAGACCGAACCCAACTATCCATTCGCCACCACCAGGGTCAAGCTAAGCCCCTCCCCTTCAGACAGAACCCAACTATCCATTCACCACCACCAGGGTCAAGCTAAGCCCCTCCCCTTCAGACCGAACCCAACTATCCATTCACCACCACCAGAGTCAAGCTAAGCCCCTCCCCTTCAGACAGAACCCAACTATCCATTCACCACCACCAGGGTCAAGCTAAGCCCCTCCCCTTCAGACAGAACCCAACTATCCATTCACCACCACCAGGGTCAAGCTAAGCCCCTCCCCTTCAGACTGAACCCAACTATCCATTCACCACCACCAGTGTCAGTTATGTGAAATCTGTTGATATAATACATTTAATTAAAGTCAACGGTTCAGTCTTTTCAGTGTACTTTGAATTATGGCGAATGTAAAGCTGAGAGGACACACATGTTTTGGGAGAAAATTGATAATCATTCGTGCAAAATGAAAGTGCTGATATCTTGAAAGGATGTATTGCATTTTGTTGAAGTTGCAAACATTTAAAGTGGAATAACAGTAATGATGAGGTGAGT
>NC_136901.1:90239853-90282353 GCF_949606895.1 Notothenia rossii
TTCGAGGCTGCGTTTACAGACTGGAAGATCTGGTTCTGCTCCAGGGTATAAAGGGTCCGTGTGGGAGGAAGAGCTGATCCTGAATCAGCGCCCGCGGGCGACCTCGCCGCCTGCACGGCCCGCTGTGATTGGCAGAGAGGAGCCCCGCGAAGCCGGCAGTAAAAGCGTAAAAAAAATGGCTCTCTGAATCACATAGAAATAGCTCTAATTAAGAGTAATGACGGCTGAGGAGTTAAAGAGGAGAGTCTGCATGACGATGATTGATATAATTGCACTTAATCGTGGAGAAAATAACGTTTTAGTTAACGCAGCGACTCAGACTCTCACTGTTCGGGAAATTAGGGCTTCAACGGCTCGTCGGTTAATTTACTGTTCGGGGAGAATAATAAATAAACCAATGAATGTTTCATAAAGATATCTTTTTTTTACAGGAAAGCGCATTCCTGACAAGAAAAACTAAACAATAAAAACAGTCAAAGTAAAATTAATTGTCAATAGTACAATTAAAAAAAGTAAGGACCTAAAAAGTAAAACATTTTTGAGAAATTAAGCAAAAATATTTAGAGAATAATGTATTCATTTATAGCCATACATATACAGCTATTTTGTGGATATAAAATAGAGGCAAGGTAATACAAAAGTCAAGAAAATGTATATTTAATAGAGACAATAAAATACTACTATGCTATATACTTGCATAATTGTTACTACAAAAGACAGGAAGAGTCAAATAAAAAAGTTGAGTTATCCGGTTCATGATTTTAACATAAAACACAAAGTCAAAATCATATAGAGATAAACATAACTCTGCCATGCTATTCACTTATGATGAATGTAGCTGGGTTAATATAAAATGCAGGCTGCACAAGTAAAGAAGAATAATGTATTAGTTTTTCTAGTAATTTTTATATTTATCTGTACTCAAATTTTTGTGTTTCTAATAAAATAAGAAAAAGGGTAACTCATTGTTGATTAGAAATTGTAATTCTTTGTTGAATAAAGTTAAAAAGGTTACCCCAAAATGTATTGGATTGGATTTAAATACTGAAGAAGTGATTAAGTATCATGAAATCGTATGACTTTTTTTAATCTTCTTCTTATTTATTAATTATCAATTGTACCACACACACTCAGGAAAATGTAACCCAACCTGTCATACAGGTGAGCAGCAGTCGAATGGTAGAACATACAAAAACAGTAATTACACAAAAGTGTTGTTAATACAAACAGCCACCCATCACACGCCTTAGACACAGCAACAGTTTCTAGTTGGTAACGCGAAAATATCAAAAGTCATCTTTCATCAACCAGCATCTGCTCACAAAACTGCTGATTCGCTCACTTGTACATGTTGTTGTCTGGAGGAAAATAAACGAGTAAATAAACATGGATCCAGACATTGTGTCTGAACTGTAAAGGTCTGATCCTGTTGCCTCTATAGTAGTTAATCTGATAAACTGCAGACTAATGCGTCTACTAATGCAACTAATAACACTGAATACACCCTAATAGTGCTGATAAACATCTCCTTCACAGCTCGTTTAAAACATTTAAAAGCGTTTACCTTCATGTACTGAGATTAATACATTTTGGAGTTGGATTATCTCACTCAGGTTAAATCAAGACACTGAGAATAATCAATATTTACCAATAACAACTAACACGCAAAAAACACAAGGTGCAGACAAAATGCGGATTCAAATGATTCTTAGATGTTTGATGTCAAACTACCAAATAAAAGCATTCATCTATCCATATAGCTGGTCCCTCATACTTCCAGTAATTATACTAAACTAGGCTAACTGAAGTGAAAACAAACCACTATGAGAATAATCAACATCAACCAATAACAGCTTACACACAAATAAATATTTATCACGTAAATTGTAAACAACAAATGCAGATTCAACTAATTCTCAAATAAATATTGGTTGATGTCAAACTACCAAATAAAACCATCCATCTATCCAAGCCAGCTGGTCCCTATGCTACCAGTCTTTATGCTAAGCTAGGCTAACTGAAGTAAAGTTAAACCACTGTGAAAACAATCAATAAATGCGCAAAAAATACTTATCACGCAAGTTTTAGACAAAATGTTG
This sequence comes from Notothenia rossii, assembly GCF_949606895.1. NCBI lineage: Eukaryota > Metazoa > Chordata > Actinopteri > Perciformes > Nototheniidae > Notothenia > Notothenia rossii. The sequence continues at coordinate 90,241,953 of NC_136901.1, forward strand.
ATTCAAACGATTTTTATATGAACATTGTTTGTTGTCAAACTACCGAATAAAACCATCCATCTATCTAAGCTAGCTGGTCCCCTATGCTACCAGTCTTTATGCTAAGCTAGGCTAACTACCTCTTGCTCTCACCAGTGGCTTTGCGACCACAATTCAAGACACAGGCAGAGCCATCCCTGGCCAACATGAGGCCCGACGCAAAGTTATATGATGAGGCCCGGTTTTGCGAGCGTCGACGGGGGGGGGGGGGGTCCGCAAGATGAGGCCCCCTCCGCAAGATGAGGCCCCCTCCGCAAGGTGAGGCCCCCTCCGCAAGATGAGGCCCCCTCCGCAAGGTGAGGCCCCCTCCGCAAGATGAAGCCCCCTCCGCAAGATGAGGTACCCTCCACAAGATGAGGCCCCCTCCGCAAGGTGAGGCCCCCTCCGCAAGATGAGGCCCCCTCCGCAAGATGAGGCACCCTACGCAAGATGAGGCCCCCTCCGCAAGATGAGGCCCCCTCCGCAAGGTGAGGCCCCACGCAGTCTGCATGATCGGCCTGTAGGGAGGCCCAGGACACAGGTACTGGCTTACCGTGTTGTGAAGGGGAGTCGGTCATTTCTACATCCAGGACCGTACACAGGAAGTACAAAACCATAACCATGTGTTTATTATTGTGTGATGAACAACACCCGCTAACCTTAACAACGTAATCCAAGCCATTAACTAACATTACAAGTTTTTTGTATTATTTAAAATGTATCTGTGTTTTGATTTCACAAAGTAGGCTACCAGTATAATTGGTCGTTCTTTTTCGTTACGTTCAGCACAAACATCAAACTTGAAATCTTAAATCTTCTTCACTTGTCGGTTTTATTTATGCACTGTGAATGGAAATCCTGATACCTCAAAACTATAATGATTTCAGGTGCTAAGAATGTTTTACAGCCAACATTTTTCGTTTTCAACAAAGTTATGAGGTTTCTACCCTCATCTTGTTAAATTTCCCATCAGCCCTCTGTTCTGATGTTTGGTGCGATAACCCGAGGCTTCGACTGACTGACAGCTGATGGAGCACCGCTTTGTCGTCTTTGTATACATCATTGACAGTTTTGTGTGTTTGATGGAGGATTAGAGCTCATTAAAGAGAGCAAGAGTGCTCGCCAGGAGCTGTTCAGATACCACACATACGTTTATCTGCTCTCTATATCCATGCCTCTACAGGATTAATGCAGACATAGGCCTACTTGTCAACCCTCCCGATTTTCGCGGGAGACTCCCGATTTCATTGCCCTCTCCCGGTTTCCTCCCGGGGTCATATTTCTCCCGCATTTCTCCCGATTTCTGACAAAATCAGATTTACACACGACTGTTTCCACTCGGACTTTAACACAGCTACACCATTGTTTGGTTTCCATGGTAACACGTCTCTTTAGTAGCGCGCGCAATTCAAAGTCTGAGAGGGTGAGGCAGATATTCACAGAAAACAGAACAAGAATCGACTACTCTCTGCTCACTCCTTTCCTGAGTATTTCTCATTTTGATGTTTATAGTCCAGAATCTAAAGTCTTACAAAAGGTATTCATGTTTTACTGCGTATGGGAAGAAGAAACCAAAAGTCAACTACTGACTTCGCAACCTCATTTGTGTAACAAACATAATAGTTTGAACCCAAACCGTCATGTTTCCCTAAACATAATCAGGTAACGTTGACTTGTTTAAAGTTGAGTATAGAGATATAGAGAGCTCTCTAGCTTACATGTCTACTTACAAACGTAACTTGGAGAACATATTACGGACATGTCCAGGATCATACTAGTATTTTATGCTCACGTTTGAAATCTACGTTCAAACTTCCAATAAGCGCCGTTACGTACGCAACTTCATTTACTTACTTACCCAATGACTTTGTTTAAATTTACAAATGAACGTTTTGAAACTAGCTGCACTTTAGTGACGGTTTATTCACTGCTTAACTTACCCACATAACTAACAAACCTCAACCCAAACCATGATGTATCCCTAAAGCTAACCTAAAAAATACTTTTGTCACCGAAATCTAACATATTAATTGTGTCTGTGCTTCCGTAATTAAGTTACGTTTTATTATTTGGAACATAAATTATGTGAATTATCTTTTTAAGCTATACTCATCTATTGCACATCTCTCAATCTTGGAAGAGGGATCTCTCTTTTGTTGCTTTCCCTGAGTTAAAAATAAATTCATGTGTCTGTTAATTGTGGGGTTTCTTTGAGAGTTTTAAGGACAGAGACTGGAGTGTTCTGTACACACTTTTTAAAAATCCCTGAGTAATGTAATGTGTAATTTGTGATATTGGGCTATACAAATACAATTTGATTGATTGATTGATCGAAAAAGATGAATCATACTGAATGACTCCCTCAACTCTGAGCCTGAAGTGTAAAATAAAACAAAGTGATAGCTGATTGCAGCTCCGTAGGAAACGAGGAGGCAACATGAACTAACTGGTGAAACCCTGCAGCGATGGAGGGTGACGTCGTAGTAAAAAGCTGCAGATCGGACGGTCCTCTGTCATTAATTCACCTCTGATACAAGTCAGCACAGGCGATCCCACACAGGTACGCAGCTGCAGGCGGAGGATGGGTCTTTATTAGAGAGACAAGGGTTGGTTTCCCAGAAAAGGAAAGTATTTGACTTTTACATAAACAAACATACTTCAAGCATCTCTGAAAATGAGCAAGCATTTTTTTAAATGAGCCGCAGGAAGTCTAGTTGTAGTTAACTTGAGTCTTCTCTTCTCTTGCTATTTTCTACTCCATTTCATTAACTTCCAGAACTTAACAAGATTGCCTTGTTATGCATTTCTTCAGTGGCTTTTTGTCTGTTAGAATATCTTTTTAGTGGTTTTGTGTCTTTTTTTTGCCCTTTCCACCGTTTTGGGTTTGGTTTTTATCTCTGCTGTCATTTTGTGTGCTTTGTGACTTTCGAACAAGATACGTTGGCATTAATATTATGTTATATATTTTTTTTAACATTTATATTTTATTAAACATTTTCACAAGACAAACACACACGGACAAGGACATGGCTCACACACATCACAAGTAGGACAGGACACAACATGAAGGGTGGGGGGCAGGGGATTACAGTGTCAGTTACATTTGATGTTTGCATATGGCGTTGTATTTACAGTATACATGATTTGATTCATAATATACTTCATTGTTTAATAGGTAAATAAATAGGTGAATAGTCAAATACATACACTGAACAAAAATATAAACGCAACACTTTTGTTTTTGCTCCCATTTTTCATGAGATGAACTCAAAGATCTAAAACATTTTCTACATACACAAAATAAACATTTCTCTCAAATATTGTTCACAAATCTGAAAAAATCTGTGATAGTGAGCACTTCTCCTTTGCCGAGATAATCCATCCCACCTCACAGGTGTGGCATATCAAGATGCTGATTAGACAGCATGATTATTGCACAGGTGTGCCTTAGGCTGGCCACAATAAAAGGCCACTCTGAAACGTGCAGTTTTGCTTTATTGGGGGGTTCTGGGGGGGTCCGAAAACCCTAGGGTTAAACCCTAACCCTAACATGTCACCCATTGAGCATGTTTGGGATGCTCTGGATCGACGTATAAGACAGCGTGTTCCAGTTCCTGGCAATATCCAGCAACTTCACACAGCCATTGAAGAGGAGTGGAGCAACATTCCACAGGCCACAATCAACAACCTGATATACTCTATGCGAAGGAGATGGGTGACATGTTAGGGTTAGGGTTTAACCCTAGGGTTTTCGGACCCCCCCCAGACCCCCCCCAATAAAGCAAAACTGCACGTTTCAGAGTGGCCTTTTATCGTGGCCAGCCTAAGGCACACCTGTGCAATAATCATGCTGTCTAATCAGCATCTTGATATGCCACACCTGTGAGGTGGGATGGATTATCTCGGCAAAGGAGGAGTGCTCACTATCACAGATTGTTTCAGATTTTTGAACAATATTTGAGAGAAATTGTTATTTTGTGTATGTAGAAAATGTTTTAGATCTTTGAGTTCAACTCATGAAAAATGGGAGCAAAAACAAAAGTGTTGCATTTATATTTTTGTTCAGTGTATTATATATGCACACATATACACACACATCTCTTCCTTTTCTGATTAATTCACATATTCATCCATTTCCCATTTCATTTAACTTCTTTCATTATTATTACCGTTATTTTTCTGTTTCTTCATAGCTTATTTCGCTTTATTTATTAATATTATGTTATATATAACTTCATGTCATATTTGCACTGCCAGTTTCTCAATTACAAAAAAAATAATATCATTAATAGTTGCAACGGAAGTGGCAAATCTTATCAACGTTTACATCGCATGCCAATTATAACCCATCATTTGAAAATGATGAATTTTCTTTAAATTATCTCGCTCGTTAGCGCACCTTTGCTCTGCTGCGACTAATTAAAGGCAAAATCCTGCACATTTCTGCATTCGCCGACGGTGGCTCTGGTAACAAATATTGAGCAAGGTAGAACTGTGCTAATTAATGTTATAAAGAGAGGGGGGTGACAGTGGCTCATTAACATAAACCTGTGCAGGATAAAACAGGAGGTCGCTGTTGTGTTTCTGCAGGTCCTCCAGACTTTTTAACACCAAAAGAGATTTTTCCGCTCCTTCTTCTTCGTTGGTATGTTTCAACAGGAGGGAGTATCAAAAACTTCTTAGATTAAATATGTAATTTCAACCGCAGAAGCAAAGTGTTAGATTACGGTTGGCAAAAAAAGAGATTCCTGCAGGTTATTTCAAGGTGAATATTACGTTTTTGGCACCATAAATGAACGTGTAAATAATGTTGGATCCCATTGATGCAAGCTGGGTGCTAATAACACTTAAAGACAAATGAAAATTGAATACTGCAACAATTAGCAGGTTTGATGGAGACAGTCACACAAGTTTATTGCAGGGCTTATATTTAACTCTAATAAATGACTAAAACAGTGTCGGAGGAATTGCAATTAGGCACCAATAGGAGGTGTCGGGGGAAAGAAACACTGCAGGGAAACAAAAAAAAAGTGACACCACAGATGAAAAGAACAAGAACTGAGGAGACATAATGCATCGGGACTCTGCTGCACAAAGAAAATCTGAGTTCAAAATCTGCCTGAAGCTGCTCCTCTAACTGCTCCTCGAACTCCTCAAAATTAGCTTTCAGAGTTAAACAAGAAGAGGTAAAACTTTTTAAATAATTATTGAAACTCCTCTGTCCATCTTAAGGCCCAGACACACCGGGACGATTTCGGCCGTCCATAGATGTCTGGCAGTCAATGTGCGTCGTGTCGCCCTACTCAGATCGGTGTGACACCGACACCTTTTTGGCCGATTGCCTACCGATTCAACATGTCGAATCGGTAGGCAATCGGCCAAAGGCTGCCGGTCAAAGAAATCACTCTGATTGGCTGTTCAGCAAGCGAATCAGTGCATGGGAAACAAAATGGAAGTGACGGACCCAAACAAACGAATTAAGAAGGCACACACAGACGGCTATTGTTTTTCATTTTCATCTCAGCTGGACGCAAGAGTTTATTTTCCATCATAGGTTATCTGGAATGAAGAAACCGAAGACCAACGCACACGCCATTTGCTTTTTGTTTATATCACGCAGTCAGTTCTTCTTCTCTCGGTTATCACGCAGTCTGTCTTCCGGTTGTTGCCTCTTTTGAATGACGAATACACACTACCGCCGCCTGCTGGTAAGGAGAGTTATTGCCACTCACGCATGCGCAGTTCGTACGTGCTACTTGGCCGTCGGCTGAAGTCTTTGCGATGTGTTCCAGTGCGACTGTTGGCCAAGACGCAGGAGACGTGAGGCGACACAACAGTCGGGACGTGTTCTCTGGCGTCAGTTTGGTGTGTCTGGGCCTTTAAAGCTCTGTATTTCCTAATTGTTCATAGATTTGATTAACTATATCTTTGTTGAAGTGAACAACGGACAGCACAAAGAGCTCCTAATGCTGCCCAGAATCAGCTAGGAGAGCTAGCTAACGTTAGGTCCTCTAACTCTAACTCCTCAAAATTGGCGTTCAGTGTTAAACAAGAAGAGGGAAAACTTATGTAACAACTCTTGAAACTCCTCTGTCCATCTTTAAGCTCCGTATTCCCTAAGGTTCATAGATTTGATGAACTAGGGTTAGGGTTAGGGTTAGGAACAACGGACAACAAAAAAAGCTCCTTATGCTGCCTGGAATCAGCTAGAAGGGCTAGCTAACGTTAGCTTTTTGCTGTTAGCATCTAGGTAGCATTTACTTTTTGTGTATTTTTTGGTATTTCTTATCTGTTTTCACAATCTACATAAACCTCTGTTGATTTGTGCTCGTTGTTCTCGCGTCCAGGAGCAAGTTAAAATAAGAAACAATGTAGTCTCGGAAAAGGTTCAAATGGGTACTTTAATTAAGTAACGTGGTTTTGAAACAAACAGAGCGATACAGGAACACAGCGCTGTGTCGGGGCGGCGAAGTGAAGAGAGAGCGAGCACATTTCATCACCTCTGATATATCTGATGGCTCCTCCTCTCAATGGCCGCTCTTGACATAAAAAGGGAACCTCCCTCCTTGTGTTCTTCTGTGTCCGATATCGCATATAACAGAGGATTTTGACGTTGTGTGTTCATTCATTGTATAACTCCACACGCCTTTTCTCCTCATACACTCATTCATTACTTTTTATTGAATGCATTTTAACGGCTGTAATCATTGTAAGCGTAAAACCGGAAGCGACGGTGACGCCTTTCAATTAAGCTTTTCAAAATAAACTGTACATTCCTTTAGCAACAACGTTAGCCACAAGCCAATGCTAACCCAAATGTTTTCAGAGTAAAACAGTTTTAAGCTTACTGTAGGGGAGAAGGGGGTAAGTTGAGCCAGTGGGTAAGTTGAACCACCCCCTGTAACCAGGCAACGCCTTATAGTTGTAATCAAGTGACCAGAAATTATGCAAGCTCCACCCATTTCTCACTGCCTGTGACAGAGAGATACTCATTGTGGTCTGGTAAGTAAACATTTTTACAAAAAAAACGTTTTTTGCTTGTCAAAATACATTTTCTAGATGTCAGCTATATTGGCTTTCATGTCAAAAAAAAAGTATCCAGGTTTAAACACATATATTATATACGTTGATGTGTTGGCAGCGTATAAAACCATGTGAATCATTAAGCTAAAGATGACTCTGAATTTTAATGCTAGGCTATTTTTTCTAAAATGGTGGCTATGGGGTAAAGTGAACCATGGGCCTTGGGGTAAGTTGAGCCACTTTTTCAATGGAGAAATTAATGAAAGTAGGCCAAGTTGATAATAAGAGCTCAATGTAGGCTACATTCAAAGTGAAATGTACCCTGTGTTTGATTGGTAAGATGTATGAAATTGTATCACCATGTGTATGATTACTTTTCCTGTAACATGTTAAAAAAAATCAATCAATTCAATCAAAATGTATATTAAAAATATTTGAAAAACTAAGCTTGTATTTGGTTTGTTATTTATAGTTTATAGTTACCTTTAAGATTTGTTGTATGCCCAGGTTTGAACAGGTATGCCCAGGTTTGAACAGTGGTTCAATTTACCCCCTGACCTGGATCAACTTACCCTTACACTGGGGCAAGCTGAGCCACAAGACTTTTTTTTTAAGAAGTAATATTTTCTAGATGTCAGCTATATCGGCTGACATATATATAATAATATTAATTATTATCATTGCCATCGATAGGAGACATCATGAATTATAGGTGTGTGTTTTCATTTTTACTATGTGTCATTTCTCCCTGCTTAGAGGAAAGCATAACAAAAAAATGGCTCAATTTACCCCACTCTCCCCTATGTTTAAACTAAATTACGCCATTAAACATTGATTTTAATTTCTTACACCTCTCTATCTGCTTTCTTTGTGCGTCCATGCACTGAAAGAGTCCCTAATGTTTAACTTTATGACAGGGTATAGCTTCATTTCACCATCATAACGTCTTTATTTTTCTCCATTAGGATGCCGTGCAATTTTACTCCATAAATCAAGTGTTTTTATTTTCGTAATGTCAGCGTTCGTATGCTTTTGTAATCCACCAGTTGTCACATGTGGGATCATAAAATACATTGTGCCAATCACAACAGCCGTTTTGTGTCATTAAACTGTAAGATGAGTGATGACGGAGGTCTTTACTGGCAGCGCTAAGGAAAGATTTATCACCGTGTAAACCTACGTAGATTTCTTGATTTATGGCAGGAGATTTATTAATCACTGTATTTAGCATTCCAGTTAAATGTAATAGAAAATAAAGCGACTGAGGATTAGGAAATAAGATGTCAAAGATAATTATGTGATTTTCTTATTGTACGACCGACTAATATTTAACTACAGATGTTCCTTGAAGCTGTGCTCAATTCGACTTGAAGCCTTTGGAAGAAAACATGTCAAATATGAATAGAAAATTAAAAACTGTGTAAGGTAACGAGAAGCAGATGAATGTAAAGTATTTCATTTTTTGTTACTAATACAAAGATGTTTAATGTTTAATTTAAATAGATACAAAAAAAAGGAAAAATATTTAAGAGATTGCAAATGATTGTCCGTCAAAACTTCTTTATTTATATTTAGACATATTTAATTTTTATACACATTTTATGGATACAAATTCTCACCTTTTCTGAAGTGCCGTATTTCCATTTACCAAATTCGCCTTTATATTAAAGTAGTTAGAAATTGACTTTACAATGACAAACTACACAGTGTAATCAATAAGCAAATGTCAAAAATAAGTTATCTCCATTCAGGAAGATACTAATGAAAAACTAAGATTAAATAATGAATAAAAACGGCAACTTTTTAGATGATAGCCTATTATCATTAAAAGTGCATATTTGACATTTCAAACTTTAAAATAAAATGAAAAACAGATATTTAATGTAGCTTTAAACCTTTAAGTTATTGGTATTCTTTATTAGGATCCCCATTAGCACTATACATGCTATAGTGCTAGCATTGGCTATTCTTCCTGGAACTTGCAGCGTTAAAAGTGACTCTGTGTTTTCCACCCTCAGGTTTCAGTAAAGACATTAGCTCATTTGTTTAAAAAGGTAGCAGTAGGTTAAGAGGAGTCCTCGTTAGCCGGCTCTTTTAAAAAACAATGAAAGCTGCTTGTTTAGCTGCAGCCATGCATGATTAAAGCCGGGGTGGAGGACGCCACAACCTGCAAATTAGTGCCTGATTTCCATCTCGGGGTTTGGACAGAGAAGACCCCGCGGCTCATCGCCAGTAGCCAACGTAGCCGCCTCCAATTCAAAACCCTGCAGGCGATGTTTTTACAGATGGAGATTACCCAAATGTTCACTGCACGGTCTGTTTGTCCTCTGTGCAAAAGATCCATGAGTTGAGTAAACACTCAAATGTTTCTCAATACGGATTCAAGAAGTGATATTTTATAAGATGCATCACTTTGCTCAAATACTTTTTTTTACTGCTACTTATGATGATCTTAGAGAAAATGGAAATACAGAGAAAGAGAATAAAATGATTTCAATCAGGAGAGACGGTTTTGATGTGAGAATACATATTTATTGCAGAGATACACAAATGAATGCGATTAGGCCCCGTTGTGCAGGAGTAGGCCTAGGCTATCATTCGGGAGGGGAGAACCGATCCGATTAAACCCCCCGGGGTCTAGACACTGGTGGTGGTGGTGAATGGATAGTTGGAGTCGGTCTGAAGGGGATGGGCTTAGCTTGACCCTGGATTCAAAGGGACGGGAGGTGAAAAGGGGTGGAGGGGGGTTGCGTCGAGTCAACTGAAATGACAGCTGTCAGAGGGGAGAGCAGATTTAAAAGGTTTAGATAGGCTTGTGAGAATAGAGCCAAGTGATTGGTTAAGCTGGGGAGTGACGCCCCCGATCACTTACGGCCCGTCCACACACAGGCATGAAAAAAATCTTTCAAAGCTTCGCCCATTCACTTGAATGGGGTGACGTAGAAGATTTTTAATCTTCGCCGAACTGCATTGTGGGGAGCGGAGCATGGCTTTGCAAGCATCACGAGCATCAAAAGTTGAGCAATGTTCAACTTTTGATGCTCCCAATGCTTTCGAAGCTGGCATCAGCCAATCAAATCCCGTTTATGCAAATCCTGCCAGTACAAGCGCTAGCCAATCAAACCGCGTGCAAGCTGGGAGAGCCAGACCGCAGTTCATTTCCTCATATTCCAAACGAGAAATTACGGTAGCAAATCACCCGGTTCTTTACGACCAGAACTATTTACCGGGATACAAACCGGAGGAACCAGGCATGGAGGGAGGTGGCAGAGACAGTGGGTGAAACTGGTAGGTTTTCGCCTGTTTGGGGAGTTTATATCCAGTTTACTTCGTTTTAACATTGCTATTGCTTTGTATGTCGGGGGCGGGAGATTCATGTGATTGGTTGTTGGTCGCGTTGCTCGCAAAAAATCGCCAAGCTTGTGACACGCCCAGCATCAAGATTTTTTGCATGCCTGTGTGTGGACGGGCCGTTATTGAGAGGGGAGAGAGTAGTAACATGGGAATAGTAAATGAATGAGAAAAGACGGTCTTCCTGATTGAACTTACGCTGAGCTTCATTACTGTAATATATTAATGTAAGTCAAAATGTGGAATATGAAGAGAAATAACTAATTGATATAAAAGTAAACAATATAATGTGGAAATCTAAAGACAAATACAAATAGTAAATAAGTATACGTAAAATTGTGGAAATGTAAAAAAAAAAAGAAGGTAATGAGGAAATATGAGAACGAATTAAAACAATTTAAAAATTCAACTTTTTGTTTGTTAAAAACATTTAAAAATTCAATATCACAATATTGTTATCAGAGTTGTTCTCCCTTTCCTTTTCCGTTATTTATTTACATAAGAATTTAACTATTTCTGCTCAGCTAGATCTGGTTAGATCTTATTTGGGTTTTTTTCTTCAATATTTTAACATTATAGTCATTTAAGACGTATGGTTCTTCCAGAAACAAGCTGAGTCAGCGTTAGCATTTAGCCACTCTGAGCCAAAAACTGCTATATTTCACATTTTTTGTCTGATTTATTCATCATGTCCGTTCAAAGAGAAGACCCTCTGTGGATAATTATGATTCCATAACAAACTTCCTGAACATTGATATATCATCATAAGTTATTAAGAGAAAGAAGCATAGCAAACATTAGCATGAGCTCGTAGCTACTCTAACCTTTGTACACTAAAGCTGCTATATTTTTTATCAGTTTAACTCAGCATTTCCATAATCTTTGTGTTGTAGAGGAGGGAACCTGTGAGGGTAATTTCGCTCCCAGTAAACATAATGAGTGTCTGGATGTTAAGTTAAGAAATAAATCAGCTGAGCTAACGTTAGCCTTTAGCTTGTATCAGCTTTCCATTGAGCTAACTGCAGCGAAGAAATACTGTCTTTAACCTAAAACTGCTTTATTTAGTAGGGTTTTTTTTCGTGTGTAAAAAGTCGGGTACATTTGTTTTGGGAAGTAGGAGACCTGTGGATAATTTGGCACAGGGTTTAATATTCCTGAACAACTGCATCTTAAAAAGTAGGGGAAACAAGCTGAGAAAATTTTAGCTACACTCCAAACAGGGTGCAGGGAAAAACATCGATTTTTACGGGAACACTGTTTTATTCAATGTTTTACCGGATTTACCGGAGAGGAGGATACATCTTATATATAAATGTGTTTTATATGCATGATAATAATAGGAGAAGATGAATGCAATGATTTCTATGGTGGCAAAGACAACAAGGAAAAATATGGATTCCTAAACAAAACGCAGTCATTTTAACTTTGCGGGATATGAGCACCCTCACCACTAATGGAGGCATTAACAACGTTTACCATGCCGGCTGATTTACCCTTCATGTAAATGTGAAGACCTGATTGGAACAGGCAGGGTAATAATGGCACACGTGTTTTACATGAAGTGCAATGAGGCAGTAAACTGCTTTGGGTTTGTCTCTCTGCTGCAGAGACAAAACATTTCTAATGATCACTCTGTGTTCGCTTCCTTCTCTGCCAGAACAAATGCTCCCACACAGATTATCACATATTAAAATGTGCAACAAGCTCTTTTTATGCTTCTTCTTCTGTCATTTTGTCAGGGACATAATGAGCAAATTCTTCTTCTGACTCTCAAGCTGCTCTCCTGCTGCGCGCTACTTAAATACAAATCCCAGTTTAATATAACCCGGGTTTTATTATCTTGAAACATGCCAATTTACTGCGAGTGCACAGTTTCCATGAGGATTATAAGCATGCTATCTTGTACTTTGACCTAAAGATAAGGAGGAATAGATCATTGTTACAAATGCCACAAATTGTTGAATATATCAGAAAATGATTAAAGTATTTTATGGCAGTTTAGTGTGACAACCGCCTGATGTCAGTCATCAGATTTCCCCCAAGAACAACAGTTTAGTTTAATAACTTCCTGTTGCAAGTCAGCTGATTTTAATTATAAAACAACATTGAACACACATTGAAGAAGATTCAGAGCAATAAGCAGACATGGATAAAACCTCTGGATGTGTTTTACAAATGAAACTGAATTGTTTTGAGACAAGGAGCAGGTTCAAACTTAGAGAAAACTAAGTTTGGAAACATAAAAACACTAAAAGACTGTCAGCTGAATGTCGAATTTGCATGTTGTAAAAGGGAAGTCAACACATCCAGCCTCTGACATCATGTGACTCTCAGCTGACTCATTCACTGCAGGAAGTGAACAAGAGCAGACGTAGCAGGGATTTGTTGTCCTTCGGAGCTTAAAGACTCTCTGTTCAGAGAGAGAAAAAGTAGTTGACATTCACTAACACACTAAGAGAGGAAATGGCGCAACAAGAAATAATCAGCTGTTCGATCTGTCTGGATCTACTCAAGGAACCGGTGACTATTCCCTGTGGACACAACTACTGCATGAACTGTATTCAACGCCACTGGGATGAGAATCTAATCTACAGCTGCCCTGTGTGTAGACAGACCTTTGCACCGAGGCCTGTCCTGGTGAAAAAAACTATGCTAGCAGACTTAGTGGAGGAGCTGAAGGAGACTGGTTCTGCTGATCACTGCTATGCTGGAGCTGAAGATGTGGGATGTAATTTCTGCACTGGGAGAAAACTGAAGGCGTTGAAGTCCTGTCTGCAGTGTGTGGCCTCTTACTGTGAGAAACACCTCCAGCCTCATTATGAATCTCCTGCCTTTAAGAAACACAAGCTGGTGGAGCCCTCCAAGAAGCTCCAGGAGAACATCTGCTCTCGTCACCTCGAGGTGATGAAGATGTTCTGCCGCACTGATCAGCAGAGTATCTGTTATCTCTGCACTCAGGGTGAACATAAAGGTCACGACACGGTGTCGGCTGCAGCAGAGAGGACTGAGAGGCAGAGAGAGATGAAGGGGAGTCGACTAAACATCCAGCAGGGAATCCAGGACAGAGAGAAGGAGGTGAAGCTGCTTCGGCAGGAAGCAAAGGCCATCAATGGCTCTGCTGATAAAGCAGTGGATGAGAGTAAGAAGATGTTCACTGAGCTGAAGCAGCAGCTCAGATCCCAGCAGAAGAGAGAAGTGAGTCGAGTCAGAGAGCTCCAGGAGAAGCTGGAGCAGGAGATCAGGGAGCTGAAGAGGAGAGACGCTGAGCTGAAGGAGCTCTCTCACACAGAGGATAACAACCAGTTTCTGCTCAACTACCCCTCTCTGCTACCTCTCAGTGAACCTACACACGCCTCCAGCATCAAGGTCCATCCTCTGCGCTACTTTGAGGACGTGACAGCGGCTGTGTCAGCAATCAGAGATAGACAACAGGACGTCCTGAGGAAGACGTTGACAGACACCTCACTGATGGTGAGTGAAGTGGAAGTTTCACTGCCACCAGCAGAGCCAAAGACCAGAGCTGAATTCCTAACATATTCCGATGAAATCAAATTTGATCGAAACACAATACAAACTGTAGATCTGGAATACACAGACACATTCACTTTTTATACACAGATCCTGAGTACAGAGAGTGTGACTGGCCGTTGTTACTGGGAAGCCGAGTGGGGTGGGAGGGGACTTTGTGTAGGAGTTACATACAAGACCACCAGCAGAGCATGGGGTTGGGAGGAATGTTTGTTTGGATTCAATGATAGTTCATGGGGGTTATATTGTTTAAATGACGGTTATACCTTTGTGTACAACAACATCAAAACTCCCGTCGCACTTCCTCAGTCCAACAAAGTAGGAGTGTACCTGGATCACAGCGCAGGCCTTCTGTCCTTCTACAGCATCACTGAAACCATGACTCTCCTCTACAGAGTCCGGACCACATTCACTCAGCCGCTCTATGGTGGAGCTATGTGGTAATTACAGTTATATTGGAGACACTGCTGAGTTCTGCAAACTCAAATAATCATTTAGGGGCCATATGTTGTTAATGTTCATTTTCATTTTCAGGTTCATATTTGTATGTAGTGTCTCTCCTGGGACATGTCTCCATGTTTTAATGTTCAAAAAGCTCTTTATTGTTCTCATAGTGCCTGTGCTGCAGCACCTCTTTTCACCCTCTGTCTGAAACCAGAGCCCAGTCTGCTCTGATTGGTTAGCTGGCCGGCTCTGTTGTGATTGGTCAACCGCTTAGAAATGTCCCGCCCCTTAGCCTATCACGTACAATGTGTTGGAGCGCTAGCCAATAGTACTGCAAATTTAGAGAAACTCCCTGCAGACCATTGACATGCACACAAACCTATTTAACAAACTGGAGGAAAGAGAAACACCAAAAAGCACAACAAGGCCTCTTTAACCCTTGAACTCTATTATCTCAATGTTTGCCGCTGACAGCTCATTGTTGTGGCATTTCTTCAGATATGAATCAAACATTATGGGCTCAGCTGTACTTTGACATATTGTCTTAAGTTGGTAAATGTTAGAGTTTCTTTAGTGTGTTTAGATATCACTGCTCATGATGATGTTTATTGTTAAAAATGGGTTTTCATGTATTTCTATGTTGCTGACCCTCTTCCACTGCATGGGTCTTAAGAGAAGAACTAGCAGAACTACTTCCTGGACACTTTGCTCTGTTTGTGTGCATTTGTAAAGACATCTTGAGATGAGATATCATTGATCTGTAAATATCATGATCATATTAATCAATAATGAATGATTCATTATGTTCTTTCACATAGCGGAGATTCTGCTGTAATAAAGTGATTGTGTTGATGAAATCATTAAACCAGCGATAAGAAATAAAAACATTTAACAAAGTTCAGTTTCTCCTTCCTGATTGCAATTTGCAATTCTTCTGCATATCTGTAAATTATATCAGATGTATAAACAGTATATTATAAGCCTATATTTCTGCTACTGCAACATTTTTGACATTTTTAATTTTCCAGAATTGTTTATATAGTTTATATTTGATATACTATTTTTTAATTGTTAACTATTTTTAACATTAATTAATTAATTGTTGATTTGTTTTTTTAATGTTGAGCACACTGGTCTTGTAACAAAATCATTTCCCAATTTGGGATAAATAAAGTATATTATATAATCTAACCTTTATGTTGACATTTCTGTTCATCAAATGGATGCAAATAGGCACATATTTAGTCAAATAATCCCTCATTTGCATATTCAAACACAACATTACAGCAAACTTGTAATACAAAAAAGAATTGTTTTAATGTTAGTAATCAACTAGGGAAGTTTCATGATGATATCTAAAAGTTAAAGATGTTACCCTATTCCCCTGTAGTGTTTTTAAGAGGCACTGAACCTAAAATCCATCTCCATGTGCAGCGTTCTCTCAGCTTGCATCTCTCTGCTCACACGGTATAATAATAGTTCACATTTGGTGAGAATTGCACGGAGAGCCTCTGAAGGAAGCTGACTGTGGCTGTGAGTACAGAAACCTCTTGCCAGCACAAGACAGTCGGTGTTAGTTTTAAAGCGTTGGTTTAAAAGTTGTAATCGTAAGCATATGCACGGCAATCTGTTGTGTTATTTATTGGTGCGCTAATCACCGAGCACACCAACATTTTCTCTCCCTTTGCCCGTCTACGAGGCGCTCGCATGAATCTGGAAGGATTTCACAAGTAATACTTCATAGGCTAATCTCACTCCATGACTCTAATTAACGCATCATTAAAAGCATAATTCAGATAATTATAATTTCTCACTTTTTAAATGAGGAGACGGGGAAGGGTGTCTGAGGAGCCAATTTAGTGAGTGAAACAGATTCTGAGGCGAGCGGGTGGGTGGAGAGAGAGGCAGGAAACAAACAGCGGCACACAAAAACACGGCAGCCGTTAACGTTTGTGTGAGGGGAAGTGAGACATGTTCAATCACATCAAAACACGTGACATGGGCATATGCCCACCTGAGGAAAACACAAGACAAACAAGCAGGGTTCATCCCGGAGAGGCCGTAAAGGGTAGTTTTGATGGGAATTTGAGGTCAAAATTGTACAGAATTAGTCATTTTGACTCTGCTTGATATTTTGTTAAGCATTTAGTGGTTATATTTACCTTGTGTAGCCCCCCGCCTACACTACACGTAACCTGGATATATACCCACCTGAGGAAAAGCAAGGTCTATTCTGGAGAGGCCGGGTATTGTGATGGTAATTTGAGGTCAAAATTGTACAGAATTAGGCATTTTGACGGTATTTTTACCTTGTGTGGCCCCGCCCCTTTTCACACTTCCTGTTCAATCGCAATTGTTTTAGTTCTTCCGGTTTCGCACTAATAGCGTAGTAGACAATGGGATCATTTGCGTGTCCATCCATCCTCTGTTAGTGAATGGCAGGTTGACTTCTGAAAATGTCCTGAAATCTCAAATGAGGACATTTTCAATATATTTGTAGTGTCTATTGTTGTAGATGAGGAATTACGAATAATAATATCTTCAAAACACGTGACCTGGATTTATGCCCACCTGAGGACTTGAGGTCTAATTTGAGGTCAACATTGTACAGAATTAGGCATTTTGACGGTATTCGTTACCTTGTGTAGCCCCGCCCCTCTTTCCACTTCCTGTTCAAACTCAATTGTCTGTTTTCTTCCGGTTTAGCCCGAGCAGCGTTGTAAACAATGAACTATATTTGGGATCACCTACCTATACATTGTTTAATGGCATCAGATGGTGCTGCTTTCTGGCAAATGTCCAAATCAATTATCTCACTTTTACACACACACGCACACACCTCAGCTCTTTCATCAGAGGTGTGAACGAGGTAAGCATCCCTCGCTCCAATATTTCACGAAGTGTTAGTACAATTTCAATTCATGAGCAGCACTTTAAAAAACTAAGTATTTAAAACATATCTTCCTTTTTCTTTTATGTTATTCATATAATCATGTTGGAGTTTGTCTTCCTTAAAGCTAAAGCCAGTAAAGATAGTTTGAGTTCTGCACAAACACTAAAAAAAGTTATTTACCCAGAACATGAGTGTGAGCGTTGTTCCTCATTATGTGTTTGGTATTGTTTGAGTGTTCTCACCTGAAGGAGAGGTGTCAGCTCCGTCGCAGGTGTAGAGATTCACCGTCGACCTTCGCCTAAACATCCGAGGAAATGCACAAACACCAATGCGCGCGCACACACGCACGCACGCACGCACGCACGCACGCACGCACGCACACTCACACACACACACACACACACACACCGCTACCTGAAGTCTGCAAGGAAAAAAGATGGAAGAATTTCACACGAAAGGTGTTTTTTTCACTCATTGTTTGGTTTAATTACAGATTTCTTATGAGAAGATCTGAATGTTGAATCCCCTTGAAACACTCAGGGATGGTTGTGTGAGTCATTTTGCGTCTTTAAAGTCTTTTTTTGTCAACTTAATTTTTTTTTTTTCATTTTGTGACTTTTATGGTGATTAAGTTTCTCTTTTCAGTCATTTTGTGATTCTTACACACATTTTTTGACCATTTCATGTCTTTGAGTTCACTTCCTGTCTCATTGCTGTCATTTACTGTATTTTTGTAGTCATGTTGTGTCTCTTTGTAATCGATCCATGAGTGGTTTTGGCTCATGTATTCACAAAACACTAGGTCAATGATTTATTTTTTGTATTTCATAATATAACTTGAGGCACTAAGTCATTCATTTGAGAAAGTATCTCATTATAAGGAACATCTGGACCTACAATTAGAGCATTTGATGAAAAGCTTTCCTTCGAGCTGTGCTACACCGTTTTCCTCACAGTATGTAACGCTCACATTTGTCTGCTGATTTCCTCCAGTAGCTGAAGTGTTTCTGCGTTTGGCTGCCGAAGGCCTGGAGTTGCAGATGGCCGGTCCGAAAATGTATTTCCACACAAGATGTTTGGACCGAATCCCGCTCGCCAACGGCCGGCTGCAAACACAATGACGAACGTCCAGTCAGTGCGTCTTCTTCCTCTTCTTCCTCTTCTTCCTTTTTTTCTGCACAAAGCTCGACACTTCACCCTCCACCTGCTGCAGGAGACTGAGACGTTCATCTGTCTCAGAATATCTCCACTAAAAATAGATCAGAAATATCTGTTTGATGTAAAAGGGAAAACATGTTTCATGATTCCTTTTTTTTCGTTTTCTTGTAGCTTTGATATTTTTTTGTGTTTATTCTTTAATAATTGTGTCTTTTTCAGTTTTTTTGTTTCTGTTTTTGTTAATTTTGGGTGTTTTCTGTCTTTTTATAGTCATTTTGTGTCTTGGGAAACCTTTTGTAACTCTCTATAGTGCTTTTGTGTGTATCTTTTGTCATGTTGTGTCCATTATTAGTCATTATGTGTATATTGGGGTCCTTTTGGGTCTGTTGATTATTTCTCTTTTTGTCATTTTGTGTGTATTTTGTAGTTCTTTGATGTATTTTTAGTCATTTTGTGTGTATTTTGGTTAATTTTGTGTTTTTTTGTAGACAATTAGTGCTTTAGTAGTCCTTTTGTGTTTTTTTAATGTAATAATTGTGTGTCTTTGTGTAGTCATTGTTTAGCCTTTTTTGTGTCTCTTTACTGTTATTTGCTTCTCTGCTAAATATCTTAAACGCACTGATTCATTACTTAAATTCCTTGACAACCATACTAATATCTCTTTGAAAACAATCAACCTCATTATTCTGCCTTTAATCCTGACACAAGAAGAGTAGGTGTCTCTTTGTTTCTGCACTGATTTGTTTTACATTTTTGGACCGGCACATGTCCATTGTTCTGCTGCGTTTTGAGGGATGGTTGTGGCTCCCCTCCTCTCGTGGTGGGAGTGAGAGGCCTGACCCAAACAGACGCCGGCGCCTAAAGCCCGGCTTCCTCCCAGATGATGTGCTCGGACGTGGGCTGAACGATGGAGTTTGGACTCTGACAATCAATCTGACGTCGCAGCGTGGGCGTTGCTCCGGATTTGGGCTTTCCGGACAGAGAGAGGACGCTGATGAGGGATTCATGGAGGATCTGGGATGAGATGTTGTCTTGCACGTGCTTTGCTTTGTAAACTTTGATTCAAGATTCAAGGCTTTAACCCATTGTCATGTGTACATAGCTACAGTGTAGTTATGACAATGAACATCTTAGGTCACAGGCTCCTCCAACAGAGCAACTCAATTAAATAGATAAAAGTAAATGAAATATAATATAATAGAAATAGTGCAAATAGTCTAGTAATTTGAATATTAATATTCAAACAGAGGAACGTTTGGTCTGTAATTGTATTTATTCTATGAAACTGTTGTTTGGTGTCAATCAGAGATTAAATGACTTACGGCCCGTCCACACACAGGCATGAAAAAAATCTTTCAAAGCTTCGCCCATTCACTTGAATGGGGTGACGTAGAAGATTTTTAATCTTTGCCGAACTGCATTGTGGGGAGCGGAGCATGGCTTTGCAAGCATCGTGAGCATCAAAAGTTGAGCAATGTTCAACTTTTGATGCTCCCAATGCTTTCGAAGCTGGCATCAGCCAATCAAATCCCGTTTATGCAAATCCCGCCAGTGCAAGCGCTAGCCAATCAAACCGCGTGCAAGCTGGGAGAGCCAGACCGCAGTTAATTTCCTCATATTCCAAACGAGATATTACGGTAGCAAATCACCCGGTTCTTTACGACCAGAACTATTTACCGGGATACAAACCGGAGGAACCAGGCATGGAGGGAGGTGGCACAGACAGTGGGTGAAACTGGTAGGTTTTCGCCTGTTTGGAGAGTTTATATCCAGTTTACTTCGTTTTAACATTGCTATTGCTTTGTATGTCGGGGGCGGGAGATTCATGTGATTGGTTGTTGGTCGCGTTGCTCGCAAAAAATCGCCAAGCTTCAGACACGCCCAGCTTCAAGATTTTTCAAGATTTTTTTCATGCCTGTGTGTGGACGGGCCGTGAGAGGAGACACAAAAGTATTCAAATAAACACATTATTGAAAGACAAATACAAAATGACCACAATGAGATACAAAATGTACTATAATGACACACAAACTGACTCCCAAAAGCCTCAAAATTACTTCAAAGACAGAAAATAATCACAGAAAGACACAGAATTACTTAAAAAAGATACAAAATTAGTACTAACAGAAACAAAAAGACAGAAAATGACCACAGAATAACTCCTTAGAGACACAAAATTACTACAAAAAGACACAAATTGACTGTAAAGACAAACAAAATGACTACAAAGACAGTAAATGACCACAAAAAGACACAAATAACTACTAAAATTAGGAACAATTACGACAGAGACACAAAATGATTGACCAAATGACTATAAAGTGACGATAAACAAATGTAAATATAACATATAAATGACTTATTTGAGTGTTATGGCGAATTTCCACTACAGCACGGTTTAAGCGTGCCGTGCCCGGCCCGTTTTTGGTTGCGTTTCCACTTGGCGTAGTTCGGCTAACGGGTACTTTTTCACAGTTTTTCTGGCTCTCCAAAATTGAGGTTCTTTCCGGGCAACAACCGGGCGGAGTCGGGCTGAGTATGCTAAACTAGTGAGAGAATCGCTGGCAACTACAACAAGATGAACATATTTGACCGTGATTTAATTGTAATACACGTTTCAAAATGATGCCGAAGTAACAACATACTGATACCGGTTAGTAAAAACCATGAATTAATGCTTTGACAAGTCTGCAGACAGACGGCAGGCGAAAAACCTTTTAAAATGCGTGTTTTGTGAATGGAGATCGGCTAAGCTAACGCAGTATATGCTCCGACCGTCCACACTCACAACAACGGCCTACAGACATAAATAAACCAGCGACTGTATTCTCCATGACACAGACAGTCTGTGGTTTGTACTTGTTTAACTTGTGTCTAGTTTATGAGGAGCTGTGGGCTCTGAGGGCTAACAGCTAACGGCTGATGTTGGTTTTCTGTGGTTCTCACTGAAGATGACGTCACGGCTCCGCCTACACTGCGTTACTATAGTTACTACCCCAGTTCCTAAACTGTAAAGGAAACGCAGCATAAAGTGAGCCTGGCCTAACAAGGTCTAACGAGGCCTAGTCATACCGTACTAAGCCGAGCGAGGCCCTGCAGTGGAAAAGCGCCATAAGTGTATACATAGAAACGGCAGTAAAGCATAGTTGGCACTGAGAGAAGTGCCTCCATTAGTTCTTCATGAGTAATAATGAACATATGGAGGATATGAAATAAACCTCTCCAAAGGGAAGGTTGCGTAGGAGTTTGTTTTAAAGTCTCACATGACTAACCCACAACATAAAGACATTTTAATTGTTTAAAAAAAGTGCCCTGGAGTTTCTTTGTGTTTTTTTTTAATCAACTGAATGAATCTTTAAACATGCAACTTCACGCCATGTTGAATATGTTAGCATCTTCGCATTATCACCTGATCTGAAACCTCACCTGCTGTCTGGTTGTGTCCTGGTTAACCAGTATCTGATGAACATCTCGGATAAACAAAGACTTCAGTTTACAGACACCAAACGTCTGTCGGTCTTTAACAGCAATTATAGATCCTACTCGCAGATTTACTGCTGTCAGAGCGAGGAAACCGCAAACAGAAAGATCTCTATCTCCCAGATTGTCAGATGATTCATGGCGAAGAGCTGCAGGGACTTGAAGCGGTGCAAACAAAAACATGAAAAGTGGATTTTTTAAATAGAAAAAGGTTGAATAAACAGCATTGTTGGCAGGTGTTTGAGAGATTACCCGTAGAGCAAGCCTGCATGCATTTTCACATGTTTTAAATTATTGATCGTAATTACTACTTTCTCTAAGTTGAAGGAGATAATAAATTAATAAAGTTACATTCAAGGAATACCCACAATTCCTAGAGGCCATGACATTTAAAGTGACACACACCCAACCCAACAAACACATATCATGCAAGGTACGGAGCTTATTCAGCATTTTCCATCTTATGACATTATTTACTAAAGTGCTTATATGTTTTTTTTTTGGGGGGGGGGGGGGGTGAATATATTACACATTTTAAACAAAATATTTACAACATTTCTTCTCAAAGTATTAACTTTTTAAATGTTTTATTCTTCAACTTTTTCTCCACATATATAATGACTTTTTTAAAATCCAAATATAACAACCTTTCGAACTTTTCTCGATAAAAATATTATTTAAAGGTGGGGTAGGTAATTTTGGAGAAACCAGCTCGAGTGCGCTAGAATTTGAAAATACACATCCGGAAAAAATCTGCCCCTTCCTTACAGAGCCCCTCCTCCAACACACACATGACCAATGAGGGCACGAGATAAGTTTGTGCACAGATGGAAGGTTGACAGGCAGGTAGGCCATCCAGTTACTTTCCATGTAATATAACAAAAAGTGTTTCTGAAATAAATTACATACCCCACCTTTAAAAGTATTTACTCCAAATATAACTACTTTTGCTGACGCTAAAAAATATTTTCACCAAATACCTATACTTTTTTTCTTAATTTTTTTCACGAGCAGAGATTCTAGTTTGATTTCAAAATTTGTTTTTTTCCCCAAAATCTTTAAAAAAAAAATTATTTTAATATTACAATTTATTACTGAAAATATAACAACTTTTTCTCACTAAATGTGAATATTTTACTCCAAGTTTAACACATATTTTACCCAAATATTCAAAACCTTTTCTTGAAATATTCTGACTTTTTCCTCCAAATACGATATCTTCATTTTTTCCTAAATATCAAGACTTTTTTTCGTGAAACATTTTACCAACAAACATTCATTTTTTTTAATTTAATGAATATGTTTTCGTAGTTTTTTCAAACTTATTTTCTCATGATATAACAACCTTTCTTCTACAAATACTCCCGCAAAAAGTCTACAATTTTTCTAAAGGTATAACAACTTTTCTTTCGACTTTTCTGTCTCGTGAATAATGAGTCTCTCAGTTGGAGCACGAGTCCTTCTTGACTCCTTTGTTTTGGTGTTTTGGACGCAGGCCTTCCAAAAGCTTTCCAAAACCGGGCGAGAGAGCACGGCAGAGAGAGGAAGAGAGAGAGAGAGAGAGAGAGAGAGAGAGAGAGAGAGAGAGAGAGAGAGAGAGAGACGGAGAGAAAAGCAAAATGAGCGTTTAGCCGCTGGTGTGAATTGCCTGTCGCACCAGACAGATTTCATGATCCCATAATGGCTCGAGCTCGCTTTCCTCGGTGCAAATTCTCGGCGGCGCTTGTGTCGGCTGCACATGCTCCGGCGGCCTAATGAGGCGGCATTAGCCAGCGGAGACGCAGTAATTAGAGCCAACGTCAGCGGCGAGGACAGATGGCACGCTAAGACAAGCCTCTCCACTTCACCTCTGCTGTGTGTGTGTGTGTGTGTGTGTGTGTGTGTGTGTGTGTGTGTGTGTGTGTGTGTGTGTGTGTGTGTGTGTGTGTGTGTGTGTGTGTGTGTGTGTGTGAGTGTGTGTGTGTGTCATTACAGAAAAGAAAGGGAAGGCAGAAATGTGTCAGAAGAGAGAGAGAGACTGAGAAGAATTAAAAATGTGTTGGAAGAAGAGAGTAAGAATAAGATAGGTGTCGTATACTTATGCTGTTTAACCTGTGCAATACTCACACCACTTATAATGTAGGCTATTACAATGTAGATTATGAACAAAAATCTATTTTCCGGCATTGATATAATTTACTATATTTATACATTACTATTTATTGTAATATACATCTTTGAAGGTTGAATTTTTGTTTTGCACAATGTACTTCTACGCTGGCTGACAGGCATT
This sequence comes from Notothenia rossii, assembly GCF_949606895.1. Lineage (NCBI taxonomy): Eukaryota > Metazoa > Chordata > Actinopteri > Perciformes > Nototheniidae > Notothenia > Notothenia rossii. The sequence goes on from NC_136901.1 coordinate 90,266,120, forward strand.
GCAACAGCCCAAAACACTTCCATTGAGAGAAATGCACAGAAGTTTAAAAAATGATGCAACTATGAAAACTCAAATGTGCCAAAACACATGCAAACAAAGAAACATCTTTCCCAACACGACGAAACACGCGTAGCGTTTACAGAAAATGCTAAACCCAACAATGCAAACAAAAAAAGGTGCGAGAATATAAAAACACAATGGGAACGGGGACACTAAAAAGTGACGCACGCAACTGGGACTGGAGCCCTTATTTACGTTGAGGGATTATAAAGTTGATGTCACTGTACACTTTTCTAAAATATCAGTTTTATCAGCTGTCTTTAATAATATGATCAGATGTTTCCTTCTTATGTTATTGCAGATCTGCTGTAAGCTAGCTAGCTAACGTAGCTAACCAGTAAATCAGTAATCAAGACTTGTTGTTCTCTACACTAACGCCAACAAGCTTTACTGAACAGATAACACACAACAATCTGTGAAGAGTGATAATGTGAGAAAGCACTTTCAGATTCAACACAGTGCATGGAAATTATTTTGAAAGGCGATTGTGAAGTGCATCTGCGTTTTAGTAACGTTAGCTTGATATACCATCAGCTTGTCCCTTTCTAAAGTGACAAAGACATAACTAAATACTGGAAATTGGATACAATATGAAGAGAAGGAACATGCACATAAAGAAGGGATATGAGAAATAAACTAATATTGAAACAGGAAAAACTTGAACTGTTTAGGGACAAAAGAACTAGCCCAAAACAACGTTAGCTTAAAATAACATTAGCTTGTTGCTAGCACGGTCACATTAAGGTGTAAGCCAAATAGTGGGGGAAGAAAACAATGTGAAAAGGAATGTGCACTACAGGAAATAGGTAAGACGTAGTGATTAAGAACACAAAAAAAGAACAAAAATGAAGACCGAAAGTCAAACAATTTTTTTTAAGGGACAGAAAATGCAGATGGTGGCAAGAAAAAAGGACAATGAGCATTCGCTTTTATATTTTTCCACTTTTACGTTTTAGTAACGTTAGCTTGATATACCATCAGCTTGTCCCTTTCTAAAGTGACAAAGAAAGAACTAAATACTGGAAATTGAATACAACAATATGAGAAATGAACTAGAATATTGAAACAGGAAAATCGCGAACCGTTTAGGGACAACAACTAGCCCAAAACAACATTAGCTTAAAATCACGTTAGCTTGTTGCTAGCAAGGTCGCAATTAAGGTGTAAGCCAAATAGTGGAGGAAGAAAACAATGTGGAAAGGAATGTGCACTACAGGAAATAGATAGCACTTATTATGAAGAAAAAAAAATGAACAAAAATGAACACCGAAAGCATACTTGCCAACCTTGAGACCTCAGAAATCGGGAGCATTTCAAAATGCTAAATGGGGGGGGGGGGCATTAACATGCTTATTGTAGTTCTAAGTGCACTGCCTTGCGGCCTGTAGCACCATCCTCTTAATGGAGCATATGTGTGAGCTGGACCTGTATTTTACAGGAAAGGAGTGAGCAGAGAGTAGTTGTCGATTCTTGTTCTATTTTCTGTGACTATCTGCCTCACCCTCGCAGACTTTGAGTTGCGCGCGCTACTAAAGAGACGTGTTACCATGGAAACCAAACAATGGCTTAGCTGTATTAAAGTCCGAGTGGAAACAGTCCTGAGTAAATCTGATTTGTCAGAAATCGGGAGACATGCGGGAGAAATATGACCCTGGGAGGAAACCGGGAGAGGGCAATGAAATCGGGAGTCTCGGGAGGGTTGACAAGTATGACCCACACCCAACCCACACTCAACCAGATGACTGGTTTCAGGGCCAGGATAACTAAGTCCACGTCTGAAAAAATAACCAGCTCACTGGATTGCACTCGACTGTAGACCACTTGGAGTGGTAGAAGATAAGGGGCTGCAAAAGGTACTACAGATCCGGGAGGAAACCGGGAGAGGGCAATGAAATCGGGAGTCTCCCGCGAAAATCGGGAGGGTTGACAAGTATGACCGAAAGTCATATTTTAAGGACAGAAAATACAAATGGTGGCAAGAAAAAAGGACAAGGAGCATTCGGTTTTATATGTTTCCACTTTAAATGTCACGTATTGCTGCTTATTCCTGCATTTCACTTGCACCATTATGCCACTGGCACTGTTTCATTCTGTATTACCTTTTGAATAATATTGCATGTTGCACTGTTGGAGGAGCATGAGAAAAAGAGGAAGGAAGGAAAAATGGGCATACAACGAAAATGTGATGATGGAAGAGCAAATGTGGGAATTGATTGGAGAAAAAAGAAGAAGGGATGTGAGAAATGAATAAGGAGATTGAAACACAAAAAGCACGAGACGTTTGGGCACGAAAAAGAGACCCTGAAGAAATAAAGGAGGCAAAATGTGTCGATAATGAAAAGGAAAGAGGAAGCGTCGGAGAGAGACGGAGGGTGAGAGTGTGGAGGAAGAACGATAAAAATAGAAAGAGAGGTGAGGAAAGAGAGGAAGAGGAGGACACGGCATAAATAGACGAAGGAGAGGAAGAAGAGGAGAATCGAATGAGAGGCGTAAATGAAGAGAATATGTTGACAAATATAAAGTGAAGACAAGAATGACGAGAACCAAAGAGACAAATATGTCATTGTCGTGTCTACAGCATGTCTCATTTATCGCCGTTTAGCAGCTAAACACCTGTCCGTCACAGCAGCGTTCCACAAGCTCAATTTGAAACCAGAACGACGACAAAAAATTGCATTAATCTACGGAAAAATGCTAATATTTTGGAGAATAAATTGTAATATTAAGAGAATAAAAGTAGAAGTATGTAAACACAGAATCTAGTACTTAAGAATATGTACATAATTAACATAAGATAAGATAATCAATCCAGCTTTTACTTTCCTTTGGCTCACTGCCGTTAGCATTCGTTAGCTTAGCCAAATGTTACAAACAACAATTGAGGTACATTTCATAATTTTTTGAATGAAGTCAAGTGTGACGACTAACAACTCATAAGGGCCTTAACCAGTGTGTTAAAAAAAAGAAGCTTTTATTGTTTACATTTGTTAAAAACCTAGAGAGGGATACATTGACTAAATTATGGTTGACTGTTTCTAACGCTATCGTTAAGCAATTAGATTATCGCACAATAATTCAGTGTACAGATATTTACACGGCTAACAACAGATGAAACTGCTCATGATTGTACACACCTGTTAGATTAATGAAACAATACATTAGCTAGCGGTTTACTTTACATCTCAACGGCTAACAGAAGAACATAGTTTGTATCCTAAACCTACTGTAGATAGAAGCTTTGGCCTATTTACTTAAACAGAAATATTTGAAATCAAATAGAGGAATGCCAAATACACAGAATCTAGTACTTAAGAACATTTACATAATTAACATAAGATAAGATACACAATAAAGCTTACGTTCTTTTGGCTCACTGCTGTTAGCATTAGTTAGCTTAGCCAAATGTTACAAACACAATTTGAGGCACAATTCATCATTTTGTTAATGAAAGCAACTGTGGCCACTAACAACTCATAAGGACCTTAACCCGCGTGTTTTCACAAGTTTCACAACAAGCTTTTAATGTTTCACTTGTTAAGAGCTACACTAGCCTAAATTATGGATCCTGGCGTTCATTAAGCAATGAAATGATGGCACAATAATTTAAACACCACAAAATGTACAGATATTTACATAACAGATGAAACCGCTCATGATTTTAACACACCTGTTAGATTAATACAAATATGAAATAGCTTACTGTTCTTCAACAGCTTTTACATCTCAATGGCTAACTGAAGAAAACTGTTTTTACACTGAACCCAGATAGGACATTTGGCCTATTTACTTACACAGAAATACATATTCAATAGGAGATGTCTAATTGAATATGAGATGTCTTTAAGAATGCTAAATACGGTATGAATAACAACGATTATGTTAAATATATATAAATATGCCTATGTGCAAGTTAAATGACTTGCAGTCCACCACTGTCTGGGACCTGCCACCTTTAGCTAAACTAATTATTTACTATTATATTAAAAATGCTGCTCTCCCTCAGCTTAATTAAATGCCCTATATATGTAGACACCATTTAACCTCATACCCGTCATCCTCTCCCCCTGAACATCCTCTAATATGTGGAGTTAACACGGTATAATAAAGTGTTATCATCAGGTGTTGTTGACGTATATAATTGGCCGGTGCACAGATTCCTCGTTAGCGGTGATTATGAGATCAGTGCGCGGTGTTACATCTCTACCTGTCGTCGTTGTCCCCCCCCCCCCCCCCCCCCCACTCGCCCCCTCTGACACTGTGGTTTTGACTGTACATAATTATCATTGTCACTATTTTCCAATGTGTTGTTGATGGTAATTTATCGTTCATGTAATCAAATATTGCCATGCATTTTGCCCGGTGGCACATTTAGTGTTAATTAGGCTTCAGGAAAAGAGTGTGGATGTTAAAAAGAGAGAAATGTGAAAAAGTTGTTGACAGCCAATCAACTTCTCACTTTCAGAGAGAGATAGTACGATGGTGGCAAACGACTGCAGATCTGCAGCCAAGCGGAGCATGTTTTCTATCATTAGCAAGTTTTTTTTTAGGAGGGAGGGATATTAATATGATTTGTCATCTCAACTTATGAACATATGAATCAGTGTTTACTAATGAACACAAAGCGTGGATATCTTCATGTTTACTTTGCATATTCCTCTGACTGTTCTGCACATTTCACCGCTTTGTAAAACTGCAAAGATTTCTCTTTTAAATTCAGATATACTGCACATTTTGTGACCAGCAATTGTGATATTCTCTTTTGTGTATTTATATAACTCGTAATCGTTTTTGCACAAACATATATTTTCTACTTCATAGTGATCTATACAATTTATTTTAAAATATTTCCATTTGTTTCTCCTGTAATCAACCAGTAATCACTTTTACAGGGTGCAGCACATTCATACATATAATAAATAATAAAGAAATTAAAGTATTAGGATTGAAAATATAACATTTATGTATAAAATAAATGATATTAGATGTAAATGAATGAAAAGCTTAATGTATTAGGATATTTATATATATAAAATCAAATAAACAGAAATGTAGTCAATGGATATTTATATATATAAAAGGCACTTTTTTAAATAATTAAAATATGTGTTTCACAATTGAATTGCATTACGGGCCTTTGATGACACCACTGCTGCTTAAGCTCCATTTTGTTCACCTGCTAATCTCTTATTGTGTCAGTTTCTCAATGCTGAGGAAGGATGCTCCAGAGCCACTATTTCAAGCATACTACGTCATCGAGTCCCGCCGAAGGACTGTTCCAATGTCCAGCATACTTGGAATTCTACCGAGGCCGGCGTACTATGTTGCGGGAGATTTCGAGGCTGCTCATGTGTAGACTCCGCGGTCTTAAAATCCCCACAATGCTTTGCGCACGGACCAATTTCCAAATCTTTGGCGGAATTCACGCTCCATTTAAGGCGGGGCCTCTCATATGACGCACACCTGCACACAGTTCCACAATTCTTTGTTTTCCGAGGCTAGGAAGGATTCTTGCCTCGCTTCTGAAGCAAGTGACTCGGAGGTACATGTGCTACCAAGGAAGCATCCTCGACATTGAGAAACACCCAGTCAGTGAGTTTATCAGGGCTTTCATTTTGAAAAACAGCTCAACTTGAACCAAAGAGGAAGTGTGCTAAAACAAGGAGCTAAAAGGGGGCTAAAAAAAAATCCCTTTAAAGATGCAGGTTTAAAGAAAATTAATTAATCTTCCACCAATTCAGGATATCTGTGACAGGCGACCCCTTTGGGAATTGAACCAGTGACCAAAATAGGTGTTAATGCCTTGCTGCAACCTCAGCTGCTGACTACAGCAGTTTGAAACACACACGTAAACACAAAAAACACACATTATCACACACTGATGATATGTGCTAAAACACTCAACAAAAATCAGCTAATGAATGTGCACACACGCACAAATATACATCCTGTAATACACACCCATATGTCACGTCGACCACCAACACCTTCAGGGTACTTCCTTTCTTTCACCTGCAAAACACACACACACACACACACACACACACACACACACACACACACACACACACACACACACACACACACACACACACACACACACACACACACACACACACACACACACACACACACACACACACACACACACACACACACACACACACACACACACACACATTTTACAAATACCGAAAACGTTGCAGCTCTAGTGTGACATTTGATATTCCTGTAATGCACACACACACTAAAATATAAGTAAAAGCTTGTGTACATCAAAACCTGTGAAGTAAACTGCAACTCCCAGGGTGCATTTCAGTAAGAAACATCCAATCCAAAAACACTTATCAGTTTATAACAATTCATTGTCTGATGTGAGATTACTTCAGTAGTTTTAGCAGCTGTTAGCAGCTAAGGATCATGGGTATTGTAGTACTTAGAGCAACCCTCCAAAAAAACATGAACAAAAACAGATTTCTCAGTAAAAATATAAAAATTAGTTTACAGTAAAACTAACTCACAGGAAAACAAGTTTGGTTCGTCACGTCATGCAACTGATCAATCATCATTTCCACTGAGACGTAACTGATCGGGAGGTGTGTGTGATGAGGGAGTGGTGAGGCTGGAAATACCTGTGTGTGTGTGTGTGTGTGTGTGTGTGTGTGTGTGTGTGTGTGTGTGTGTGTGTGTGTGTGTGTGTGTGTGTGTGTGTGTGTGTGTGTGTGTGTGTGTGTGTGTGTGTGTGTGTGTGGGTGTGTGTGTGACAAGTGTGCGTGTGTGACAAGTGTGTGTGTGTGTGTGTGTGTGTGTGTGTGTGTGTGTGTGTGTGTGTGTGTGTGTGACAAGTGTGTGTGTGACAAGTGTGTGTAGGATCAAATACCACAGCATGAAATACCACATATTTTACCTCTATTCCTAGAAAATCTGGACTCCATGTTTTGTTTAAATCTATAATTATACATCTAGAAACACAGAGATTTTAGCCTTTTAGGACCATTTACATGCACCAAAACCAATACAACACACTACAGGAACCTCCCCCCCCCCAAAAAAATCATAATAGGTCCACTTTAAACAGAATATGCAAAGTAACCTAAGCTGTAAATAAAATAGCTTCTGAGATGTGAAAAATGCATAATAAAATTGTCATGGGAGTGTATTTATCTCCAACGTTGTGAATACACGGTTATAAATATGTGTGTGTGTGTGTGTGTGTGTGTGTGTGTGTGTGTGTCTGTGTGTGTGTGTGTGTGTGTGTGTGTGTGTGTGTGTGTGTGTGTGTGTGTGTGTGTGTGTGTGTGTGTGTGTGTGTGTGTGTGTGTGTGTGTGTGTGTGTGTGTGTGTGTGTGTAGATTTGAGTCATAATTGTGGTACGTGTGAGTATTAGTGTGTGTTTTGGGGATAAATGGAGCACACTAACATGCAATCATGGAAGAACCTGAGCAACAATCTGTGGTGACAACATGCTACCTTCATTATCAACTCTCCCCCCCCTCTCTCTCTCTCTTTCTCTCTCTCTCTCTCCACCCCGCCCCCACCACACACACACACCTTCCTCTCTGCAGCCTGCAGAACAGCTGAGGTGTCAAAGCTAAACGGGGAGGAGGGTGGTGGTGATGGAGGTGTGGGGGATTGTGGGTAAATGGGTTGGGCTCTGTTCCCACCATCACTAGCCAGTTGGGAGTGGACACACTCACACAAAACACACACAAACCAACAACCACTATTGATTTCCAATATATATTAATAAGAAATACATTAAATGTGTGAAACATGATTACTTAAACCAGATCCAATTATCAAAATGTATATACAATGTATATATAAATACACTTTTTTCTGCAAACCCCTAATTGTATATATATTGTCTTATCCTACAGTATAGCCCTAATCATTAATTACTTAACATACATTTTATTTAGTATTTTTTTGTCTATAGTTACAGCCCTATTAACATACATATTTAAAAATGTCAAAAATGCAAGGATGAGCTGTGCCTGTTATGCAAATATATGTACGTAAAAGAAAATTTAAGATAGTTAACTATATTGAAGTTAAAATATACAAAATGTAAATGTTTGTATAATTCAAATGAAGGCTTTAAAAAATACATATTTATATTAAAGCCTTATCACATATATTTTTGGTATTCAACACTATTTATTTATACTGTATTTATATACATTTAAATTTTACTTTCTTTGTTTATAGCCCTATACATATATATATATATGGGCTGTAAAAGTTAAAGTAATATAAATACTCGTTCCTTCTTCTTGAATTTCGACATTACTTTAATTTAGCAATATTTTTTCTCAGAAATGTTCCTGTGATTTCAGGTTTTATAGGCGATCTTCTAAAACTGTCGGCGAGTGGAGAATTAGGGGAAAAACTGTTGTAATGTACACTCGGCATAAGTGCATAAGGGAGGGGCCGATGGGTAAAACTACCTGGCGGAGAAGAGGGATCTTTTGAGATGTTTTGACCTTTAGGAAAAACACTTGAGGTGTCACACGTCTTCACTTCCTCCTGTGTGTGTGTGTGTGTGTGTGTGTGTGTGTGTGTGTGTGTGTGTGTGTGTGTGTGTGTGTGTGTGTGTGTGTGTGTGTGTGTGTGTGTGTGTGTGTGTGTGTGTGTGTGTGTGTGTGTGTGTGTGTGTGTGTGTGTGACAGGTCGGTGTGTTTGGAGTTAGCGCTGGACGACAGATCGGCCCCGAGGCGCTGCAGGTGTCTGAGATGAGAAAGAGAAGGAAAGAAAAGAGAGACATGGAGAAAGAGGAAAAAACTAAAGTTAGTTTATTTACATTTACAGTTTCAAAAACTAAAGACCTTAAAAAGAAGGGGGTGGACAAAGCAGTCCAATGGAGTGGTCGACAACCAACTCCTGTTAATATAATATATTATATTCTATTGACATGTATATAGACTTTTTGCACTACTTTTTAGTTTGTATTTTATTTTATATGTTGCATTGTTGGAGGAGCTCAGAATAATTTAATTGCCATTTCTACACTGTAGCTTTGTGCATATGACGATAACACTTTTGAATCTTGAATAGTATTTCTCAATGGAGTCTGGTGGCTTTGAAGAGAGCATATATGGCTTTAATTCCTCATTAGAAAAACCACGGATAACTACATATTCACAAGTGTCATCCAAACAAACCCACAGATCAGAGTGGGCAGACCTTCAGGGATCAAACTGACCTCCGACCCCTCGCAAAAAAACATATGTAGCTGCATCTGCGACTGCGACAGAACCGCGGACGCTCTGAGACTTTTTCAAAAGCCACAGAGGAATGGTTTTAAAAACCGAGCTGCCATCTGTGTTTCTTCTTCTCTGATTTTGTTCTTGGCACCCTTTTCCTTGACACGCCAAGACAATAGAGTCTCTAAAGAGCAGGAAATGATAACTGCTCATCTGGTGAAAATGCAAGAAAGAGAAGCATCAAAATATCACAGATGTAAACGTGCTATGATAGGGGACAGGGGCGCACCTTGCGAACAGGCAAGGCAGGCAACTGATTGGGGACCCCAGACCAGAAGGGGGCCCCCAAAGAAGGTAGAAGGTCCACAGCAACGACAACATGAAACACCCTTTAATTTACTGCAACGTCATGTCGGGTAACCCCCTCAAGGGGTCCCCATGCATTGCGCGCCGTCAAAAGCTCATAATTTCAGTTGCACTGCTCCGCTCCGGGGGGGGAGGGGGGGACACTTCAGCCCAAATTGCTCCTGTGGGGATTGCTCACAGTATTGAGTATGTCAGTCGCTTTGGATAAAAGAGTCTCACAAGTAACATGTCATGTAATATATATAGCAGTATTATCAGAATCAGTATACCTTTATCCGTCCCACAGAAGGGAAATTAGTATTTGTTACACCAAGTAAAGACCCAAATACAGCTTAATATTAACCAAGAAGCATGCAGAAAAAATATTAAAGATACAAAAATTACACAATAGTTTATAGAATTAAGTTTTGGGGGTAAATGGAGCACACTAACTAACAGAATTATAGAAATAAAATGGAAAATGTGACATTTTAGTTAATTTGACTGCAGTTATGCGCCCTCTTACTCTCGGCCTGCGCCTTCATACTAAAAAACCAATTTTCCCTTTAAAATTTAAAGTGATGCCAGAAAAAAATATTTCTGTTCGTCAAAAACTGTATAATTACTCCAGAAATATGAAAATGGTTTCAAATAGAGCGTCAGATGGCAGAGACAGATTTGTTTTTACGGAGCTCCGACTTCACGTTTTTGTTTACGTCCGCGGCGCCATCTTGTATACGCCGTCATGTTCTTGCGAGAATTTATATATCTTATATACAAGATCAGCGCCACAGTATCACCTCATACTGTATCTTTACAGAAAACCCCCTGATGTATGGTCGTAATATCACGATCATATGATAAATATAAATTGAAACAATTATCGATAACATGAGTATGCTTTACCTTAAACATGATCAATTCAAAATATTGTTGTCTGGTTAATGATACAAAGCCCCGCCCCCAAATGTATCAAGACCTTTCTCCATTGTGCAAGAGTTTGTAAACGAATCATATCGTTTTGCTGACGTGACTCCGGTTTACTTCCGACTATCAAGAGTTTTATCTGGTCATTTGTACTTGACCAAATTGTTATGAATAACTTACTACTAAAATTTGCAATATTCAATTGTAGAAAAAAACTCTGTTAGAAGTAGAAGTCCTGCATACAAAATGCTACTCAAGTAAGAGTACAAAAGTATTGGCATTAACGAATAATTGCATTAATTGTGTAGAATTTGTAATTGTTTCATAACCTTTTTTCTCTTGCTAAACACTGTTTATATTTTACTACATTTTTGATTATTTTTAAAGCTTTTCTAGTTCTCTATCCGTGTTTTTAAATGTTTGTTTTACTTTTATGTACCATGACATCAAGTCAAATACCTCGTAAGCTACGTGTTAACCTACCTGGTAATAAACCAGTTTCTGATTCTAACGTCCATATATCTATAGTTTTCTGCCGCTCAAAGTTTCGTCAGTTCTCCAGCTTTGTTTTGATGACTTTCTTTGTCACTTTCAGACTCTGTGAGCTGCAGTGATTCTCTGATCCTGGCTCTCTCACCTTTCCTCCCCCCTTCAGCTCTCTGACACCACTGAGAGGGGAGTGGGATTTCGAGGATTTGGCAGAGTTCAGTCCAGCGGAAATGGGAGGACAGGTTCATCAAAGACTCTCTCCGTTGAACAGGAGACGCCATAATGAGGCTGAAAGAGGTGGGAGGCGCTCTGGAGGGCCACCCCCCCCTCCTCGTAAGGACGTGACATGAAACTCTCATCGGGGCTTTCTGTGCAGGTTTGAGGCGACAGTTGGTGGTTTTCTTTTGGCCCAAATTAACAGTTTTCCTCCTCGTTGTTGTTAATGACATCCGTGTTTCGTTGTCCGTAATGATCTGCATTCTCGACCTCCACTCAGACACATCTTTATACACAAACTCACTTCCCTACATGTTCAAATACTTAAGATAAATGTAAAAACTTTGCCGACAAAAGCAGCAAAAACTGGTTTCCATTTGGAGCCAAAAACCTGCTGGCTGGTCTAACCTAAGCAATAACAGCTCATGGTGAATACTGAAGATTAGAGAGTTGTTTAAAGCAGTGGTGATGAGACTTCAAAGTGACTACAACTCGACAACAGACACATATAAACGCCACGCAACCTAAACCATGCAAACCTACTTTTTATTTGTCACATGTCACAATGAGCACCTGTTTGGTATTAGTGATCACAGCACTTGTGTGTTTAAGCAGCATTAGCAGTTTTTCTCTTGGATCATATGGAAAATATAACGGTTAAATATGCCAGTCGAAAACAGCTTATGATGCAATGATATTAGTCAAGGTAGTCAAACTGGCTTCAGTGTCTATGCTAACATTATGCATGGCGTTATGTTGCAAAACATTGTCAATAGAGATGTCCCGATCCGATCACATGATCGGGGATCGGAGCTGATCACGTGATTTTCAAAAGATCGGAATCGGGAGAAAAAAAATCGGGGATCGGGATTTTTTATTTTTTATTTTTTTAAATACTTTTATTTTTTTAATTTATTCAATGTTACAAAACAAAAATGACCATGTTTAAGTCTTAAAGTCATCCTGAGGCCTTAGTTTTGGTTTCAAATTACAGAACATCATGTCTTTGTTGCTTCTTTGGGGCTTGTTTTCATAGACCTGGTTGCTTATTTCTCTCAAATCTGGCAACAGAGTGGGCGCAGTGTCTAATTGTAGCAGTAAGCTAACGAGTACTGATAAGCTTTATTTTGTTTTGATCCAATGCTGCACAACTGAACTGATCCAATGCTGCTGTGAAAGAAAGAAGCTATATCCATGTTGGATAGAATATCCAATTTAAATAAAAAAATAACCTTAAGGGACAACTTGAATGCTTTTTTTCTTTTTTTTCTCTTAATGCATTGTATAAAGATCGGATCGGGAAAAATCGGTATCGGTAAATTGTCAAAATCAAATGATCGGAATCGGATCGGGAGCAAAAAAAGGTGATCGGGACATCCCTAATTGTCAATGACTGAAAATGTTTCACTTATGGGTAAATATGCATCAGGGGATGTTATTTGTGGGACAATCAGATAGCACATTTCTACGTTTCACCAGCAGCTACCGTTAGTAAACGATAGGCCTAATGTTAGCGCACAACTCCAGCGGTTGGCTAATGCCACTGAACCAAAAAATTAGTTACTCTGGAGAAGCGTTTGAAAAAAAGTTGGACAAGTCGTTCTTTAGTTCAATGCGGCTTCGTATAGAATAGCACACGATCCAACATTGTTGTGACCAGTGTTGCTGAGAAAATCAGCAAAACCCAAAGTAAAAATCCAATTGTCTTCTAGTGGCAACATCCAAGGAGATGCTACCTTCAGGGTTGACTACAGTAATACGTAATCCCCACACTACTCTATGAAATGAATCACGAGGAATGTGTGCTCACCTCCGCACAGGAAGTGATCAACACAAGCCTTTCCTGCTAATTGAGGATCTGATAATACAGTGCGCGGCCCGACAAAAGAGAGAGGTGTTTTAGAACGAGAGGTGGACGGGGGGCCCTTTTGTGTCGACGCAACACGAAGGGGGATCAGCAACAGGAGGCTTTTCTGCACAAATCCTAAAGGAACAAAGTGGGATTATCAGGTTCCCAGCGGCATGGGGCTATTCCTCTCATAACGTCATTAGACGGCATTAAAGCTCTCCGCTTTTCTCTCCCTTCTTACGCCTGGAAACCCCGAGCAGTGCCGCGGGAGATTAAGGGACTACAAGGTCCTAATTGACAAACGGGGGATTGTCAATGAAGTGATGTTATCCCTGCCGTCGCTTTGAACAGCAGAACAAGAGAAACACAAAAAGGATTAGTAACGCTGATAGCTGCGAGGACAAAAGACGAGAGTTTAACTTCCTCTGCGGACGTTTCTTAGAGTTTAAGTTAAGATATTTAGGGAATGGATCGTGGGACAGACAGGGATCAGGTTAACATGCACGCTAGGAATCTATTATTCAGAATTTGACAGGATATATGTAAACAGGAGATTACCTCGGGAGATTGAGAATAAGTAAAGGAGAGCAACAGGGTTTTAGTTTTTAACATTTTCAAATACTTGGATATTAGGGAAGAGCATTCGGGCCACGTGACATTTCGGTTAAGGTCATAACATTTCCAAATAAACGTTCTCTGACATTAAAGTAGAAAATGTATGGGAAAACATTTCCAAATGCACAAGAAAACCAAGACTTATCTCTGACATTATTAACTCATACATTATCAGAATCAAAATGATATGCTGTCTTACATTACATTCATATGAATATTTAAGTTCCTCTGATACCAACATGTTTGTCTTTTTACCGAAAAACCGAGTAAAACAACGTACAAACTTTATTAATTATTGTATTACCTTGAATGGCCCTCATATCGCTGTCCTAAATTACACATTACATTTAAACGTCCCTGTTTACGGTTAAAATACTATAATTGACTTCTGATTTCTTCACAACACACGGGGAGACTTTGTGTGCAATCAGCCAACGGGACGCCACCGAAGCCACGACTTGAGAAACGACTCGAGAGCGACTCGCCTGATTCGTTCCCGCGTCCGGCTCATTTCCCACCTTCGGTCTAATGTCCCACTTGAGCCCCCGTAGACGCAGTCTGTAATTAAAGGGTGATTAAGAGGCTGGAGCCGATGAATGGGAGCCTAAGTACTCTAAATACCCCATGCTGCTCTGCTGTTGGACACGGCGTGGAGGACTTAATTGATTCAAGCTAATCAGCGGTCAGAATTAAAACAGTCACAGTTGTCTGAGAGGGGGAGAAGAGGGGGAGGGAAAGCGAGAGGAAATGAGGGAGGAGGAGGAGAACAGAAGGTGGAAGTGAAAGAAAGAAAGAGAAGGCGGCGGAGGGAAGATGTGTGTTATTGTGAAGCAGCTCAGCAGAAGGCGTCTTGTATTTTCCTGCATAAATTAAAGAAACACACACTTTGCAAAACACACTGGCGGATATTAAAGGAACAGTTTGTCGGACAATTAGGTGATATGGAGACTCATTAGCGTCGAACGCAACGCCAGCGACACGTCTGACTCTGGCTATCTTACAGTTAAAGGGACATTGTGCTGTTTCGTTTTAACCTGGATTTTATTTTGTAGTTTGGGACGTGAATGGGTGGTTTCAAAGGGGTTTCTACACAAATCTGGGGCGAAACAAGGTTCATTTTATTCTTTTTTAGTTAGTATTTTTGTCCAGATTAAGTAAATTTACTTTTTTAATCTCTGAGAATATCCAATTTTTGTTAAAAATGTATGTATATTTGGAGTTTTCCCACACATTGGGAGTTTACCCCTTCAATTTGGAGAACATAGACATTCCTCTTTCAAAATAACCACTTCACGACAAATAAATACATTATTAAAGTAAATTAAACATTTTTTCACTGAAATTTATAACTTTTTTATCTCAAGCAATATTCAGATGGTTTCTTGTAAATGTGTGACTATTTCTCGTTACTTTAATCTCAGAGAATATGAATGTTTTTCTTTCAAAATTACCAATTTAATTTTAAAGAACGTTTTTTTTTCTTATTAATTTAACAATGTCATCTTGTATAATATTTGCATTTTGTATCATTGATGTACCATTTTAATCTCAGAAAGTATCCCCAAAGAATTCTAATACAAGTACCTCTTTAATCCCATCCTAGTTTCTTTGTAGCCTGAAACAACAATGGTGTTCAGCAGCATATGTCCCGTTATTCACGAGAAGTCCTGCAAATAACTTGCATCAGAAAACAAACAACAACAACAACATCGCTGTGAAGACACAGCGTCGGAAAACAATGGCCGACATTGTGCGTCGAGGCGAGTTTGGCTCGACTGCGCCGTGAAATATGTTGCGGCAACATGTTGGGGAAGTGGAGCCGACGCCTCCGGTTCTCACAGTAAGAGAGTAAACTGCAAATGAATCGCATGTGATGCACAAAAATTAAAAAAGCTGTCTACACACACACATGCTGTTACACTCGCTGTCACATTTAGGCCCAATTACAGTCAACAACTTGTTTTTTTGCTGCAGCATCACATATCAGACTGTAACAGCGTGCCACACATGACATACGCTCACAAACATATTCAACTGTTTTTAAATCTGTCCTTCATCCCTTCAAAGCATTCATTCTAAATTTGGATTTGTGTGTTTCTCTTAGCTTGATTTACTTCCAGTGTATGATATACATTTTCTAAAAGTTTCTAGGAATGAGCAGAAAAAGAGGACATATTCTGTTGATGTTCAGGTTCATATGTGTGTATGTAGTGTCTCTACTTTAAAGAGTCCTCTCCTGCTGATTTTCAGGTGTATATCAGTATGTAGTGTCTCTACTTTAAAGAGTCCTCTCCTGCTGATTTTCAGGTGTATATCAGTATGTAGTGTCTCTACTTTAAAGAGTCCTCTCCTGCTGATGTTCAGGTGTATATCAGTATGTAGTGTCTCTACTTTAAAGAGTCCTCTCCTGCTGATGTTCAGGTGTATATCAGTGTGTAGTGTCTCTACTTTAAAGAGTCCTCTCCTGCTGATGTTCAGGTGTATATCAGTATGTAGTGTCTCTCCTTTAAAGAGTCCTCTCCTACTGATG
>NC_136901.1:90287353-90292353 GCF_949606895.1 Notothenia rossii
TAGTTTTACATTGTATTTCACCATTTGTAATCATGGTGCAGAATTGTGTTTGTGCAGGTTGCACAAATACCAGCCTGTCAGGACATCAGTCCACCATTTCCCTAACAGGAAAAGAAAGCTAGCTAGCTTTTGGTCCTGGGTTCGTTTTGTGCAGACAAAGAGACGGGACTTCAATGCTGCGTCTGCGATGCAATGTATATTGATATTCTAATGTAAATAGCTCATCAACAGTCCTGCCAGTAACGTTACTATATTATCAATGCTACTTTAGTTATAGCCTGATTTATGATAGCTAACTTTACAATGTTGTGATGTGACGTTAGCTAACATTCTGTAGCTAACGCCGGTCACTCACCAAGATAGCTGCCCAGTTCTCCACTGGTTCTCCTCACACCACAGCTCCATTTCTCTCCGATGGCCATTATTTCTTCTAATCCTTGGCTGCTCCTGGTCTCTTGGACGCCTAGCAGGCTCATAATTATAAGGTTGTGGTCCGTCATATGCATTCGAATATTCATGTTCAACTTCTTCTGTGTCTTCTGTGTCGAAACTAGCATTGGAATCCATGTTTATTAATACGTTACACCGGCCGCTCTCCCCCTTGTGTCCCCCGTGTTACGTCACACGCGGGAGGTCACGTGCCGAGGCTTTTTTATGCGGAACTGAAAATGTCTTACAAAAACGACGCCAGATGTCACTGTAGTGTATATTTCTGTATATTTTTTGGAAAATCTAGTGTATTCATCATTTTCCTACACATTTATTCACAGGTGTCTTTAACCTGGAAGTTGCTCTTTAAGAGCGGTGGGGGCGCGGCGGGAGCGGATCAACAGCTTGAGCATCTGTCAGCTCAACATTATAAATAACCAACCACAAACGATCGCCGGTTCATCTTGTTTTTGGCGTGAGAATAGTTTGGGCAGCGTGAGAGCGTGAGATTGAGAGTGAAAGCGTGTGTCACTTGCCAGATAAGTGAGAGTTGGCAACCCTGTTAAATGATCCAATTATTTAATATGAGCTTAATTGTGAATCAGGACTCAATACATAGAGTAGATGTATCATGAATAAACACATGTCATGACTGTTAAAAGCAAAGTTGGTGGGTTATTCAGTCTTGCTGCACGCTAATGTTACCGTTAGCTTGCCAGCTACAGTATCTACAGTATTGCAACTTCTCAGGAAAGAAATAGCCTACATTTCAAAAGCAAATGAACGTGTCAAGACATACAGATTGTGTCATCTTATTTAATAGGCAGTTAAATAGCAACTTTGTGTGTAATGGTAGCTGGTTACACGTAAATGTGACCATTAGCTTCACAGCTAGCTAGTAGGCTACAAAGTAATCGAACTGTAGCTCTTGTAGAGTGCAGGATTTTGGGATAAGAGCCTATACAACTATTTTATTTAAAAGTTGTTAAAACACAGGAGTCAATACACACTGTTTGTGACAACTTATTTAATGGGCTTTCTTGACAGTGGCAACCCATTTTGAAGTGAGAGACATCTTCTGTTGCAGACTGTAAATCCAACATTTTTGACTGCCCTTTCACCATTAAACAAAAAAAACAAAAAAATCTGTATGTAGCCCTTACATGGTTTGGGTTACTTATAGTCAATGTCCTTGCAGGATTGCTGCTGTTTCAAGCTTGTTTCTTTGTGGTTGTTTACCCTTTGTTTTTAAAAAGTTTCTTTGGACAAAAACATCAGCTCAAAGTATCACATTCGAAAAAAGGTGTTTGTAAAAAGCAAAATCTGAGGTTCCTTCTGCAACAATAGATTTGATCTACATACTGCCTCTATTGTTCCTACTGTATTTAATCCTCCTTCCATCTTGGCAGGTTTACGATGCGGGTGTGTTGAGTGGTTTTGTAATCGTTGCTTCATTTACAACATGAATATCTGACTGAATCACTGCATGTTTTCTCCGACTTCCACCACATTGTGTCACGTCCACAAGCTGCCACATTCATCACGGCAGCCAAACACACCGTCACTGTCACTCAGGTATGTTGATAGATGGCATCTGTGACTATTTGTGTTAGATGAGTTTTAATGGGTGTTTCAAACTGTAATTTATGGCCACTTGTCACGACTAGTTTACACTTCCAAATGCCAGAGCCTCCCTCCCCTCCGTCTGAGAAAGAAAATACCTTCTGCTACAATCATCGACTCATCTAGCAGCTAAAATACCTGTTATTATCCTCAACAGGTATGAAGACCTACAACCCAGTTTCCCTCCTCGCACACCTTACCTAATTTCCATCTTTCAAAAGAGTGCAAACATCCCACCGTGCTGTACTCGCTCGAGGTGTACCGTCTGTCCATCTGTCTGCAAGTTTACTACCAGGCCTCGACTGTCTGCCTAAAGATATCATTATTTTCACATTTCGTTCCCGAAAGGGGGTCTGTGCCACACTTTGAAGAATACAAGGAGGATTTGTTACATGCCACCAAACACAGTGTAATGTTGGTCCGCCTTAAACTTGTTTGTGACATATCAAAATGTCCCTGATAAGGAATTTGTTTAATTGGTAGCTGCCACCAACGTCTAACTTTTACTGCCAAAGATCTGTCGTTGCTGCAGTCATGATGGGTGATTTAATGTGGACAAATACAATGCACAGCAATTATCCAATGAGTAGAATCGTCATGGAAATCCCAAGAGCTATGCTTAATCACTGCATACTACATAATAGCTTAATGATTTAACCATAGTATTTTAGACAACAGAAAAAACATTTAAATTGCTAAATTGATGCTAGCCTAACTATTACCCTGAAAATCCTTGTGAAAATATTTTCGAGTTTGCTAACCTATGCCTAATAACGTGTTGTTTGCTCTTACGAAACTTAAGTGCATACATGTAACACAATAAATCATGTAATTTAACTAGTCGGTTTTAATACAACTCTTAGTGTAAATTGTTTCTGATTCTGATTCCTCGTGCAAACCAAGTGAGCTAGCTATCCTATGCTTAATCACTGAGTAGCTACAGTTTTTGTATAGCTTAGTATTATACTCAAAGAACATTGCATTTACACAACATGCATGCTTGTCCAACTACTAACCATGAATCGTCATGCAAAGCTAGCTATGCCCAGTGGCGGACTGGCCATCCGGACGTTCGGGACGAATCCCGATGGGCCGGTACCGAAGTGGGCCGGTCGGACGATGTGGGCCGGTCGGATAAGTCACCAGCACCCCGCCTCCCTGTTGACAATTTACTAGCGGTATTTACTTGCGGTACCGAGGTGGGCCGGCGGTACCGAAGTGGGCCGGTAGAGAGTCCCGGGCTGATTTTGAGTCCCAGTCCGCCCCTGGCTATGCCTATTGACTGTGTATGAGTTAACTTACAGCTGATCATTTGAATAGCATTGCATTTCATGCCCTCTATGTATTTGTAGGCCGAGTTCAATATGCAACTCAACCTTAAACACATGAAGGGTCGCTGCTGTTTTACTGTAATCCACATCAAGTTCACATTGTGCACTGTGAGTCATGTTCATGCTCAGATTTATACAGAATATATTTTGTACATTTATTTACAGCCCTCCACTTTAAAATATAATGCACTGTAGTTTGTCATAAATTGTTTTTTACTTATTTCCCTACGTTTTTTAGCTCTTTAGGTTGTTTTGTATGTTTACATTTGTGCTAAATAGTTTGTTAAAAATACTTTCTTTGTATCATCCTTATAGTGTTGACCGTATTCTCTTATGTTGTTTACATTTGCCCCGCCATATACCAAAGCAAATTCCTTGTATGTGTAAACCTACCTGGCAATAAACTTGATTCTGGTTCTGATTCTCACTAACGGGCCTTTCAGAGTGTATTTGGGGGGAGTGGGGTAGGGAGGCTGAAGTGTGGGAGGTGGGAAAGGGGAGGAGGGTCGGATCTTATCTGATCCAGACCACTTTAGGAAGACACCTGTGGCATCCAGGACGATATATTACCACCTAAGTAGCCGTAAACCCCCCCCCCCCCTCAGGTTTAGTGTTGGAGGTGGGCTGTCAGACAGCTGCAGGCAGGAAGTGAAGCCGACAGGAGGGAACGCCTTTTATTTATGGAGCCCTGAAACGAGGAGATTTAACGAGGATGAGTTTCAGAGAGCGAAGGTGATCAGGTTCAAAATCAAGAAAGATGACAGAGAGAAAGAAAAGACGAGAGGAAGTCAAAACAACTGCACAAAGCTAGTAAATCTAATTAAGTTTGACTCTTACTGCTTCTTCCTGTTAATTCTCATGAATCACTTCAGCTTGTTGCTCCATTGCACAGCTGGGATTATCCAATATATATCCATTTAATCATTTCAACACTTTGCTGCCTACTTGTGGCTTGTTCAAAAAGAAGTCTTCAGGAATAAACACACACAATAACAGCTTTAGTGTATTGTAAAAAATATCCAATGTGATCCAATACAATCTACAAAAGTCTGTTTTCATTAATGGTGTCTTGTAAACTTTAAAGGTCTTTCAGGCGGACACAGACACAGGGAAGGATTTGTAATCACAATGCACCTTGTATCTCATTTGGACAATATTTAAGTAAATTGTGGGTTTGATTACAATCAGATGTAAAAACTTCATTTTTTTTTACATTTGTTTGGACTTGAAGTGCATTTGAGTCAACGCCAAATGTACATTTTTCCATCTGAACGGAAATGCCTTGATATTGAAGTGTTTAATCACTTCTAAAAAAGGAAAATCGAGACGCGGTGATGCAAAATATAATGCAGCCTTTTTGATGTTTCTAAGATTTTCTGGCTATACTGGAGATTGGTTTCAATCAGCAGACGCATCAACCTTCATATCATCTAACCTTGTCCATTGTTTGGTTTGGATTCACGACTTGTATTGTGTAGTTCCAGTGTTCTTTCAATTAGGGACCAATTTATACGTCAAAGCGTTATTTTACATTTTTAAAGTACTTGGCGACAATTCAAATAATTGATAATTGATAATGGAGTTATTGTATGAGTGAGAATGTTGAGGTTTGAACTA
>NC_136901.1:90297353-90339853 GCF_949606895.1 Notothenia rossii
TACTCGTCAGTTTTAACATTTAATGAAGGATTAAAACAGGGGTGTCAAACTCAAATACACAGTGGGCCAAAATAAAAAAATGGGTACTAGTCGAGGGCCGGAATGGTTCAATGTTTATTGCTAAACGTATTGAAATGAACTTATTGCACATATTAAACCTGGAACTAACAACGCCTAAATTATTGCCTATAAAAACAACATTAAACATTAAATAATCAGTTGCATTCATTTCTTATGGCTCTATCTGCAGCTTCTCCAGAGTCAATTATTATGAGTACATTTTTCCACAGGCCAACAACAGCTTCAACAAAACTATTTCCCTCAAAGAACAAACCAGACATGCCCTGTTGTCGTGAGAGAAAAAGTGCAGAAGGAAACATCCATTAAACTCAGTGTGCTGCTCTGTGATGCTAGTTCAGATACTTGGCATCTCATCTCGGGTGCAAGGTCATCAAAGTTTGGGCTCAGGCTCTGAGCGGAGGAGACCCTCAGGATGGAGTGAAGGTGTGCGTGCAATATACCGGCGGGCCAGATCTAATAGTAATCCAAAATTATTCTGCGGGCCGAAATTAAATCCACCAAGGGATTTGGCCCCCGGGCCTTGAGTTTGACACATGTGGTTTAAAACATATTACTACCAAAACTAACTAGCTAAAGTAAAAGGGCTCGTTCTGAAGGATGGAATATTCTACGGAAGATCATTCGGGCCAGAACAATTATGATTTTTAAAAAATATATTTCTTTGTATTTAAAAATAAATGTTGAGAATAGAGTCGAACTTTTCGTAGCGCAAGGACTTCTTAACCATTTAGGGAAATAAAAAGGTTGAAACCAACTAGAGTAGGAAGGAAGGAAAGAAGCAGCAAACTAGGAAAGGAAGAATGAACTAAGGAGGAAACCAAGGAAGGAACCAAGGAAGGAAGGAAAGAATGTACAACTTGGACTTTGCATAGTGCCAGGTGTAATACAAATATATATTAAACAAGGATGTTTTTTTCATGAATTTCCAGAATGAAGTCGCAATTTTGAGAACAAAATAAAGTGCCATTTGCTGTTTTGAAATTAGATTTCAAATTTCGAGAGTAAAATGGAAAGAATAATAACTTCTCATATTTAAAAATATATATTATATTTTGTAGAATTGTTGCATCACGTATGGGTCAGGTGTTCTCTCCACCTTTAGAGATGCAGCTATGAAAGTGCTTTACAAAAATTAAACAACAAACCAATGAACTATAAAACATATAATATATAATTGCAATTGTTGGGGAATCATTTCCCCTGCATGTCATCTATCGCCCTCTGACGCAGCTGACCAACCTTGAGCAGCCGTTATCCGTTATCTCCCTTAAGGAGGGGCTGCCCTAGCAAGTTGCTGTTGTTACCAGTTTGTGACCGGGCAGCTCTCGGTCAGAGATAGCCATTGTTGTGGGACACCTGGAACACATCCTTCTCGGGGCGTAGATGACCCCGAGCCATACAGTAAGCGACAACAAATGTGATTCAGTGTCCTCAGCTGTTTAGTCTATCTATTGAAGAATGTTGATTATTCTCTGAGAACTAGCTAAATACACGGGTCTGGGGAAGAGTTCTTCAGAATTGATTGTGGCATCTCAACTGTGTGGTCAACCCGTGGCTCGTGACATGTCGTGTGAATTCTCCGGCCGAAGCTCCAACTAAACCGTCAGTGTTTGCCATCAAAGCTCCCGCTCTCCTCGTGTCTCTCTGAGTCCTGACTCCTATTGCTTCAGAAGTTTCCACCACAGCAATATGGTATATTTGTTGTTGTATGTGCACTTTTAATAAATGAAGTTTAAGTATTTAATTAAAGCAGGTGGTGTGGGTCAGTTATTATAAAGCGAACACTTTTTACTGCCGTGCTCGACAGATTTGTGAGTGAAACGCAAAGTCTGTAATTTACTGGAAATTCTTCTAAATCAACGTTTTGATTTAAGCGGGGACTCCCTGGTTTCCCCTCAGGACCCTGACCTGTCACTCAGCGTTTGGGGGGAGGGGGGGCAGTCCTCTCCTAAACGGTAATTTATGTGTTGTTGTGGAGGACAAATTGCTGCAGGAGGTGCACCATTAGCTAAACTGCATTTCACAGCGACGTGTTTTCACCTGCAGCTCAACTATGCCAAAAATGTCAAAACTCAGACAGAGACACTGTGTGGGGGGAGAGTAGTTTTATAGAGGGGGAGGGGGGACTGGCTGTATAAAGGGGGGAGAGAGTAATCATGAACAATTTACACATACTGTACATGTGGATATTGCAGCCTACTAAATCTACTCTATATATTACTTTTAATTGCAAGCCACTGTTCTGAATTTGTATTAATATATATATATATATATATATTACACTAGGGTTTGTATATTAGAAAGTATTCAAATGTATTATGTATATTTTAGAAACAGGTTTATCACCAGGTAGGGTGACACGTAGGAGGAATTTGAAATGATGTGGCGCATACAGATATATATTGTTTTTACATTAATAATACTTATGTATAATTTATTCTTAATTTGTAATCATTTTGTAATTCTTGTCTGTCTGTCTGTCATATAATATGTAAAAACTGAGTAGTTTTTTTTGACATTTATCAAATACATTTCGTATTCACCATTCATCAACTTTACCTTTCAAATACATCCTTAAAATGTTATATTGTTCTTATATCTTTTGTGTAGGTATTGGACATTTTTACACTCAATTTTCAGGCATTTTTTTCCTAATATGTATTGGACTGAATTGGGGAATTTATATCTGTTGGTACTTTTATTGTCTTGCAGATGGCTCATTCATTTGTACCCGAAGGTTTGTTTCCTCTCCTCCTTCAGGTGAAATGAAGAATCTCCTTCATAACAAACAGCGCAGCGCCCCCGTGTGGCTGAACGCTGAATTACACGCATCACACGAGCAACACTACACTACGATTGAAGACTTATACTATATATACTGTGTAATGTCCTTATACACTTTACCCTCTGCAGATATGTTATATTTTACATACAGTATATTTAGGGGAATATTGTCCTATTTTCCCAGACATTTCTTTTTCAGTTAGCATCTGTTTTTAGACGAATGATGTTTTCTCTTTTATGTTTTTACTCTCTTTATGTGAATTCTCTGTCATTGTAAATTATTTTTTAACTAGGTTTGTGTCTCTTTGAGGTCATTATGTATCTATTTTAAGTAATTTGTGGTTAAAAATGTGCGTGTGTTTTTTGTTATTGTACATGTATTGGTGCTGGTTTCCTCTTTAGATTTATTTTATGTCGTAATGTCTTGGTTTTTGTGTTTTATTTTCAGTCATTAAGCGCCTCTTGTGGTTGCTTTCTAGAGTTTTGTACATAATTGTAATGTTAATTATGTCTGTATTTAAAGCACCTGATGAGTGTGCTTATGTTTTCCCTGCGTCTGGTCCCTCAGTGTTTTATTAGTCATGTTAGTGAACATTTCATGCTCTCATGCCTCTTATTATTTGCTAATTGCTCCATAACAGAAGCATACACCCTCAACATTCATTAACAAAGGATGAAAATTAAGTGTTGGCGCCACATCTGCTCCCGAGCCCTCAGCGTCTGTAAATATGTGCGAACGTCTCCGAGTTATTACAATACAATTTCCATTATCTTACATTACTGCAGAGGTACAAAAACGATCTTTAATCACAGAGTGGGGAATTTAAGAATTAGCACGAAGCTGCAGCGTTTCTATTTGTGGCAGCGGAGAGGTGTTTCATCGCAGTCACCTCAGACTTAAGGTGAAAATTGCACCCTGGGGGAAACAGCTTTGGTGGCGATGGAGGGGGAGGGGGAAGGGGTCCCTTTGTCTTTGTCTCTTTGTCTTTGGACCGTCCCTAAAAACCACATCTGTACAACCAGAGCGGATCTGATTCTGCCTGCTGTTCATCTTTTTATGGTGCGTTGAAGTTTCATTTCTTGATAAATGATTTAAAGGAGCACTATTATTCTCAACTCAGGTTCATATCAGTAGGTAGTGTCTCTACTTTAAAGAGTCCTCTCCTGCTGATGTTCAGGTGTATATCAGTATGTAGTGTCTCTACTTTAAAGAGTCCTCTCCTGCTGATGTTCAGGTGTATATCAGTATGTATTGTCTCTACTTTAAAGAGTCCTCTCCTGCTGATGTTCAGGTGTATATCAGTATGTAGTGTCTCTACTTTAAAGAGTCCTCTCCTGCTGATGTTCAGGTGTATATCAGTATGTAGTGTCTCTACTTTAAAGAGTCCTCTCCTGCTGATGTTCAGGTGTATATCAGTATGTAGTGTCTCTACTTTAAAGAGTCCTCTCCTGCTGATGTTCAGGTGTATATCAGTATGTAGTGTCTCTACTTTAAAGAGTCCTCTCCTGCTGATGTTCAGGTGTATATCAGTATGTAGTGTCTCTACTTTAAAGAGTCCTCTCCTGCTGATGTTCAGGTGTATATCAGTATGTAGTGTCTCTACTTTAAAGAGTCCTCTCCTGCTGATGTTCAGGTGTATATCAGTATGTAGTGTCTCTACTTTAAAGAGTCCTCTCCTGCTGATGTTCAGGTGTATATCAGTATGTAGTGTCTCTACTTTAAAGAGTCATCTCCTGCTGATGTTCAGGTGTATATCAGTATGTAGTGTCTCTACTTCAAAGAGTCCTCTCCTGTTGATGTTCTGGTGTATATCAGTATGTAGTGTCTCTACTTTAAAGAGTCATCTCCTGCTGATGTTCAGGTGTATATCAGTATGAAGTGTCTCTACTTTAAAGAGTCCTCTCCTGCTGATGTTCAGGTGTATATCAGTATGTAGTGTCTCTACTTTAAAGAGTCCTCTCCTGCTGATGTTCAGGTGTATATCAGTATGTAGTGTCTGTACTTTAAAGAGTCCTCTCCTGCTGATGTTCAGGTGTATATCAGTATGTAGTGTCTCTACTTTAAAGAGTCCTCTCCTGCTGATGTTCAGGTGTATATCAGTATGTAGTGTCTCTACTTTAAAGAGTCCTCTCCTGCTGATGTTCTGGTGTATATCAGTATGTAGTGTCTCTACTTTAAAGAGTCCTCTCCTGCTGATGTTCAGGTGTATATCAGTATGTAGTGTCTCTACTTTAAAGAGTCATCTCCTGTTGATGTTCAGGTTCATATCAGTATGTAGTGTCTCTACTTTAAAGAGTCCTCTCCTGCTGATGTTCAGGTGTATATCAGTATGTAGTGTCTCTACTTTAAAGAGTCCTCTCCTGCTGATGTTCAGGTGTATATCAGTATGTAGTGTCTCTACTTTAAAGAGTCCTCTCCTGCTGATGTTCAGGTGTATATCAGTATGTAGTGTCTCTACTTTAAAGAGTCCTCTCCTGCTGATGTTCAGGTGTATATCAGTATGTAGTGTCTCTACTTTAAAGAGTCCTCTCCTGCTGATGTTCAGGTGTATATCAGTATGTAGTGTCTCTACTTTAAAGAGTCCTCTCCTGCTGATGTTCTGGTGTATATCAGTATGTAGTGTCTCTACTTTAAAGAGTCCTCTCCTGCTGATGTTCAGGTGTATATCAGTATGTAGTGTCTCTACTTTAAAGAGTCCTCTCCTGCTGATGTTCAGGTGTATATCAGTATGTAGTGTCTCTACTTTAAAGAGTCATCTCCTGCTGATGTTCAGGTGTATATCAGTATGTAGTGTCTCTACTTCAAAGAGTCCTCTCCTGTTGATGTTCTGGTGTATATCAGTATGTAGTGTCTCTACTTTAAAGAGTCATCTCCTGCTGATGTTCAGGTGTATATCAGTATGAAGTGTCTCTACTTTAAAGAGTCCTCTCCTGCTGATGTTCAGGTGTATATCAGTATGTAGTGTCTCTACTTTAAAGAGTCCTCTCCTGCTGATGTTCAGGTGTATATCAGTATGTAGTGTCTCTACTTTAAAGAGTCCTCTCCTGCTGATGTTCAGGTGTATATCAGTATGTAGTGTCTCTACTTTAAAGAGTCCTCTCCTGCTGATGTTCAGGTGTATATCAGTATGTAGTGTCTCTACTTTAAAGAGTCCTCTCCTGCTGATGTTCTGGTGTATATCAGTATGTAGTGTCTCTACTTTAAAGAGTCCTCTCCTGCTGATGTTCAGGTGTATATCAGTATGTAGTGTCTCTACTTTAAAGAGTCATCTCCTGTTGATGTTCAGGTTCATATCAGTATGTAGTGTCTCTACTTTAAAGAGTCCTCTCCTGCTGATGTTCAGGTGTATATCAGTATGTAGTGTCTCTACTTTAAAGAGTCCTCTCCTGCTGATGTTCAGGTGTATATCAGTATGTAGTGTCTCTACTTTAAAGAGTCCTCTCCTGCTGATGTTCAGGTGTATATCAGTATGTAGTGTCTCTACTTTAAAGAGTCCTCTCCTGCTGATGTTCAGGTGTATATCAGTATGTAGTGTCTCTACTTTAAAGAGTCCTCTCCTGCTGATGTTCAGGTGTATATCAGTATGTAGTGTCTCTACTTTAAAGAGTCCTCTCCTGCTGATGTTCAGGTGTATATCAGTATGTAGTGTCTCTACTTTAAAGAGTCCTCTCCTGCTGATGTTCTGGTGTATATCAGTATGTAGTGTCTCTACTTTAAAGAGTCCTCTCCTGCTGATGTTCAGGTGTATATCAGTATGTAGTGTCTCTACTTTAAAGAGTCCTCTCCTGCTGATGTTCAGGTGTATATCAGTATGTCGTGTCTCTACTTTAAAGAGTCCTCTCCTGCTGATGTTCAGGTGTATATCAGTATGCAGTGTCTCTACTTTAAAGAGTCCTCTCCTGCTGATCTTCAGGTGTATATCAGTATGTCGTGTCTCTACTTTAAAGAGTCCTCTCCTGTTGATGTTCTGGTGTATATCAGTATGTAGTGTCTCTACTTTAAAGAGTCATCTCCTGCTGATGTTCAGGTGTATATCAGTATGTAGTGTCTCTACTTTAAAGAGTCCTCTCCTGCTGATGTTCAGGTGTATATCAGTATGTAGTGTCTCTACTTTAAAGAGTCCTCTCCTGCTGATGTTCAGGTGTATATCAGTATGTAGTGTCTCTACTTTAAAGAGTCCTCTCCTGCTGATGTTCAGGTGTATATCAGTATGTAGTGTCTCTACTTTAAAGAGTCCTCTCCTGCTGATGTTCAGGTGTATATCAGTATGTAGTGTCTCTACTTTAAAGAGTCCTCTCCTGCTGATGTTCTGGTGTATATCAGTATGTAGTGTCTCTACTTTAAAGAGTCCTCTCCTGCTGATGTTCAGGTGTATATCAGTATGTAGTGTCTCTACTTTAAAGAGTCCTCTGTCTGAAACCAGAGCCCAGTCTGCTCTGATTGGTTAGCTGCTCAGCTCTGTTGTGATTAGTCATCCAGCTTAGACATGTCCCGCCCCGTAGCCTATCACGTACAATGTGTTGGAGCGCTAGCCAATAGGAGCATGAGTGTTACAAAGGGATGTCACTATGTTACAGAAGTAAAGAAAGGAGTCCAAAGGAGGCGTTTCAGGCAGAGTGTGTGGGAGAGAAACTTTGCTCTAAAACCTACAGAACACACCACAGGCGAAGGGAGAACCCCTCAAAGCACAATAGGGCCTTTTTAAGAGTTTGACAGGTAGGAAAAAAATAAATAAATCACACAATACATAATTTTTCTTTGGAGAATTATTTGAAAGATAGACAAACTAAATAAAAATACTTACTGCTTCACCTTCACTTCAACAGCAGAACAATCAAACATAATGATATACTTTTGTAGTTAGTACATTTCAAAAAGAGCCTCCATCTTGGATAAAAAAAGGAAACCCTTTGACCGTTAAAGGGTTCACTTTGTTGTTATGTTAACGTTACAGTAGACGCATGTTTGGCAGATGCATCTCAAATCACTGCCCAGCACAATCCCAGTAAAGGAAAGATAATAAACCAACACAATAATAATAATAATAATAAGATGTTGAGATGTACCTACATAAATACATAAATTCAGATCTAATACATTTTGCAATATTTTCTTTGGAGTTGTTTTAAAGATGCGCTTGCTCTTAAATCCAAAATAAAAAAAAGCAGGAAAATAAACATGAGACACGGTTGATGTTAGTACTCACTTTACAAAAGCTTAAATAAGCCCTTTGACCTTACAGTATGATGCAGACCAATCACAACTCTTTGCACAATCCCAGTTCAAAAATAAAAGAATACAGCCGTGGTCTGCTGCGAAGGTCTGTGTCACTGAGGTACGTCCTGCTAAACGCCGTCTGAAAAGCATCCGGAGGTTTTTTAATCCACTCTCTTTTAAATCAGTTATTGTTGAGACGTACGGTGGCCCACAGGTGCAAGCGCGCTACAACGACCCAGAACATTTCCAATGAGAGAAACAGGCTGCAGCTTCAGGAACGATGCAGATATAAAAACACAAATAAGCCAAAACACATGAAGAGACATCTTGAGGAAACATCGCTTACTAAAAGCGCTGCAAACGGGGGACACTAAAAAGTGGCGCACACAGCGCTTGTTGGCGTTCGGGGATGATAAAGTTGGACAACTGTTACCGTTGTTGGAAACCGACCGAACATGTAGATTCAATTAGCTTCTTTTAACAAGGCGGCTACATCACATTTCACTTGTTGGACGCATTTATCCAAAGTGACTTACATACTCAATACTGTGGGCAATCCCCACAGGAGCACTTTGGGGTGAAGTGTCTCAGGGACATGCTGACTGCAGTGGGGTTTGAACCTGGTCCGAACATCAACAAACAACCCACTGCGCCACACACCTCCACGCTCCATGATTCCTTCTGATATTATTTGAAGTGTCTCTTCATTTGCGTGTGAAGGTTACGTGCTTTTGGTTGTTTTTCTGTCTCTCTGCTGCGCAGGTACACCGGATCCGCCCCTGGCTCCGCCTCCCCCAGGTGTCCTAATTACATTCAGCTGAGGACTTAAAAAGGAGAAGCTGGAGGAGAAGAGGTCTCTTCCCCTATCCCGATGCCGGAAGACTTTGTCCGTGGACTACCTCTTCCTGCTGTGTAGGATCTGGAGATCCCTTGTGTTACTGTGTGTCTCATGTACTCTGGAGGACCAGGTAGTCTAGGTTTTCGTGGCTTTATTTTACCCGAAGGGATTTGTTAGATCTCTGGGTAGCGGAGGGAGGAAGCTCTGGGTCCTACGGCCCGTGGTGTGGCTGGCCCAGGCTCCCTTCTTCCTTTTCCTTTCCTCCAGCCCCATTGTTCTAAATAAATGAATGCCGTTAAATGCTGCGTGTTATTTTACGTTGCGGGTCTCCCCACGAGCCACTACCACTACCACTAAGTAGAGGGCGGGTCGTAACAGTGAACCACATTAGTTTTTTAAGTAGAGCGCGTTTCTCCTAATGGAAGCGTTTGTGTCGTTGTAGCACGTTTGCACCATGGATGTTTAATAAGAACTGGATACAGCGTGATGGGAGGCGGGGTCTCGTTCTTTCCTATGAGAGCTGCTCATTGGCGCATGAGGACAAAATGGGCCAACTTTTGAGAGAGCGAAACGTCACAGATTACCCATCATGCCTAGCTGTCAGAGCAGAAGAACCCGTATGTGCGCTCACAGAGCATGTACCCCTTAAGCCCCGCCCCCTGAGCTCCCACTCACGGCTCACTAGAATGAATGGAGACAGAAAATAAAATGTAGATTTGGCAATTAATGCATTTTACAACTTTAAGGACCGAGTGATTCTAATAAGGGCTATAACATAGTTCCTACTGGGAAGTTTATTTAGTTAAAAAAATTATTCTCTGATTTACAGACGTCTCTTTCCCCATGTTGGTCAATGGGGAAAAGTCTTTCTGGGCCGGGTGACGTCACGGACTGAAACGGAAGTTGTAGTACCGCCGTTTGGACACAACGCATATTTTTCTCAGAGTCCGGCGCACTTCCTGGAGGCTTAGTTTGCACCTGTGGGCCACCGTACAGATGTACCTGGTGATATTTCTACGTTTCCTTTTCCCGCTTTGTGCAACAACCATTTTTGCTCGTTCCTTTTCTTCTGCAGTCGTGAAACACGATGAAACATTTATTTGATTCTAAAAAAAACAACATTTGGGGGGGTTTTCGCTTAAATGCAAAATCCAGATTTCATACATTTTCTTTTTATATCTTTGGTGAGTTTTGTTTAAGGTGGACAAGAACAAAAAACATACTTACTGCTTCCTCCCTCTGCATTTCACCAGCAGGCACACAAACAGATACCATGAAACTCTTTAGATGTTGGTTTTGAAATGTAACAATGATCCCCAAAACAATAACCTAATACAGCCGTGGTCTGGTGCTGAAGTCCGTGTCCGAGCACTGAGGTTTCTCCCGCTAAAAGTCGATAAATTAAAAGTTTGAAAACCGTCCGAAGGTTTTTCGTATTCCTTGTAAATCAGAAGTGTTATCGTTGAGATGTACCTGATAATAATAAAGACGTTTCTCGTTTCCTAGGTCGTGGTTTCCTTTGCTTCAAAGGAGAGAGTCTGGAACCACGACCAGCGCTGGCGTAGAAACGATCGGAGCGTCATGGCGGGATTTTAAAATCTGACCGTTAGACGGTGGGGGTCTAAGTGAGGAGGCACCAGGGCGTCAGGTCCGTGTCACACTGCAGGCGCACGCTGATGACGGTGCATGGAGCGCCGCTGATGCTCAGGTCCCGCCTCGACTCCACCTCGTACCGCAGGTTCGACAGACCCCCCTCCGGATCCACCTTGAACTGCTCCTGCAGGGGGAGGAAGAGGGGGAGGAAGAGGGGGAGGAAGAGTTAAGATCATTTATTTTATTTACATTTTATTTTTATTTGAGTATTTTTGTTTATTTTATTAGAAATGTTTCATTTTGTATATATATATGTTTATGTAGTATGGCTATGGATATTTTATTTCAGAGAATTTAGAGCTTCACATTTTATTTAGACTTTATTTAATGTTTTTCTTAAACTTTTATATAAATAAAAGTTTATAATATATTGTTTCACACAGGTGTGATTATGAATATTCTTTTATTTAACATTTTCTTTATTCAATAAGTTATAACTTAAAGATTGATTTATGAAACAGATTAAGGAATATTCAGATTTTTTTTTGACCAATGAATTCAATGCTTTTTAACGATATATAATATTATATTTTCTAATATTTATTTTACCACGTTAGTCACAGCCAACATATTTTATTTAATAAAAAAAATAAAACTAATTATTTATTGTTTTAAAAGTTTAATAGCAGCTTAATACAAATGTTTAATTGGAGGCTCTCAAAGCGTAAGGTAATAGAGATTTAAGACTTTTTTCAAGGCCACTTCAGGAGAGTTTACTTTTGAGGGGGGGATCATTATGTTTTAAAACATTTCTGAAAAATGCTAATTATATTGAATTGAAATGCTTTTTGAAATGTATTTTTGAAGAGATTTCGTAATTTGACTATTATTTTTACAATTGTATTTATCCTTTCTTCTCTTATCATTTATTTCACAGATTTTGACTTTTGTTCTCCCTATTTTTCTGGGGGGGGGGGGGGGGTTAAAACCATGTTAGTATTGTATTTCAAACAGTATCGCTGAATTCAATGCTTTACAAGATATATAATATTACATTTTTCTTATAACACAGAGAATGATGCAGCGGAGTCCATCTCTGAGTTACAGCCAACAGATTTATTTATTAAAACGTTTGTTTTTATTATTTCTGGTGAGTTTTGAGCAGCTTTCCTGATTTAGTTTTACTGTTTAAAATAAAAAAATGTTTGAAATCAACAGATAACAAGATGAGCGGGATTTCACAGTGTTATAAGATTTTGTAACAAACTTAAATAGATGTTTTTAATGCCACTAAAAGATGACATTTCAGACTAAAAACCTTTCTTTAAAAAAAAGCCTTTCCATCAGGCCTCTTGTAGCACTGAAAGATGTTTTAAAAATAACATTTATTATTATTATTATTATTATTTTGAGAGACACATTTATACGTTTCTCGTACCTGTTTCTGAGAGGCGACTCTCTTCTGGTCTCTTTTCCTCCAGGCCGAGTCGTGGATGTGGAGAAATGTTTTATATCCCGTCGTGATGCCGCTCGGCCTGAAGAGCTGAAAAAACAACTCAAATATTTTAAACGAACACAAAATGCACCTTAAACCACAAAATGAAGTTTATATCATAAAAACTGACACAAAAATGTTGTTGTAAACAAAAAATAGCTGTCAGCTGTTTTTAGCTTTAATATATCATCTGACCAATTCTCCTCAAATGTTACGTCGCAATGTCAGAACAAAATCCTTACCAAAAAAACCAAACCAATACGAGTGTGCTCAGTCGCTCTCCTTGGAGCACTCCCTGAAGGGGTTGCTGGCAGAGGGAAAGCATATTTGCTACAAATCCTTTTAGCGGCAGCCCTGAAGCGCATCACGTTTAGAGGGTGGAAACCTGAACCTCCAACGTATAACGATTGGATCCAGAAGTTTTGGGAGTTATACGAAATGGAGGAAACAACATACGGCTTCAGAAACCGACATTTTCAAAAGAGATGGAGGCCTGTAATGCCCTGCTAGTATACACTTCATACAATATGATCAAGTCCCCTAAACTCACCATGTTCTCTTGATTCAGTTGTTTATTCTTTTCTCCCCTTAATTGTTATTATTTATGAATATGCAAGTTTTCTTCTTGTTTTTTTGTCTGCTGTACTTTTGGTGTTTTGGTCTTGTCAATGATCTCTGTATTGGTTTCGCACGACGACCAGTCTGTGTACACTGGCCTACAGGGTGTCCTTAGTGCCATGTACATTTTCAAATTCATTTCTTTTAAGCTCCAATTCGTTATGATAGTCAAGACAATTCCAACAACATGTACCCCTCCCTCATCGACCTTGAAGTGTAACCTCGGTAGGGTGGTCCTTAAAATTAAAAGTGGGAAGGTCTAAGCTCCAACCCCCAGCTCTCATTCCCAATTCTCTCTCACTCACTCGCCCTTTCTTGCAATAAGCAAGGGCGCAAGATACCCCCAGCTAAACCAATCGGTTGCGTCTCATCCCCACAGCCAATCACAGCACACCCGGCAAACGTTTGAATCTGCTCTTTCTCCCCCCTGCCAGCGTCGTTCAGGAGAATCGATGCAACCCTCCTCCATCCTCCAGTCTCATCAGATCCAAGGCAGGCCAGCCCAGAAGAACCCTCATCACTCCGGATTTGTATTTCCCTTTAGTTCTTCACCACCAGTCTAGACCCCGGGGGGTTTCTCTTTTCTAGTCGGCCTCTTAACTCATCACAGTATGATGGGGTCTAATCTCAAAAAAATGATTGTTCATACGGCAAATATGTTATCAACTACGAACTAAGTCTCTCCTGAATGAAATAAAACCCACATGTTGATTTTCTACCTGTAACTCGGCTTTCCTCAGTCTTCTGTAGAACTCGTCGTCTTCTCGTCCCCAACCCCAGAACCTGTTCGACATCCCGTTACACTGGAAACAAGAAAACAAAATGAAATGTTATTTTATTTCTTGATCAGAGATAACAAGGTAGTCTTTGTGCTGATGAGAAAAATGGATTCAAACTGAACTGAGATTGTGATTCAGCAGAAAAAGAGCCGGTTGCTCAAACTGTCTTCCCCTTTCGCCTTGTCTTTTAGGGAAGTCGACGTTAACGGATTAATGCTCACAATTGCTCAATCTCAAAAACCTTAAAGGTGGGGTAGGTCATTCACTTCAGAAACACTTTTTGTTATATTCCATGGAATGCTCTTAACATCCCGATAGCAATGAATACATTAAAAAATGTCGTCTATGGAAGCCCTAGCGCTGTAAAAAGCACGACCAATCATCTGAGCCGGCCCGGCTAAAATAACTGGATGGCCTACCTGCCTGTCAGCCTTCCATCTGTGCACAAACTTATCTCGTGCCCTCATTGGTCATGTGCGCGTCCATGTGTGTTGGAGGAGGGGCTCTGTCAGGAAGTCTGAAGGAAGGGGCAGATTTTTTTTGGCTGCGAACTTTCAATTTCTAGTTTCTCCATTCTTACCTACCCCACCTTTAAGCAAATCATTATATTTTTATATTACTGTAATTTTGTTTCTGTCAGATTTTTTTAATGTGCAAATCAATTATTGTATTTGTGCAGTATCATTAATATGCTAAATATATCAAAGTAAAAGCCTTAATAGATATATATATATTCACATTCATGTCTGTGATTTGTTTTCTGTCCGATTTGTAAAAATGTTTGGGGAATAATCAATATTTTATTTTGAATTATTAGGTACATATTATCCTATTTATTTATATTATTAAACAATTATAATATATGTATTTCTTTAGCTGTTGGATTTAAGTTAAAGGTCCCCTATTTTACTCTTTTTCAACCATATATTATAGATCTCAGATATATACAGAACATGTCTCGCCCAAAATCTGATCAGCTCATTTTCAGAGAGGTTTTTATAGAAATGGATCAGGACAAAAAGAGAGAGAATCTTTGTTCCTGAAACTTTCAGAGTGTCTTTACACAGAGGGGACACATGTTGATGTAGAATAGACATGGAGAAGAGGGGACACATGTTGATGTAGAAGAGACATGGAGAAGAGGGGACACATGTTGATGTAGAAGAGACATGGAGAAGAGGTGACACATGTTGATGTAGAAGAGACATGGAGAAGAGGGGACACATGTTGATGTAGAAGAGACATGGAGAAAAGGGGACACATGTTGATGTAGAAGAGACATGAAGAAGAGGGGACACGTGTTGATGTAGAAGAGACATGGAGAAGAGGGGACACATGTTGATGTAGAAGAGACATGGAGAAGAGGGGACACATGTTGATGTAGAAGAGACATGAAGAAGAGGGGACACATGTTGATGTAGAAGAGACATGGAGAAGAGGGGACACATGTTGATGTAGAAGAGACATGGAGAAGAGGGGACACATGTTGATGTAGAAGAGACATGGAGAAGAGGTGACACATGTTGATGTAGAAGAGACATGGAGAAGAGGGGACACATGTTGATGTAGAAGAGACATGGAGAAAAGGGGACACATGTTGATGTAGAAGAGACATGAAGAAGAGGGGACACGTGTTGATGTAGAAGAGACATGGAGAAGAGGGGACACATGTTGATGTAGAAGAGACATGGAGAAGAGGGGACACATGTTGATGTAGAAGAGACATGGAGAAGAGGGGACACATGTTGATGTAGAAGAGACATGGAGAAGAGGGGACACATGTTGATGTAGAAGAGACATGGAGAAGAGGGGACACATGTTGATCTAAAGTAACAGACAGAGAATCAGCACTTTTGAAACAGGGCTGAAACAGAGGGGATTATGGGTAATGCTGCAATGATCCGTTTGGTGTTTCAGCCAATCAGAGACAGGCTCTGTATATATCTGAGACCTGTAATATATTGATGAGAAACAGTATAATGGGGGACCTTTAAGTGACTTCAAAGTAAACTGTATATCCCTGTGTGTGTTCAGTACCATGTGGTAATGTTTCTTGGTGAGCATGAGGATCCCCCCCACGTAGGTTTTGTAGTGATACAGGGGGTGCAGCTCGGGCGACGCCACGTGGAACGGCCCCTCGGAGGGGAACCCGTAATCCAGAGCCTCGTTGAGCGGCAGCAGGTCCACGTCGTGCATCGCCAGGTAATCTGTGTCGTTGCCGCTCTCCAGGAAGCCCACGTTGATCAGGGACGCTCGGTTAAACCTGGAGCAAGAACACAACGTCTAATGCAACTCTCTTTTCAAATCCAGGCTGAAGACTTTTCTTTTTACCGCTGCTTATAATGAAACTACTCATATCTCACACTGCACTGTAACTTCTACTCATGTATTTCAAAGCCAGAGTTGCTGTATATTAGCTTCTTTTATTTTTATTTTGCTCTCTTGCTTTTAATGTGTCAGAACTTTCGTCAATTTAACAAAGACAAAACTGAGGTAATTCTTTTTGGACGAACGGATAATACACCACTGGGATTTTAGATTTGTACACATTTCTTTGGATATTCTCTGAGATTAAAGTGGTGCACATGCCTTTGTGTCTTTGGGCAGGACACTTCCCCCTAAACTACTCCAGTGTCGACCGCGGTTAAATTGGTAGATTTATGAGATATCATTTTATGAATCATTTCCTGTAAAACTAAAGCGTCCCCTCCGCTGTGTTGTTATAACAACTGAATGACTGATGATTATTTATATTCTCTGAGATCGAAGTACATTTTACATTTAATAAATCAGTTATTTTACAAACATAACTTCTATATTCCCTCAGTGACATACCTTGTGAATCATTCCCCTCACCTGTAGTGGTCCACCTGGTTGATGATGAGGATCTTATGGCGGATCTTCTTCTTGTTCAGGAAGTCGTGCATGAAGGGCACGAACACCAGCAGCTCGTCGAAGCGCTCCCTGAAGGGCACGATGAGGGCCAGCTTGTGAGGACCCCACGAGGGGTCGTCCTCCGCCTGCCTGTTGGTGGGGGGGCAGGGGGGCTGTGGGGGGGGGCGGCGCTCCTCGTGCAGCGGGGAGGACATTTCCCCCGAACAGCTGAGCTGGAGCCAGAGCAGGGAGACGAGCAGCAGCACCATGCACAGCCCGAACAGCTTGTATACCGTACATTTACCGGAGAGGAACCTGCAGCAGACGGGGAGGAAAGAGAATTATTTAGTATGCAGAAAAGAGTTTTTTAGAAATATTAACAACACTCCAGAGCATTTTGATTATTATTATATATTTTTTTAATATAGACTACATTTAATCTAATCGTTGTGAAATAAATGCAAAAAAATATTTTCTGACGTTCATAAAAAGGAGGCAGCGGCTAGTTCAGATTTTTGTTAAATAAATGCAAAAAACTCAATCAATGCAGAAAAACAAAGAAACTCAACAAAATAAACACATACTGACATGCATTCAGAAACGTTCTTTAAACTCATGTTTGTTTAAATACATTTAATTAAAAAAATTATCAAAGGAAATTATTTAATATGCAGAGAAACGTTTTTTACAAATATTAACAACACTCCAGAGTACTTTGATTTTTTTTTTTTTTTTAAATACAGCCTACATTTAATCAAATGTTTACACACTGACATGCACCGGTGAGAGAAAGATACTTTTTAAATTCTTGATTGTTTCCTATAGCTTTTATTATTTTGCAGCATCATATATTCAAATGTTTCCACACACCTGTGAAGGGACTACGGAGAGAATTTATTTTTCAAAACCTTGTAAATAAACATCTTGTTTTAATTAAGGTTAATATTCTTTATGCATTGTCACTTTTCAAATTCAAAGTGGAGCTTTTTAGGAGTAAAATTAAAATGTTCCCACACTTTCGAGGTACCCTAACCTACATTTTAAAAAGCCTTTATCATCAAATCTACAAATATTTCAATAAATATAAAATGCAGAAAATAACATTCACATGATTCCTTTATAGCCACATCAATGAACTCTGATTAAATCGATTGTTTATTGTTATTTTTATTTTATTTATATATTTCATTTATTTATGATATTTTATCGTTTTTCCCACATTCAAATTTGAATTTAGAATTTTCTTAATAATTAAGAGTTGCAATATTATGCTTTTAGATAATCATCAGTGTCATAAAACGATATGAAATCCAACACTTAACCTCTCAGCATCTCGTAGCTGGAAGTTATGTTTCTACTTGTGCTAAAAGATTGAGTCTTCAGGCTCTCACCAACACATTGAGCTATTCTGAGAAATATTATTACGATAAAATACATTTAAAAAAATCAGAGACTAGTTAGGGAACATAGCGGAGTATTTAGCAGCTTAAGTGTCTTTAGACTTCTATAAAAATGTAGACGCAACACAGAAATCTATAAAAAAAATATTTGTAGGGATTTTATCAAGGCCATGCAATAATGATCCACAGTCTCTACTCACTTATCTGGTTGATGAGCAACTTTAGAGATCTCATTTCTTAAAAAAAAAAAAGGCCAAATAAATTGTTTTTTTAATGCTTAATAGCTTAATACTTCCTTTCTTCTCTTTAACGCTTTTTTTTGTACTGAAGAGCCGCTTTCACAGGAAGATACAGGAAGAGTTCCCGGAACTTAATTCCCCGGAACTCTTCAGTTCCAGAACTAAAGAGCAGATCGCGTTCACACCGGAATAAGTCCCTGAGGGAAGATTACGCTAATGAAGCCGCTGACGTCACTCATTCTTATTCTGCTTTGGGTTTACTGGCAGGCCGCAAACAACTTCACGGCGTATACTGCTACCCGAAGTCCCGGAGACCCCTGGACTCTGGGAATTCGGGTGGCAGTAAATCGCCATCCGAATTCCCGGGTAAATCGCCAGAAGCACCGACACCTCCTCATCACTCCACAGCTCCCACGTTTTATTTTGTGTTTTCATAAGTTAGTCCCTCTCTGTTGGTGCGCTGGGCTAATGCTAATAATGCTAATACGAGCACATAAAATGGCGGCTTCACAAAAACTTTTCTGAGTTTTACGGGCCGTGGTTTGCAATTCGCCCAGCCAATTCGAAATTGGAACCTTTTCCTCCCAAGGAAAGTACCACCTCTCTAGCAGGGACTGGAAAGGGGGGATAAGGTTTCCGAAAAAAAGTTCTAGTCCAAGATATTTATGGTGTGAACGCAAAATACCAGGAACTATCAGAACTATTCCTGGGAAAAGTACTCCGGTGTGAAAGCGCCTAAGAACTATTCGAAAAGGTTCATCTACAGCATTATATTTGCTTAATTCTTAAGTTAGTTTGCAGATACTGAATATTAAAATAAATACAAATATATTTAAACATATTAATGTGGATATGGTGTGTAGAAGCTATTGGTGAATTAGCCTAAAATCAACAGAACAAAACTAAATTTATAATAATAAATAAATGCACTGACACGAAGAAGTAACCATTGTGAAGCAGCTATGAGTGTCATTAATATCACCTTAAAAAAATAAGAATATATATTATATACAAATATTTAGCAAAAGAAAGCTAAATATCATTATAAAAATACAACAAAAAATTACAAGAAAATGAATAATAAATATTAAAATAACAAAAAAATAATTAATAAATATAATATGTAAAAATTGTATTAAAAAAAATAGAGAATGGTGTAGCAACTATGGCTGATATTAATATCACCTTAAACAATGTAATATATATATATAACTGTGTAGTAAAAAATACAACAGAAAATAATAACATGTAAATAATATATATAATTAAAAACAAAAACAAAAATGAATAAATGTAAAATCAAATAATTGATAATATTGATAATAAAAACAATATCCTTCTTACCTTCTCTCCTCTTTGAAGTAGAGGACAGGCTTTCTTTTGGATGAGTACATCATTTTAAAACCCAGATTTCCGTCGAGATTAAAAAAACTCTTCAAAATCAAAAAGGGAAAAATAGTTTTTCACATTAATGCTTCATCTTTTTTCACATTGTCTTCCATTCTAACTTTCTGCTAACTCCACCCAAACCCCCCCGCCACGTTACAGCTGGAAATCATCTGCTTATTTATGTCAAAATATGAAAATAATCCATGTTTTTTAAAACCAGTGCTCCGGCCTCCAGGTTGTTATTACTGTACACGTAGCATGTAGCGGTTCTCACGCTCCAAAGCTCCGGGTTCCAATGTCTCCCCGATTTTTGGTCCGCTTTGTCCGCTACCGAGTGTCAGTTAACGATTGATTTAAGAAGTGCATGTAATGACACGCACACAGAACCGGTAGAGATAATATCTAACGGTAATTTCACGGTGGAAACATATCAAACAGAAAGCCGATTGTAGTGATGTCCGTGTAGCATTTGAGTCCGTGTGGCAACAGCGGCAGTGAAAAGTAAAGGTTCCTACCAGTTTTTTTTAAACATACATCACTATTGAATACTTTTACTCAAGTAATGTACTTAGAAACTGTATTTAGCTCATAGTATACATCATGACCTGGACCTCTTACACAGTATTAGTATGCAGCCAGTGTAGTTATTTTATCCATCACTGATTTTGAGTCATTAGGTCACTTGATCTGGAAGTTATTGAGGAAATATGCTAATTTTCCATAACAAATATGAATATTCATATGTTGAGTATTAAAATGCAATGAGAGTGTGTGTGTGTGTGTGTGTGTGTGTGTGTGTGTGTGTGTGTGTGTGTGTTTGTGTGTGAGTGCGTGTGTGAGTGCGTGTGTGAAAGGCTGTTTTACAGTGACATCTACAGGTTCTCAATTGTATTAACATGATAGGCCTGTTTATTATCACAATGTAAGAAAATACAGAAGAAGTAGGAATCTGAATTTATAAAAAATTGCATTCATATTTTTTTTAATTTATAAAAGACGTCACAGCGCAAGACATGCCTATATCACGTGACCTGGGTCATGTGACAGCTCGGTGTGATAGTAAACAAAACACGGAAGTGTGTGTACTTCAAAGTCGCTCCTGTTACCGGGCAGATTAGTTGTTTCTACTCCGGGTTGTGTCGCTGTCTCAGAGAAGAACATCATGGACAAAGTTTTATTTCTCACTTTAAGCCTGGTTTTAGTTTTAACTCAGGTAAACTACAGCTCCTCCAGTCTGAGGAGAGTCAGCAAGGTTCAGGTGAGATTTAATCATATTGATACTGGCATTATAATACTATAATAGCCTACTGCTTAATCCACTGTTACTGCTAATAATTACACAATACTGCTAATACCATAGTAGTACTGCTAACATAATACTGCTAATAATACCATAGTACTGCTAACATGATACCATACTACTGCTAACATAATACTGTTAATAATACCATAGTACTGCTAACATAATAGCATACTACTGCTAACATAATACTGTTAATAATACCATAGTACTGCTAACATAATAGCATAGTACTGCTAACATAATACTGCTAATAATACCATAGTACTGCTAATAATACCTTAGTACTGCTAACATAATGCTGCTAATAATACCATACAACTGCTAAAATTACCATTATATTGCTAATAATACCGCAGTAATGCAAATTCTACTATAATACTGCTAATAATATGATACCAACTTGCTAATAAAACCTTAATACAGGAAACAATACCATACTTCTACTCTTAAAAGGCCACAATAGTCATGCTAATGATACAATAATACTGTTAATACTACCATACATCTGCTAATAATTACATTATCCTCTGTCCAGGCGTCTTTAGGCTACACTCACATTTCATCTTTAACCTGACGTATGAATGTAAACATTAGTTACAGATGATTGACTTAAAGAAATACATGGCTTATCTAAAGGGGACAAGGTTCTTCGGTAACCTTTCAACTATGTTCTTTAACTATATAGCTTTTATATTATATTAGACTATATTGTTTATTCTTCTATATCATCTCCAATTTGACCTGTATTTGTGCTGCTTCTACACCTAAATCTCCCTTCTTGGTATGTCTTATCTAATCCTAAAGGAAGATAATAAATGATGAATCGACCTCTCATTGATTGATCAATCACTTATTTTCCATCACAAGACATCATGTGATCATCAACTAACAGAGGTCCTTGTTTTGACCATGC
Organism: Notothenia rossii; assembly: GCF_949606895.1. Taxonomy (NCBI): domain Eukaryota; kingdom Metazoa; phylum Chordata; class Actinopteri; order Perciformes; family Nototheniidae; genus Notothenia; species Notothenia rossii. Next base: position 90,318,878 of record NC_136901.1, read on the forward strand.
TAACAATCTCAAATAAACAAATATATAACCATGTTAACACAACGCATGATCAATAAAACCAACAGACTCTCACAGTCTGCGTACAAATGACACGACTTTGCAAAGGCGTGCAATAGATACGCAGAAGTCCGATTTTGCGTGCATATGATACGCTGATATAGCACCTCAAACATTAAAACAAAGAGCTCTGTGGCTTTTCATAACAAACGTAACGTGCGAGTATCAGATGCACGCACAATCGGACTTCTGCGTATCTATTGCACGCCTTTGCAAAGTCGTGTCATTTGTTCGCAGACTGAAGAGAGTGGGCTAACAGTTAACAGGTTAAAATATTCAGATAAAACAAAGAAATATGTAGAAAAAGCCATGAACAGAGTTTGGAAATATCTCCTTTTACCGTGGAGAATACAAAGAGACTTGTGTGAAAAACAAACATGGGGATAACGTCACTCAGGTTTCATGTCCAGGCAGGTAGATGTTGATAAAGTATGCAAATAAACCTGTCGACCAGGGGGAAAAAACTTGTGCAAAAATGTAAAACACACAGCTAAAACCGGCTCGGTATGTCAATATCTTTGATTTGTAGTAAACATGCACATAAATGAGTAAAGGCTGTTTTTTGTTTCAGCATCAAGTCAAAAACCACCAGAATCAGGCGACTGTTAAACACCTGAACATTTCAAAGAACATCCATACAAATGTATCCGTTTGCATAAAGCTAATTATCTATTATAAAACGGATAAGTCAAATCAAGCAATCTGATTGGTTCTTAGCCGTGATATACTGAGCGTATATCACGGGTAGAATTGTAAGTTACTTTTCACAACAAGTCGGTATCCCTCCGCGTCTGAGAAAAACAGTATACCGTTGGGATCATACTGGAACAAGAAAGCAGCGGAGAAGTAACGGGGCAGAAACCCTCCTTTTTACGCAGCGGTCCAGACATAGACATCAAACGCCAAAACATATTCAGTGTGCAGTTCCTTTGGCATTAGGGTAGGGGTATCTAGATACTTTCCAAGGTTTAACATAATGAATTGTGCTACTTTTAAAGCAAGCAACGATGTTTTCAAATCTGTAATCAAAGAGGTCCGCAAAAACGCTATCGACCAATCAGATTGCTTGATTTGACTTGTCAGTTTTATAAATATATTTAACATTTCTTCCGTTACGAAACAAACTTACAAAGCATAAGATGGAAACATTTAAGATTAACTTCGACCTCCGGGGGGGTCTTACTATAGTATGGATGAGTGGATTGAGCAGTGCCTATCTCCAGAAAAAAAAAGCACCGAAACTATGACATGCAGAGCTCCGTGAAGAGCAGGTAGACCAACTGGAAAAGTAGCACCATTCAAAAGCTTTCTGATGCGGGTCTTGAAACAAAGCAGAGAAATTATGACCGTTAGTGGCCACAGGTGCCAAAGCGCTCTCCAGAGCTACTGGAAGCCGAATCTCGGGGACCGGAGAAAGTGGAGCAAGATTCTCGCCACACGAAGCAACAGCCTCGAACAACCTCAACCTATACAAGTACCCTCGTAAGCCATGCTACTGATGCTGGACAGTTTTTCAGTGGATGCACAATAAACAGCAACATACACATTAATGTAAATAAATAGCCAAATAATCTATCAACGCTGTCCGTCTAATATGTTTGCTAGCTGTTAGTGTTGTTGCATAGCAACCACCTTGCACTATTTTTGTGCAGAAGGCAACGGAGGGACTATTTTATTTTGAACATCATTATGCTCGTCGGGCCGAACCACGCCCCTTAGCTGTGATATAATGACCATAGACCACAGCCTGTCGTGAGCCAGAGCTGCCAACACTCACGCATTGAGCGTGAGAGTCACGCAATTAACCCATATCTCACGCACTCACGCCACACATGCCTTTCCTCACGCTAAGTTTTCGTCCAAAATAAATGTATATAAATATAAAAATAAAGTGAAGGAACAGCAAACCGAGCGGTCTACGAAATGAGACGGTCTTCTGGCTTAGTTCAGTAAAGTTGGAACGATATTGGGAGATTCGAATTTCACGGATCAATAACTCATGAACAAAACGTTATTCAGACACAAATGACGTCTCCTAAATACCGTGATAATGTTGACAACGAACTACAATCACATTTTGATCAAAAAAAGCAAACGCGCCGTCCTCCGAGCTGGACACATTACATTGGTCTCTATTCGCAGCCGGAGAAGAAACGAGTGCTCAGGGACCGTCTGCAAAGTGCAACTCCGAAAAAAGAGAATATAATAATATTCAATCACTATTATACAGCTTATCACTACCAAACTCACCACACACATCAATGGTCTCCTGTGTGTCATCAGAGTTTTGAAGAATATGCTTTTGAATAATTTTGGGGAATATTTATAATGTAAAATCTTCAATAAATATGGCATCATCTTCAATAACTTTACTATTATACAGTATATTACCAAACTCACTATTTGCATTGTTGATGTTAGCATCTGGTTAGCTAGCTGCGCTAACGGATATTAGAAGCTGTTTCTAAAACAAGGAGAGGGAGAGCTCTGTCCTGTCAGACTGAGAGAGATACAGCTCAGTGAGGTAAGGGACTCTGTTTAGATAGTCAACTTTAGTCTAGTTATCTCAGTGGGTCTCAAACGGTTTGGTCACCATTTATGAGAATAAATAAAAAAACAGTTATGAATTACTATGTGACAGTAAAAAAAGAATACAGTTTAAAAGGTGAGTGATTTGTAAAATATCCATAAAGAAAAAGAAAATCTGTTTACAGTTCTGTTTCATCTGGGTTTTGAGAGATGTTTCCATAGATCTCTTAATGTTGCTCTCAAAATGCACCAGGTTGCATTTAACTTCAATATTTAAAAAAAAATCTTCTTGAGGGAGCATGCCCCTGGACCCCCCTAGAGGAGGTGAGGACCCCCCCCCCACACACACTTATAAAAATAGCACTTTACCTCTGCTTACACCTATATGCCATTTTATATCCTGTGAGCTGATTATCGAGCCTTCATTTTAAGAGTACACTGTGTATGTGCGTATTCCACTGTAGCGCCCGGTACATTAATGGGAAACTCTAGTTTGTACATGTTCAATACGTAACACTGTACACATGAACGTTTCTTTTTTCGGTTCACCAAAAAAAAAATCTCACTCCAAGCTGAACTCAAATGTTGGCAGCCATGCGTGAGCTATTGCTTAAATATATCATTCCATGTACTTGTATAGACTCTTCACTCTTTCATTTGTATTTGCACATCTCAATACATTCTCTTGCACTATTTGTATTGTTTTATTTGTTTATTTTAATTGTTTTATTTAGGAGTGCAGATTTATCAGACAATACAACCATTGTTCACGTTTCCTGGTTTTGGTTTTCTTATTACAGGACATGTCTCTAAGACCCCTCTTTTGTTACATATAATAAAACAAACCGAATCCTCCCACCTTCACAAGAACTGGAACGTTGGTCACCGCATGGTATCGCTTACACATCCTGATACATGTCACATGATCAAGAGCAAAGAACACAAACAATTAATACAAAAAATAAAACATTAATTAAAAACACACACACACAAAAATAAAAGATGAAATACAAAAAAATAAAAAGAATAACTAGAGGGGGGACATATAGACTTAGTCAGGGGGTAGGACTTTCAGTGAATTAAAATATGATAAAAAGTGTGTTTATTTGTTTTACGTCCTATATATATTCATGTTGCATTGTTGGAGGAGCCTGTGATCTCAGTTTCTCATTGTCATATCTACACCGTGTCATAAAACCTTGAAACTTTTGCATGTGTTTGTGTAGGTTATGGGTTTCGACTGGCAGAACTGCGGGCAGCCAGATGCTCCAGCGGTTCTGAAGACGCTGGAGGTGTCTCCGGACCCGATCTCCATCCCCGGAGAATTGACCGCCTCGGCCTCTGGATCCACATCTGTGGAGCTCGCTGCCCCGCTTTCTGTGAGTACACTCACTCTGAGTTTATACAAAACACCATACGATGCTGTTAGAAAAGTATCACTGTTCGCCGGCTTGAGCTTCAATCTCAGGATCCATGTATCTGTGATCCTCTCCAGAATGGAAGTAGTCATCACATACAGAGCATCAACTAGTTCCTGAACAGTGTCCTTCACATGCTGATATCCAAGAGAGGGAGTTCCACAGTCACAAGATGGAGGAATAGAAAGCAGTATTCAATGTTTACTTCAGATTAGCTCCACGTCAGAAATGAGCATGCTTGTCATATTCTGGCTTTTTCTCAAAATTCTGGCTTTTTCTAAAAAATCTCAAAATTCTGGCTTTTACTCAAAAATCTAAAAATTCTGACTTTTTCTCAAAAATCGGACAATTTTTCTCAAAAATCTGACTATTTTTCAAAAATCTGACTATTTCCCAAAAATCTCAAAATTCTGACTTTTTCTCAAAAATCTGACTTTTTCTCAAAAATCTGATTTTCTTTCTACAAAAATCTCAAATCTGACTTTTTCTCAAAAATCTTACTTTTTCTCAAAATGTTATCTTTTTCTGAATACTTAATAATCACTGGTCTCCGGCTTGAGCTTCAATCTCAGGATCCATGTATCTGTGATCCTCTCCAGAATGGAAGGAGTCATCACATACAGAGCATCAACTAGTTCCTGAACAGTGTCCTTCACATGCTGATATCCAAGAGAGGGAGTTACACAGTCACAAGATGGAGGAATAGAAAGCAGTATTCAATGTTTACTTCAGATTAGCTCCACTTCAGAAATGATCATGCTTGTCATATGTCTCTCTCCATAGAGGCTGAATCATCATGTTAATCACATAGCTATCATATGCCTCAAACAGTCCTGATGCTCTTCTAGGTAATCACACATCCTGTCATGTTCACAGCTACAGTTGGGATACCTTTGTTATCATGTTACTCTCATGTTGGAAGAGGACATTCACTATTTTCCCAACAGATACGATAATACTTTAATGGTCAGATCAAGTCTGAAATTGAACTTGCATCTGTTACAACCGGTTGAGTATTTGTGTGGTGGTTTCTCTTGGTCATCACTTTGTAGGTAATTGGTGTCTTTTGTAGTCATTTTTGAGTTTCTATGTTTTTTTTCTGTATCTGTACGGGTGTCTAGTCCTTTTTTATTGGTCAGACTTTTCATAATCAGTTTGTGTCTATTTGATGTAGCTATAAACTAACTGTCCATTGCCAGTGACTGACCCTGAGCTGTGTGTGAAGTGTTTAAGAGGAGAACACACAAACACACACACACACACACACACACACACACACACACACACACACACACACACACACACACACACACACACACACACACACACACACACACACACACACACACACACACACACACACACACACACACGCACACTGTATCCTCTCTTGAAGAGATCCTTATCTGGATACATGTGGTTCAGCAGATCAGCAACATCCTGCTTTTACCACACACACACACACACATATGTAATATACATATATACACACACACACACACACACACACACACACACACACACACACACACACACACACACACACACACACACACACACACACACACACACACACACACACACACACACACACACACACACACACACACACACACACACACACACACACACCATCAGGTGAAGATCTTAAATCTGCTGCCCACTTTATCACAGATAGTGTTTGCTTCCTGTTTTCAGTGTGAGGTTTCTCTTCCTCTTGAGGCGGTTATTTGGTCTGTATTTTGGTAACCACAAAATGATGTCCTGTTTTCGTGTGACTCAAAGCCTAGTTCCTCTTTATTGTTCTTTATTTGACTTTTGAAATGTTTATTGAACCTTGTTAAACTATCCACGGGTAAAAGAGACGACCATCTTTTGTTTTCTCCATAAACATCACATGCGATGCTGATTGTTTTATTATTATTTTTAACCCATGGTGTTTTTAGTTGTTTGATTTAATCTCACCTGATAATGTCACTATCCTCCTTTCTTTCTGATTTACATTTTGTGTTGTATTTTCTACATCTTATTTTCTTTTTTATGACCTATCATGCCAAATGCCCTTTTGTACGTCTCTATTCATGAATATGTGTCCCCGGTGTTCCAGGGAACTCACCAAGTGTCAGAAAACACAACCCTCTCTATTTTCCTCCATACCCAAATCTCTTAAAAAGGGGCTGCAACGGATCTGATACAGACTGATCCAGATTTGAACACTTCTATGACGTCACAGAAGTGGCGCTACGGCTATTGGGCCAACTCCACCAATCAGGAGGAGACAGCCACGGACATTGCCGTTGGAAAGCGCTGGAGACGCTGTAGTACATATGCCAGGCCTGTAGGTGGTGCTGTTCTCACAGAATCAGCCCATGATGCAAAGACAGTGTTCAATTGAGCGAAATGAGGAATGGCTAAAATGCATGATCTGTTTGGTATTTTGAAAAATAAAAAGTATAAATATGCCTTATATAGGTATGGTCCTACACTATATTATTCAAATATAGCATGATAGGTCCACTTTAAGGTAAAGTCTATTATATTAGTCTGTCTGCTGACTAATTTTGCAAAATAAAGTTTTTCCTTCTCTAAAAAACGTTTTGGACATTCCCCGTCTCTTTCCTTACGTATTATTGAAGTAGAATGATAAGAAATAATTATTAAACCATCATTAAAGGTCCCCTATCATGCCACGTCCACTTCTTCATGTCTCTTCTACATCAACATGTGTCCCCTCTTCTTCATGTCTCTTCTACATCAACATGTGTCCCCTCTTCTTCATGTCTCTTCTACATCAACATGTGTCCCCTCTTCTCCATGTCTCTTCTACATCAACATGTGTCCCCTCTTCTTCATGTCTCTTCTACATCAACATGTGTCCCCTCTTCTTCATGTCTCTTCTACATCAACACGTTTCCCCTCTTCTTCATGTCTCTTCTACATCAACATGTGTCCCCTCTTCTTCATGTCTCTTCTACATCAACATGTGTCCCCTCTTCTTCATGTCTCTTCTACATCAACATGTGTCCCCTCTTCTTCACGTCTCTTCTAAATCAACACGTGTCCCCTCTTCATGTCTCTTCTACATCAACATGTGTCCCCTCTTCTTCATGTCTCTTCTACATCAACATGTGTCCCCTCTTCTTCACGTCTCTTCTACATCAACATGTGTCCCCTCTTCTTCATGTCTCTTCTACATCAACATGTGTCCCCTCTTCTTCACGTCTCTTCTACATCAACATGTGTCCCCTCTTCTTCACGTCTCTTCTACATCAACATGTGTCCCCTCTTCTTCATGTCTCTTCTTCATCAACATTTGTCCCCTCTTCTTCATGTCTCTTCTACATCAACATGTGTCCTCTCTGTGGAAAGAGATTCTGAAAGGCTCAGGAACAAAGATTCTCTCTCTTTTTGATCCATTTCTATAAAAACCTGTCTGAAAATGAGCTGATCAGATTTTGGCCACTTTATGATGTCATAACGATGTTTTGTCTTGTGTAACCATTAGCCAATCAGCAACCAAGGTACCCCCCCCCCCCTTATCACCTGAATCTCCTCCTAGAGCACCATTGAGTTCTTTATAACCAAATGTCTCTCAGAGGGGCGTGGGCAGGGGCTCCTTATTTTCATCTAAAGCAAGGGTCGGCAACCTTTTTCATATGAAGTCATGTCATGTCAGCGCAACTTACATGATGCCGAATTTAACAAACACATTTAAACAATGAGAGAGAGAGAGAGAGAGAGAGAGAGAGAGAGAGAGAGAGAGAGAGAGAGAGAGAGAGAGAGAGAGAGAGCTTGTGCATGTGTGTTTGTCGATGGTAGAGCGACAGTGAGAGAACGTGTATGTTTCTGGAAGTGAAACGAGGAAGCAAAAAAACAGAGGTCTGTGATGTATTTTGTGAAACAGAAGAACAGCTACATAAATGCAACGGCCTCCCAAGAAGAGCTCGCCTCTCTCCAGTCATTTAAGCTAAAGTGGGTTATTGAACCTGAAGCTTGTTGCTTCTGCCCTCCTCGACTACGGTCTGGGAGCCGACAGGAAAGTTCAACACACAGATGGCCAGTCCGCCCCTTTGTAGCATATTATTTCGATGAGAAATGAGCAGATCGCCACTGGGCTTTCAACTAAATACACAGCCACGCAAAAACTGCGTCATTTGTACAGCTCCTTATGGGTACTGCAATTAGTGAAGTGCTTTACTCCGTGTTGAAACGATCAGCACTGCACCACAGAGGAAAGCGGCAGAAAGTCACCTGGAGTTAAAGAGAGCGGGGCTGTGTTGCGGGCATGGCTTCCTTCTGCAGGTAACGGGGAGACACGCTCTGGCGGCGGTCTCGTTCAGGATCCGAAAATACAATTTCAATATTTTTGCACACTTATTCCACTTATTCCTAGTGTGCCACTGGTTACGGTGCCGCGTGCCGATGCTGGCACGCGTGCCAGGGGTTGCCGACCCCTGATCTAAAGCAACAGACAGAGAATCGGCACCTTGGAAACAGGGCTGAAACAGAGGGGATTATGGGTAATGCTGCAATTATCTGTTTGTTGTTTTGAGCCAAACACTTCAGAGACATGTTCTGTATATATCTGAGAGCTATTGTATATTGATGAAAAAATGTATAATAGGGGAACTTTAAAGCTGTTTATAGCACTTCAAAATGTCTGACCTGAGGTTGCAGAGAGTTGCATGAAGAAGCTCACTCTCTCCTCCTCTCCTCCTCTCCTCTCCTCTCAGGTGGATGTGACTCTGGAGAAGGAGGTGGCAGGTTTCTGGGTGAAGGTTCCCTGTGTGGAGGACTTGGGCAGCTGTCATTATAAAGACATCTGTGACATCCTGAGCCAGCTGATCCCCCCCGGACAGGACTGCCCCGAGCCGCTGCGCACCTACGGGCTGCCCTGCCGCTGCCCCTTCAAAGCTGTGAGTGCTTTATGTCAGTCAGTCTGATACTTCAAGGCTCAAGGCTTTTATTGTCATGTGTACAAAGCTACAGTGTAGTTATGTCAATGAAAATCTTAGGTCACAGGCTCCACAATAAAACAGATGGAATAGTACAGGTAAATAAAACAGAATATAATAGAAACAGAATATGATTGAAACTGTGCAGAATAGTCTAATTGGAATATTGATATATATGATATAACTTATCGAATCACTACAGAAACGGGCCTTTTTTATTTAAACCTAATCACTGCATTTTTTATGTACTTTAAACTGTCTACATTTCTCAACCGGCACAGTGACTTGGTATTGTTTACACCACGATCCTTTATCTTTGTGTGTCATCATGACTAAAATGTGCTCCTGGTATATACAATTAGGCTATAAAGGAACTACAGCACGGTCACATGACTTCACGTCACCACCGCTAAGCTAAAGGAGGCTAATGTTGGGCTATAGAGGAACTAAAGCACGGTCACATAACTTCACGTCACCACCGCTAAGCTAAAGGTGGCTAATGTTGGGCTATAAAGGAACTACAGCACGGTCACATGACTTCACGTCAACACCGCTAAGCTAATTGTGGCTAATGTTGGGCTATAAAGGAACTACAGCACGGTCACATGACTTCACTTCACCACCGCTAAGCTAAAGGTGGCTAATGTTGGGCTATAAAGGAACTACAGCACGTCACATGACTTCACGTCACCACCGCTAAGCTAATGGTGGCTAATGTTGGGCTATAAAGGAATTACAGCACGGTCACATGACTTCACGTCAACACCGCTAAGCTAATGGAGGCTAATGTTGGGCTATAAAGGAACTACAGCACGGTCACATGACTTCACTTCACCACCGCTAAGCTAAAGGCGGCTAACGTTGTGCTATAGAGGAACTAAAGCACGGTCACATGACTTCACGTCACCACCGCTAAACTAAAGGTGGCTAATGTTGGGCTATAAAGGAACTACAGCACGGTCACATGACTTTACGTCACCACCGCTAAGCTAAAGGTGGCTAATGTTGGGCTATAAAGGAACTACAGCACGGTCACATGACTTCACGTCAACACCGCTAAGCTAATGGTGGCTAATGTTGGGCTATAAAGGAACTACAGCACGGTCACATGACTTCACTTCACCACCGCTAAGCTAAAGGTGGCTAATGTTGGGCTATAAAGGAACTACAGCACGGTCACATGACTTCACGTCAACACCGCTAAGCTATAGGTGGCTAATGTTGGGCTATAAAGGAACTACAGCACGGTCACATGACTTCACGTCAACACCGCTAAGCTAATGGAGGCTAATGTTGGGCTATAAAGGAACTACAGCACGGTCACATGACTTCACTTCACCACCGCTAAGCTAAAGCCGGCTAACGTTGGGCTATAGAGGAACTAAAGCACGGTCACATGACTTCACGTCACCACCGCTAAGCTAAAGGTGGCTAATGTTGGGCTATAAAGGAACTAAAGCACGGTCACATGACTTCACGTCACCACCGCTAAGCTAAAGGCAGCTAACGTTGGGCTATAGAGGAACTAAAGCACGGTCACATGACTTCACGTCAACACCGCTAAGCTAATGGTGGCTAATGTTGGCTATAAAGGAACTACAGCACGGTCACATGACTTCACGTCACCAGCGCTAAGCTAAAGTCTTACTGTTTCATACTGTTTCAGAAATAATCAGAACTTCCACATAGGAGATTTTGAGTACTTTGAGCCAGTTATAATCCTGCAGACAGATGTTGTCGCTGCGATAGCTTCAAACTATGCAAGATGGAGTCACACAACTTTAAATAGGTGTGGTTGTGATGAAAAGGAAAGGAACGTTTAAAGGTGGGCCTACTTGCTTGGTCTTTTTGCTTTGTTTAGTTTCCTTCAAAGTGCCTTCATTTATCATTCGCTGATAATATTTGTGTTTTAAAACATTTTTTTTTACTTTTAATCTGTTTAAGCTGTTTTGAAGACAAAAATGGTGCATCTGATATATCATATTCCAATTACTTGTATAAAGACTCTCCCTGCACTATTTCTATTTTAATTATTTGATCTGTGTTATTGTGTTGCACTGTTGGAGGAGCCTGTGACCTCAGATGTGTATTGGTATATCTACACTGTAGCTATAGAGGACAATAAAAGCCTTGAATCGTGACACTTGAGGGAGTGACACGTCTGTCTCAGGCTGCATACAGTATTTGCAGACATCCTCTGATCCTCTGCTCTGATACTCCCTTTCTGTCTCTCCTCAGGGCTCGTACTCTCTCCCTCAGTCGGACTTCACCCTCCCCAACGTGGACCTCCCTTATTGGCTGAGCAACGGAAACTACCGGGTGCAGGGGGTTCTGGGAGCAGAAGGCAAGGAGCTGGGCTGCCTCAAACTGGCTCTGTCCCTTCACTCCAAATGAACCCAAAACTCACTCAGCTTCATGTTCGTTTGCACAAAAAGAGATTCAAAATTGGGAAAGCAGAAGTTGCACAAGGTCGTGAACCTGATCGACCTTTACAGGGAGCTGAAACACATTTTAACCTGAGGACAAAAAGGAAACAAAAGAGCATAGGTATTAACGCTGCAGTATTCAAAAGTCAGAAATTCTGATTTCTGAGAGAAAAAATTATTCTGACTTTTTTTCAGATTTCTTAAGAAAAAAAAATCTTAATTCTTAAAAGATGCCAAAATACTAAGAAATCATTCTGACTTTTTCTCAGAATTCTTTAAAAAAAAAAAAGGCAGAAATCTGAGAAAAATAGCCAAAAAAATATTTTTAAAAACACAGAATTCTGACAAAAATAGCCAAAATCCTGAGAAAAAAATAATTTAAACATTTTTTACATTTTATTTTTGTTTCAGAATTCTGAGAAAAAAAGTCAGATTTCTGAGAGAAAGAAATATTCGGACTTTCTTTTTTTTATTCTGGAAACAAGTCTACCGGTAATTTCGGATTCTCTCGTGAGGACAAAGAGGGAAATAAAACAGCACAGTTATTCCTGCTGCAGCATTGAATTTAAGATGAGAAGCATGCTGTTTAATTAACGGTGAAAGACCCCCTTTAAATGCATTGATGTCATTTCCTTAAATTCAACGTATTCAATATCAATATGAACAGTGACGGTCTGAGAAAACAGGAAGCATGTTTTATACTTACACACAAATGCTGCCTACTGCAGGAAAGGGAAGCTTTCCTCTGTTCAAATCCACTAACTGCGGCCTCTAAGAACAACATGGCAGCTATTCACGATTGCAATAGTCTACAAAATGTTTCAAAACAACTCATTTGGGAGGTATGGAAGTCAGTTCTCTCCACTTTCTTATAGGAAGGGAGCTTCAATCAAACGTATGTCCTTTTTTGGAAATGCTAACAGATGAATATACCGTAATTTTCGGACTATAAGCCGCACCTGAATATAAGCCGCAGCAGCGACATACCACTCTCGGTTCCACTTTTACTTTTGCGCGCTACCTGTCTCACTCTTTTCCGGCCTCCAGCTTTTCCTGCTGGAACCCGCCGCTTAAAGGTGGGGGTCCGCGGACCGGCCATAGAGCCCATATAGTTAAAGGTGTTGGCCGTTAGCTGTAAAAATCCATAGATTAGCCGCACCGTTATATAAACCGCAGTGTCGAAAAATAGGGAAAAAGGCGCGGTTTATAGTCCGAAAATTACGGTATGTGGAAATCAACTTATAATTGAATATAAGCAATCTTTATTTCAAAACTAGCAATTTATGTTTGACCACCAATGGTAAAAGTCAAAAACAGACGGACATAATGCCTCACTTTTAAATCATTTCAATATTAAATTACCTTGTAGAGTCCAGTGATTGACTTTAAGGGCGTTTCATGTGTTTTTGTTAATTATTACTGTTAGAAGATGGGTCTAGGGTTGAAGAGTCATTCCAATGTGCCAAATTAATATTTTAGTTTCCACAATTGTGTTTAGAAACATTGCAAGTTTATTTCTGGTCATCCGCAAAAAAAATGTTTTGGTCAGATCAAATGTTTTTGTTGTGAAATTAGGATTCTGAAAAAATAGCCAGAATACTGAGAAATCAATAATTCAAAGTTTTTTCTCGGAAATCAGAAAATAAAAAATATCTGAATTCTGAAAAAAGGCAGAAATCTGAGAAAATACTTAGTTTAGACTTTTTTTTTTTTATTCCGGAAAAAAAGTCAGATTTTTGAAAATAAAAATAATTTGTACTTTATTCTCAAAACTCTGAACATTCTTACTTGCCGTTTCTTCTCAACTCCGTGCTTCCTGGTATACATTGATTGTGTATTCATGTTTTTATAGGTTTAAATGGTTCTGTTTGAAAAAGGGTTTTTCAGAGACTATGAGTAAAAGCTCTGCTGGGAATTAATCATCTTAAGTTCATAGATTTAGTGATTTTATTTTATGTTGTTCATCTATGTATGTTTGCTAAGTGCCTGATTGGATATAAAGGATAAATCACTGTTTATCCAATGAATACAATCTTTTACTGATATGAGTTATTAGTTTGATTTAATGTCTGTTTTCTACAGTTTTGAAAAATGACAATGATGAATTATGTTTGTGAATGATTCCACTGTAAACATTTTCAAAATAAAAATAAATTCTTCCGACATTTACAAGCCCTTCCTGTTATTAACACGCCTTCTACTTATTATATTTAATAAAGAATAATGAGGTACATTCCCTCATGGGAAGACGACACATGATTAGACTTTTTGAGCGAGTGTGTTTCCATCAACCTGGTCTCATGACTCCACCACGACCCCTTAACACCGCAGTACGTGGTGGAGTCACGTATTCTGGTGAGACCAGGTTGGTTTCCATCCATAGTGTGTCCAACAAATTTAAAACAAGGATCCTAAATTCACCAAAAAGACAAGGAGTTTATTAGAACAGGGAAATGTTTAGTAGACTGTCATCTGACCTCGGTTTCAGTTTCAGACTCAAATCCTCTAAAACACGCAGGAAGTGAAGCCACAACAGTCCAAATACTTCCTGTGTTTCTTGTACTTAAAAGGTCAAATTAACTACTTTAAATACATTCTACTGTAAGTTATCCCAGTACTCCCGTTCCAACTACTGCCACCATCAATGTTTACAAGTTTAATTAATTATATGATCAATATGTCATCATTTGAAGAAGCAGAGGTGGGAGAAGTACTCAGATCTGGTACTTGAGTAACAGTAGAAGTACTCAGATCTTGTACTTGAGTAAAAGTAGAAGTACTCAGATATTGTACCTGAGTAAAAGTAAAAGTACTCAGATCTTGTACTTGAGTAAAAGTAGAAGTACTCAGATCTTGTACTTGAGTAAAAGTAGAAGTACTCAGATCTTGTACTTGAGTAAAAGTAGAAGTACCAGAGTGTAGGAATACTCTATTACAGTAAAAGTCCTGCATTCAAAATGTTCCTCAAGAATATAGTGAAAGTATTGAGTCGACAGTAAAAGTATTCATTGTGCAGATTGGTCCATTTCAGAATAATAGATATGATATGTTTTATAATGATTGATCATGAAAGTGTTCTCAAAGCTGGTAAAGGTGCAGCTAGTTTGAATGACTTTGTATACTGCAGGGTAGCTTGTGAATTTTCACTCCAGGTGGAACTAAAGTCTGATTTAACACTTGATTATATTTCACATCATTCATCCAGATCTGTAAAGTAACTAAAGGTATTAAATACATGTAGTGGAGTGTAAGTACACAGTTTAGCTCTGACTTGCAGTGGAGTGGAAGTACAAAGTAACATAAAATGGAAATACTCAAGTAGAGTACAAGTGTCTTTACGTTGTACTTAAGAACAGTACTCTTGTTCTTGGTCGCAGTGAAAGAGCAGCTCCATGTTTCACCACTAGGGGGCAGCATTTAGCCGGACACTTTTTTCCAAACACTTCCGTATTCACGATGAGGCATTTAGCAGTACTCTACAAGTCATTCAAAACCTTAAAGAAGAAAAAGTAAGTACAGTAACACATTCCCTATCACTGTTATGACATGTTAGAATACATTGTACTGCTGCAGTACAGTGTGTACTCTCAACAAATATTGAGAATAATCACAAACATTCAAATCAACACATCTGGATGGAAAACTGTAATCTGAAGAGTGAACGTCATCATAGGGCAAACCATTAAAGGCAGATCAAGAACGAAAGCCTTTGTGAGTTATCATGTCTTTCTCCAACTAACCACACCACAACTCACATCTCAAAGGTTCACAGTGTAGAAATGGGAATGACATTCTTCTGACCTGAGCTCCTCCAACAATGCAACATATCAAATACCAAAAATACAAAAAGTAGTGCAAAAAGACTCAATCACATTCATACAGCGTCTAGTTATCTTTATTTTGAGAAACACACTGAAATGTAAGAGCAGATTGTCGGTCGCTGCAGCAGCAAATTTTAACAGGAAGGGGCAAATAATTCAGAAACAAAAGCAGGAAAGAGGAATTACACTTCACTCAGTCATTAAGACCCTTCGTCTTATACCACGGTAACACTTTGCACCTTATTTACACTCTCCAAACTCCTTAAAAAGGGTAACACAATGGCTTTTTATAGGGTGTATAGGAGCAATGTTATGTGTTTTGTTGGCATGTCAGTTTATTTAAAGGTCCCACTGTGTTCATCAATATATTATAGTTCTCAGATATATACAGAACATGTCTCTGAAGTGTTTGTCTCCAAACACCAAACAGATCATTGCAGCATTACCCATAATCCCCTCTGTTTCAGCCCTGTTTCCAAAGTGCTGATTCTCTGTCTGTTACTTTAGATGAAAATAAGGAGCCCCTCCCCACGCCCCTCTGAGAGACATTTGGTTAAAAAGAACTCAATGGTGCTCTAGGAGGAGATTCAGGTGATAAGGGGGGGGGGGGGTTAAATTGGTTGCTGATTGGCTAATGGCTACACAAGACAAAACATCGTTATGACATCACAAAGTGGCCAACATCTGATCAGCTCATTTTCAGACAGGTTTTTATAGAAATGGATCAAAAAGAGAGAGAATCTTTGTTCCTGAAACTTTCAGTGTCTCTTTACACAGAGGGGACACATGTTGATGTAGAAGAGACATGGAGAAGAGGGGACATATGTTGATGTAGAAGAGACATGAAGAAGAGGGGACACATGTTGATGTAGAAGAGACATGAAGAAGAGGGGACACATGTTGATGTAGAAGAGACATGAAGAAGAGGGGACACATGTTGATGTAAAAGAGACATGAAGAAGAGGGGACACATGTTGATGTAGAAGAGACATGAAGAAGAGGGGACACATGTTGATGTAAAAGAGACATGAAGAAGAGGGGACACATGTTGATGTAGAAGAGACATGAAGAAGAGGGCACACATGGTGATGTAGAAGAGACATGAAGAAGAGGGGACACATGTTGATGTAGAAGAGACATGGAGAAGAGGGGACACATGTTGAAGTAGAAGAGACATGAAGAAGAGGGGACACATGAAGAAGAGGGGACACACGTTGATGTAGAAGAGACATGGAGAAGAGGGGACACATGTTGATGTAGAAGAGACATGGAGAAGAGGGGACACATGTTGATGTAGAAGAGACATGAAGAAGAGGGGACACATGAAGAAGAGGGGACACACGTTGATGTAGAAGAGACATGGAGAAGAGGGGACACATGTTGATGTAGAAGAGACATGAAGAAGAGGGGACACATGAAGAAGAGGGGACACACGTTGATGTAGAAGAGACATGGAGAAGAGGGGACACATGTTGATGTAGAAGAGACATGAAGAAGAGGGGACACATGAAGAAGAGGGGACACACGTTGATGTAGAAGAGACATGGAGAAGAGGGGACACATGTTGATGTAGAAGAGACATGAAGAAGAGGATTGTGCATATTAGGTGACCTTTAATTTTGATTTATAATTCAATATTATTTTTGAACACTTGGCTGCGGTGATTAGCTCCAATGGTCTTTAGAAAAAGGGTCATAGGTTACAGACTTTTTCTCTGAGATCTGAAAAATAGTCAAAATTCTGGGAACAAAGTCAGATTTCTGAGATAACAAAATATTCTGACTTTTTTTCAGTAAATTCAATTACAATTCTGAATTCTTAAAAGCGTTAGAAATCTGAAAAATAAACATTTTCAACTTCTTTTTGTTTTTTAATCTGGAAAAAAAGTCTGAAATCTGTCAGAAATAAATTCAGATTTTTTTCTCAGATTTTAAAACATTTCATATTTCTGAAAAGGATGAACACAGGTGGAGAGAGCATACAGATCTTAGCAGACGCCAGGAACACACACGCGTACAACTCATTCATCTTGGTATTTGTAAACTCTCAATAAACCTCCAACTAATCTGCATTCAAGGACTGGAGTATCATCTGTTATCTGCGTACGATTACCCTCACCTGTGTAATAATGGCAAACAAAAACAGGAGATTGGAACAAACAAATTGCCATTATTATATGGTAGGCCTATATGATGTTTATACATTTACACATAATTAATTACACATTGCAGAATACACAACTCCACCCCTCAAAGACTGCAAGCACTACTATTGAGACATACTTAAGCAAAGTCATTTTAAAACCCAATGCCTTAGTAAATAGCAGAACTGTGAATGCAGCAGTACTTTGTATAACCTGCACAGAAATATAAATGAATCACAATCCTGGTCCTGCACATGTGTTTGAGCCGAGTTCTGGTGATAAAAAATGAGCTTCCTGCCTCCTGATGTTCATTAACTCTTCTTCTGTGGTTTATTTGACTGAGACTTCACAGAGGAAACAAACCACAGAAATCAACTTTTTTTTTTTCGGGGACGTTCAACTCCACCCCACATCTGATTGTTTGTAATGAGCAGACCTTAAGTAAGTAAGTAAGGTAATTCACTTCAGAAACAGTTTTTGTTATATTCCATTGAATGCTCTTAACATCCCGATAGCAATGAATACATTAAATACATAAAGAAATGTAATCTGTGGAAGCCGTGGCGCTGTAAAAAGCACGACCAATCATCTGAGCCGGCCCGGCTAAAATAACTGGATGGCCTACCTGCCTGTCAGCCTTCCATCTGTGCACAAACTTATCTCGTGCCCTCATTGGTCATGTGCGCGTCCGTGTGTGTTGGAGGAGGGGCTCTGTAAGGAAGTCTGAAGGAAGGGGCAGATTTTTTTCGGTTGTTTAGTTTCAAATTCTAGCGCACTTGAGCTGGTTTCTACAAAATTACATACCTCACCTTTAAGCACAAACAATATGCACCAATAAAAAAAAAACCCGGTACAGTATTTCTAAAGCAGCAGACGATTATTTGAGATAACGTGTGACAGATTGTGAGTTACGCACACCACTTAAATAACGAGATTCCTTAGCTTTCTAACTACATACAGTATGTATTGTATTTGCTCTCCAATTACTTGGCCAAAATATTTCACATGACAAAAAAGGCCTTCATAATTTACAAATGAGCCAAACATTTGAAATGGATGATTTTATTTGAAGAGGGGGCTTGATTAGCAGAAAACCAATGAGAGCTCCAACCACAATCTCCCATTGTTTATTTAACTCTCTGATAAACAAGATGTCAATCACACTGAATGCATTCTGTGGCAGGGAAAAAAATCCCAAATCAAATTCATTTCTGTCTTTACGAGGAACGAGTGGTCTGCAGCTGCCTCTGAGTCTCAGACAGGAAGTGGAGAGAGGCTAACGCGGTTTCACTTAAAAACACAACATGTGGACACCAGACATTTAACCTCAATCATAACACACTTTATTTATACACTTTGTTATACTTGCACTCTGAGAGGACTCTTTAAAGGAGAGACACTACATACTGATATACACCTGAACATCAGCAGGAGAGGACTCTTTAAAGTAGAGACACTACATACTGATATACACCTGAACATCAGCAGGAGAGAACTCTTTAAAGTCGAGGCACTACATACTGATATACACATGAACATCAGCAGTAGAGGACTCTTTAAAGTAGAGACACTACATACTGATATACACCTGAACATCAGCAGGAGAGGACTCTTTAAAGTAGAGACACTACATACTGATATACACCTGAACATCAGCAGGAGAGGACTCTTTAAAGTAGAGACACTACATACTGATATACACCTGAACATCAGCAGGAGAGGACTCTTTAAAGTCGAGGCACTACATACTGATATACACATGAACATCAGCAGTAGAGGACTCTTTAAAGTAGAGACACTACATACTGATATACACCTGAACATCAGCAGGAGAGGACTCTTTAAAGTAGAGACACTACATACTGATATACACCTGAACATCAGCAGGAGAGGACTCTTTAAAGTAGAGACACTACATACTGATATACACCTGACTATCAGCAGGAGAGGACTCTTTAAAGTCGAGACACTACATACTGATATACACCTGAACATCAGCAGGAGAGGACTCTTTAAAGTAGAGACACTACATACTGATATACACCTGAACATCAGCAGGAGAGGACTCTTTAAAGTAGAGACACTAAATATTGATATACACCTGAACATCAGCAGGAGAGGACAGTTTAAAGTAGAGACACTACGTACTGATATACATCTGAACATCAGCAGGAGAGGACTCTTTAAAGTGGAGACACTACATACTGATATACACCTGAACATCAGCAGGAGAGGACTCTTTAAAGTAGAGACACTACATACTGATATACACCTGAACATCAGCAGGAGAGGACTCTTTAAAGTGGAGACACTACATACTGATATACACCTGAACATCAGCAGGAGAGGACTCTTTAAAGTAGAGACACTACATACTGATATACACCTGAACATCAGCAGGAGAGGACTCTTTAAAGTAGAGACACTACATACTGATATACACCTGAACATCAGCAGGAGAGGACTCTTTAAAGTAGAGACACTACATACTGATATACACCTGAACATCAGCAGGAGAGGACTCTTTAAAGTAGAGACACTACTTACTGATATACACCTGAACATCAGCAGGAGAGGACTCTTTAAAGTAGAGACACTACATACTGATATACACCTGAACATCAGCAGGAGAGGACTCTTTAAAGTAGAGACACTACATACTGATATACACCTGGACATCAGCAGGAGAGGACTCTTTAAAGTAGAGACACTACATACTGATATACACCTGAACATAAGCAGGAGAGGACTCTTTAAAGTAGAGACACTACATACTGATATACACCTGGACATCAGCAGGAGAGGACTCTTTAAAGTAGAGACACTACATACTGATATACACCTGAACATCAGGAGGAGAGGACTCTTTAAAGTAGAGACACTACATACTGATATACACCTGAACATCAGCAGGAGAGGACTCTTTAAAGTAGAGACACTACATACTGATATACACCTGAACATCAGCAGGAGAGGACTCTTTAAAGTAGAGACACTACATACTGATATACACCTGAACATCAGCAGCAGAGGACTCTTTAAAGTAGAGACACTACATACTGATATACACCTGAACATCAGCAGCAGAGGACTCTTTAAAGTAGAGACACTACATACTGATATACACCTGAACATCAGCAGCAGAGGACTCTTTAAAGTAGAGACACTACATACTGATATACACCTGAACATCAGCAGGAGAGGACTCTTTAAAGTCGAGACACTACATACTGATATACACCTGAACATCAGCAGGAGAGGACTCTTTAAAGTAGAGACACTACATACTGATATACACCTGAACATCAGCAGGAGAGGACTCTTTAAAGTAGAGACACTACAGACTGATATACACCTGGACATCAGCAGGAGAGGACTCTTTAAAGTAGAGACACTACATACTGATATACACCTGAACATCAGGAGGAGAGGACTCTTTAAAGTAGAGACACTACATACTGATATACACCTGAACATCAGCAGGAGAGGACTCTTTAAAGTAGAGACACTACATACTGATATACACCTGAACATCAGCAGGAGAGGACTCTTTAAAGTAGAGACACTACATACTGATATACACCTGAACATCAGCAGCAGAGGACTCTTTAAAGTAGAGACACTACA
>NC_136901.1:90344853-90367353 GCF_949606895.1 Notothenia rossii
ACAACCATCATATCGTGTTCATTCCCAAGGACGTACACAAACAAACAAAGAAGAGAAAGCTGTCATTAGGCTGGGATGCCCTTGTATCAAGCTTTGGATGTAAAGATGTTTATACTCTGCTTTCAAAGAGAGTATTAAACAGTTTCTGTATTTATAATAACAACACATATTATGCTCCTATCTGTATTTCACTTTTGCTTCCAAAAGCCTCGATCGTATGTCACTGCGACGCCGTACAAATATAAATCCTGCTGTGGACTTAAGTTCCTCTGGGAGCCAACCTAACACACATTTTACAAATGATGTCGGGGCCCCAGACTGCAGGTTGTGATGAGTTTATGCAGACTGAGAGGGGGAGAGAGAAAAATGACGGAGCGGCGGTGTCATGTTTCTGTAAAAGCACTCCAGAGTTTCCTCGGGGCAGGAGGGCTTTCCTTTGTGTTGGGTCCGGATACATTTGCATATGATCCTCCTCCTGCCTTCGGATTGGCCGGGGCTCCGCTAACATGTGGAAACACACATCCAAACTTTTCTCAGTTGGAGCCAAACTTTCCTGAGTGGAGGAGGATGGAGTGAGTGAGGCAGCAGCTGTATGAGTGAGTAACAGAGCAGGCAGAGAGAGGTGTAGGAACAGAGACAGGATGATATCTTAATTATAAGCGTCTATAATTGTCTCCTGGCCAGACTGGAAGTTTCTTTTTCAGTTTGTTTTGGTTGTGGCTGAAAACTAAAGAAACATGAATTTGATCTTATATGATGATTGATAGTCACAAACAGGATATTGTTAACTTCTATTTCAAAAGAAAAACGCTTTTGAAGTTATTCTAAATTTGAAACAAACTTTTTGTATTGGTTTGAAGGAATGTCAGTTTAGCAATTAGACAATAGATTGTTACTTCACATCATCATGCTGCTGGCTCTGCTTCTGGTTCTGAGTCTTTGCTCTGACGCTCGCTCCTCCGAGTCCACGTCTAAAACTATCCAGTATCGGGTTTGGGAGGAGCAGCCGACGGGAACTCGGGTCGGCCGTCTGGTGGATGACCTCCGGCAGAGAGATGAAGGCGGTCCTCTGGAGGATTTCCAGGTGGTGGAGCACGGAAAAGCCCTTCCCTTCTCCATCAGCACTCGAGACGGGGTCGTCACAACACAAGGCCGGCTGGACAGGGAGGAGCTGTGCAGCGGATCGGATCTGTGCGAGATGGCGTTCAGCGTCCTCTACAGGAAGGGCGGTGCTATAAACTGCCTGCGAGTTCGCGTGGAGGTGATGGACCTGAATGACCACAGTCCCAGCTTCCCCAGCGCTTTACAGGAAGTGGAGATCTCGGAGACGGCTGGCCTCAGGATGCGGATCCCTTTGGACCGGGCCGTGGATCCTGACGCGGGGCCTAATAGCCTCCAAACATACTCGCTGTCCATCAATCAACACTTCGCTCTGGATGTGACTGGTGGGGCAAAACAGGCGGAGCTGGTGGTGATCAAAGAACTGGACAGGGAGGTTCAAGCCACATTCGACCTGATGCTGGTTGCATGGGATAAAGGGAACCCCCCAAGGACCGGGAGCACCTTAGTACGTGTTAATATTCAGGATTCAAATGATAACAGCCCTGTGTTTGAGGACAGCACCCCTACTGTGGAGCTATCTGAGGATACAGCCCGTGGGACAATCATCATCAACCTCAAGGCCACGGATCCCGACCAGGGTGCCAATGGGCAAGTGGAATATTCAATGAGCAAACACACAAGTCCGTTGGTTAAGAAGCTCTTCTTTGTTGATCCAGAGACTGGAGCTGTGAGTATCAATGCTCCTTTGGACTACGAGGTCCAGCCCTCTTACGAAGTCATCATACAGGCCCGTGATCGTGGGCCCAATGCAATCCCCACACACTGCAAACTGCACGTGAAGCTGAGAGATGTGAACGACAACGCACCGAGGATACACATGAACTGGGCTCCAGCCAACTCCCCTGTAGCGACTGTGCTGGAAGGAGCCAAAGAAGACACCTTCATCGCTCTGGTGATGGTTTCTGATGCAGATGCAAGAGAAAATGGCAAAGTGAGAGCGCACATTCAGCAAGGATCTGGGCCTTTTCGCCTTAAACATATCCAGGGTGACAGTTACATTATTGTTACCAATGGCACCCTGGACCGAGAAAAGGAGACACATTACAACATCACTGTCATCGCCCAGGATTATGGAGATCCCCCGCTGTTTTGCGTCAAACATCTGCTTGTCCATGTTCTGGACGAGAACGACAATGCCCCTGTGTTTTCCAACTCCCTCTATAAGGCGTCCTTTAAGGAAAACAACGTGGCAGGTTACCGCGCTCTCAAAGTTGAAGCCTACGACGTGGACTTAGAGTTCAGTGGAAGAGTGTCTTACTCCATACGCAACTTAAATGAAGTGGAAATGAGCACAATACCCTTCTCCATCCACCAGACCAGTGGTGTCATCAGCGTCCAGAAGCCTCTAGACTTTGAGGAATCCCGCAGTTATACTCTAATGGTGGAGGCCATTGACCAGGGTTATCCACCTCTCACCAGCACGGCCTCGGTCCAAATTGACATCCAAGATGTGAACGACAACTACCCAGTTATCAAAGAGCCAAAACCCAGAAACGGTGTGGCTTTTCTAAGTGTACCAGTCAATACAGACAAGGGGGAGATTGTGACGGAGCTGGGGAATGAAACGGAAGATGGATCCACACCTTTGCCGATTAATCGCTCAGTTGGAGAAGGGTTCGTTGGATTCCTTGTGTCCACCATAAAGGCCGAAGACCCAGACTCGGGGGTGAACGGACAACTCAGCTACCTCATCACTGATGAAAACCCTAATGGACTGTTCTTGTTGGACGAGGCTACAGGCCAGCTGTTTGTTAACACCACTAATGCTACTGAGCTAATTGGGAAAACCTTTAAAGTCAACATTGCTGTTTCGGACATGGGCACTCCTAGCCTGACAACCAAGGCAAGTCTAGAGGTGACTTTCATCAATCTTAAAGACCATCTGAAGAACTCCTCACCTGGTAACAGAAGTCATCTCAGCTTCACTATGATGATGGCCATCTGTTTTGGTGGCACCTGTCTGCTGCTCCTGTTGGCCTTCGCTTTGGTGACGACCTTCTGCCGCCCTGAAAAACGTGACAGCCGGGCGTACAACTGCAGACAGGCCGAGTCCACCTACACCCGCCACCCTCGACGCCCCCAGAAGAACATCAGGAAGTCTGACATTCAGCTAATTCCCGTCATCAGAGGCCGGAAAGACGAGTATGATGATAGTGAATCCCAGCCACTGGCCCCGCCTCCAATGACGTCAGACGAGGAACAAACTGAGAGGCAGTATACCTTAACGCCATCAGTCTTAAATACAAGCTTCCATTCCCAAGGCTTCCCAGAAGGGGAGTCCACTCATCACTGCAAAACGCTCCGGAAACCTGGAAATATCGAACTTGATGGCACTTTGCCATTAACACCCGCCACATCGTACAGGACGCTTCGGAAATCCAGGAACCCTTCTTCATCTTCTTCTTCGGTGTCACATTCGAGCACCTTGAAGCGACCAACTCACGTTAAAGAAGAGGAGGCGCAGCAGAGTTCATCCACCCAGGCGACTCTCAGGAGGCCGAGGACTTCAGAGGGAAGAGGACCTGAAGCAGAACATCGACAGATGCTTAGAAACCTGGTTCGTCTGTCCATGGCCGCCTTCGGAGACTCCATCGAGCTTTCCTCAGCTTCCCCAGAAGTGCAGGTGAGAGGCAGAAACGTTCCTACAGTCCCAGTACTAACCATTTATTATTGTAGCATGGTCCTTGTAAGTTAATTAAGATACTCTTTGTTTGTTAATGTGGAAGTCATCGTGCAAAGTTAACTTGAGTGAATTGATCTCATTTTTAGATCAAAAGGCAAAGCAAGGCAAGCTTTATACAACAAAGTGCTTCAAAGCAAACATTTAAAAGCATGAAGTCTTAGTGCAAGGTGAGCAGAATCTCCAATTGCATTTAAAAAACATTTATTAAAAAGTCAAGCTCAATTAGAATGAGACAGGTATAACATACATGAATACAAGTTCACGTGCAGTTTATGAAATGAATACATTGATTCCCCAGAAGTGCAGGTGAGATACAGTAACGTACCTCTTTCCTACAATCCCAGTACTAAACATGTATCACTGCTGCATGGTCCTTGTGAGCTAATTAGGATAACCTTTGTTTCTTAATGTGGAAGTCATGTGTGCAAAGTTAACTTCTTATATTGATCATTATTTTAGGTCGAAAGGCAGAGCTATTTATTACGTACATTCAAACAGTTAGGTAACAAAGTGCTTCACAAAAACATTTAAAAGTAGAAGTGCAAAAGGGACGCTTTAATACAATTACATCAATAGATTCAGAAACTGACAAACAATACTTATGGTACGGATTAAACATGTTATTGAAGTAACTAAAACCATGAGTGTGTTAACAGTCATTTTGCTAAGAAGTCATTTGTTACTTTTACTCCTAATACTTTAAATATAATATAAAAATGTTTACGAATCACACGTAAATACTTTTACTTAAGTATTACTCTCAATGCAGTACTTTTACTTGAAAATGTGTATGTTTACAGTCCGGCTAGCTGATCCACCACTGGTTATTTGAGTCTCAGCCTTGTTTTAAAAGAAGTGAGAGTAGGCATGAGCACTGAAGTTGAAAATAACTTAAATGCAAGTTTGTCAAACATACCCATTTAAATATCATTAATAATTTAAATAAACTTGCAGCAGGATTTCTTAATGGCTTCTTATTTACTTTCTCCACTATAGCATCAACATTAAGGCTAATGCGCTGCTGCTGCTGCTGGCTCTCATTCAAACGTGTGATCACATTTATTTCAACATGTGCTTACAGTTAATGTTGAAGTAATTAAGTCTCCCCCTGCAGGCTCTGAGATTAATCTGAAGTGAAGTCCATTAGAGAGTAAGAGCCTCCCCCACCTAACACACACACACACACACACACACACACACACACACGCACACACACACACACACACACGCACACACGCGCACACACACACACACACACACACACACACACACACACACACACACACACACACACACACACACACACACACACACACGCACACACACACACACACACACACACAACTTCCATTACATTCATCAGGATTTCTGCTTTTTCCAGCCTCCTGTATGAGACAGCCTAAAGGCGGGTGTAGGTTTGTGTGTGTGTGTGTGTGTGTGTGTGTGTGTGTGTGTGTGTGTGTGTGTGTGTGTGTGTGTGTGTGTGTGTGTGTGTGTGTGTGTGTGTGTGTGTGTGTGTGTGTGTGTGTGTGTGTGTGTGTGTGTGTGTGTGTGTAACTAGCTGATGGATGTCCAAAAAGGCAGTGGGTTCATTCAGGTGCTCATGTGTCACAGACAGTAATCCCCCCCCAGAAGCTCTGACAGTCCTTTTTACAGAATATCACATATCAGATTCATATTGAAACCAGGAGAGGAGTGGGGGGGGGGGGCTCCTCTTAGACTCTGTTGGATGAGGCGAGCCAAAGTAAGCTGTGATGTGTTTGTAGTGTAAGCTAACACCGCTCTGACACTCCGCTCCTTCACTTACAAATGACCCAAACATCACTTTTACTGAGGTGAGCTGCTGCGAGAGGAAAGAGGAAAACCGCTCGGGCTAAAAACAGAAACTCTGAGGGGAGCAGGATGTACCGTGCTGTCGGTACAAAGATTTAACCTTTAGAGCAAAACACAAGAGTTTTACCAAATGTAGCTTCATTAATCAACTGGTGGTTAAATGCATGGTTAGAGGATTACAGAGGGACCCAGTGCCTCACATGTAATGCTCATGTAGAGGCAGACATCTGTCTCCACACACTGCAGCAGTTGGTCACATTAGATAATAAGGTCAAACAGATAAATGTGACTTTCCTTTGACTTGTGTTCAGAGGAATGTGGATTGAATCAGGATAATTATACTGACATGCTGAGTGTTGTGTAATACTTGTTAAACTAAAGAATGGAAAGAATAGTGGACTGAAGAATGCAAGACTTAGTAAGTGAATAAGTAGGTAAGCAAGGAGACAAGTAAGTAAGCAAATAAGAAGACATTACGGAAATAAGTAAGTCAGTTTGGAAGTAAGCAAGGAGACAAGTGAGTAAGTAAGTAAGGAATAAAGTAGGCAAGTTAGTAAGTCAATAAATAGGTAAGCAAAGAGACAAGTAAGTAAGCAAGCAAATAAGCAAATAAGAAGGCATTACGGAAATAAGTAAGTCAGTTTGGAAGTAAGCAAGGAGACAAGTGAGTAAGTAAGTAAGTAAGGAATAAAGTAGGCAAGTTAGTAAGTCAATAAGTAGGTAAGCAAGTAAGTAAGCAAGCAAATAAGCAAGTAAGCAAATAAGAAGGCATTACGGAAATAAGTAAGTCAGTTTGGAAGTAAGTAAGTGAGTAAGTGAGTAAGGAATAAAGTAGGCAAGTTAGGAAGTCAATAAGTAAGGAAATAAGTAGGAAAGCAGTTTTTAAACACACAGTTACAAAGAGCTTCACAAACATAAAGAATAATGGACAGAGCAAACTTAAATGAGTAAAATGAACAGGGAGGCGTGTGGTGCAGTGGGTTGTGCGTTGGTGTTCGGAACAGGTTCAAACCCCACTGCAGTCAGCATGTCGTTGTGTCCCTGAGACACTTCACCCCAAATTGCTCCTGTGGGGATTGCTCACAGTATTGAGTATGTAAGTCGCTTTGGGTAAAAGCGTCTAACAAGTAACATGTAATGTAATGTAACGGGGATGGTGATAATATTCCTTCAATAATACAAAAAACAAGAGCATACTTTTATACATATTTCATCACAATTAGATAAAATATAAATGTAATTATTGGGTTAAAGATTAATGATGTCGGTATAACAATCCAATTTTCCTCAATATTTATTATTCATTTATTTTCTGAGCTGACAGAGTTGATTTTGTTAAGAGGACTAAAGGAGGGTGGGGTTTCTCTGGAGCCAGCTTATTGTAGTAGTGTTTTAAACTTTCAGCCATAATCAGTTACAAAAAGGGCAGGCTACGTATCGCTTCTTTTGAGACCATTAGGGATATTTCCAACGTCCAAAAAGGTAGAGGACACGTCTTGTTAAAACTCAGACCCGCGTCACAGAGGGCAAAGGTCACCGCTAACGCCCAGCAGGCCGGATAAAGAGCTCGGGCCACATCCCAACGTGAGTCCCATCACAGAAAGGAAGGGGCCTTTTTCTTTTTACCCAGCATCCTCCTCTCCTCTGCCTCCCAGTAGTCGGTCCAGTTGGCACTCTAGGCGCCTGGGAGGAGGGGGATTTCTTGTTCACCTCCACCTACACACACACACACACACACACACACACACACACACACACACACACACACACACACACACACACACACACACACACACACACACACACACACACACACACACACACACACACACACACACACACACACACACACACACACACACACACCTCCTCTACTCCATATTTCAGCGTCCATCCTATGGAGGAAACTGGCCAGAGAAGAATAGGCTTTTACGTAGAGGTCATTTCCTCTCGCTGCAGCATGCACGTGAAAAAACACGGCTAAAACAAAGTAATATATTAGCGTGCGAGGACGGACACACACACGCACACGCACACGCGCACACACACACACACACACACACACACACACACACACGCTTGCTTTACCCAGTGTGTGTTAGTGTGTGCGTTTCCTCCCCTGTGTGCAGTGTGTATCCGCTGTTTAACGGAGCTGTCAGCAGAAAGCTCTTTGCAGTGAGACGGACGCAGAAGCTCAGTTCTCACACTGAGCAACTAAAGAAAATGTTAGTTCAATTTCTACCTGCATCCACTGTTTAACCAGCTAAACCAACACCAACACACACTCAGGGTTTCAGAGTGATACAGGCTAAACATCTAAATCTAGGAGAGGATTAGTCCTATGGAGCTACAAAGTGTTAGGTTCATTCAAATCTGTTAACATCAGTTTAGGATAAACTTTTGATATTTACCTAAGGTTAAGCTCAAACTTTTGTCAAACTTTGATTGGCCTGCCCTGTAAATGTAGCCTTTACTTTGCATGTGTATTTAGTTATCGTAATTTTAGAAATATTATAATTCTTCTACGGCTGAAAAATAGCATCTTGGCTAACTGCGGCATATTTACAGCAGACATCTTTATTAATGAGCACTAACCCTGTACCCATAAAGCCTTTTTAAAGTGTTGTTTACGACATAAAATACGTCAGTAAATACTTTAAAAAAAGGCTGTTGCTAACAAGTGCCTAAATGAGACGACTGAACATCATCGTGCCCGTCATGAAACATCTTTAGCTTAGCGGTGGTGACGTGAAGTCATGTGACCGTGCTGTAGTTCCTTTATAGCCCAACATTAGCTTTTAACTTCAGAAATGTGTGTTTCAGCCCTTGTGCTGCTCACATTATTATTACTTCACGTCATCCCTGCACCGCTCTTATATAAACTATTAAAGAATGTATCTTCAGATAAAGTCATGACTCTAACCCTCCTCTTCCTCTCCTCTCCTCCTGCAGCAGATCTCCCAGCTCCTCTCTCTCCTCCGGCAGGGTCAGCTGCAGCCTCGGACCAACTTCAGAGGAAACAAATACTCTCACCGCAACGGCAGGTCAGTCCCCTCACCCTCCTCTTCCTCATAATGATCTTTACTCAATAGAAAACCTTCATCCTCCTCCTGTAATGTGGTGAGTCCGACCTCGCTCTGTCTCATGTGGTCTGAGGGTTTCAGAATGAAAACATTAAGAGAGACGCTGGGTTTGCGGTTTTTCAACCAAACTTCAAGATGTTGTTTCCTAGCAGATTTGACGGCAGAAATTCCCGCTTTGTTACAATCTTCTCCAGTCAGTTCCCTAACAAGGGTCACTTAACACAACCACGGTCTCTTCCACTTGACTTCACACAGGCTGAAACCCTCAAAAAGATCTTGATGTGGATTCTTCCCTCCTCTTTTCCATCACTCTCTTCCTCTGCCAGCTGCAGGTTTCTGTGATCTCTGCTGCGCTCGCTGATCAAAACCCTCTGATAGCAGGACACGCATTAAAGGGGAATGCCACCTATTTTAAAGACTCACAGATGTTTATTTCCTGAACCAGGACAGGTTGTTTTTGAAGAATCAGGAATGTAGATAGAGAGGCAAAGTCCCTTCCCTTCCAGTGTCTGAAATGGGACCTGACTTTAGGGTAAATATCAAGAAAGATGAAGAAAGAAATTATGAGTGACAACGGGAAATATCAAATAATCCTTAATCAGTTTTTCATTTATTGTGACTTGTAATGTTTTTGCATTTGTTACCTGCCTTAAAAGCTATGCTTAAAAGTCACGATACACAGTAATTAAAAAACTGATAAAGGATAATTTGATATTTTCTTACTTATCACTTAACAATTTAGCTAACTTCAGCATTTTCACATCAAGTATTTTATACTGATGTTCAGTAAGTTGCACTTAAACAAACAAATAAAGACAGACAGACTGAGCATCAAATTCAAAGTATTGCAGATATGCCATTTTATTTTGTACAGGTATTAATAAATCTATGATATGTGCCATCTATATTGAGCAGTGCTGATTCCCATTTGAATTGTGCCAATAATTAACCATTTTATAATTTTTAAAAAAGTTCCTAAAAGTTTGTTGTAGTCCCATATAGTTTTGTATCTTATATGACCAACTCTAGCTAACAGAGTTACTTAGCTTTGTTCCACATATTAATGTAACACCATCTTACATGATGTGTTTTACAATTTAAAACTAACTGTATCTCTTTAATCACAAAATCATCTTAAATCTTATATTGATGAACATCATACAACATACATGTCTCTCATACCGTAAGGTAAGGAAGGAAGTAAGCAAGTAAGTAAGAAAGCAAGCAAGTAAGTAAGTAAGTAAAGTAAGCAAATAAATAAGTTAGTAAGTAAGTAAAATAGTAAGTAAGTAAGTTAGTAAGCAGGTCAGTAAGTAAGGAAGGAAGGAAGGAAGAAATAAATGAAGTAAGCAAGTAAGTAAGCAAATAAGTAAGCAAGCAAGTAAGTTTGGAAGTAATTAAGTAAGTAAGCAAAGAAGTAAGTAAGTAAGTAAATAAGTAAGCAATTAAGTAAGTAAGTAGACAAGGAAACAAGTAAGTAAGTATACATTTGTAAGTAAGCAAGGAGACAAGTAAGTAAGCAAGTCAGAAAGAAAGTCAGTTAGAAAGCAAGCAGGCAAGTAAGTAGTGAGCTATATATATATAGCTATAAGTAAGCTATATTTTCCCTCAATGTGGTCCACTCTGTTGCCGTGGTGACAGACTGATGGACGTCTTCCTCAGAGTCTCTGACCCACTGACCAGCTGCCACTGAAATAACAGCAACAGACCAACAGGACGCAAAGTCAAAAACCCAATGTCACAGGAAGAGTGTCTCATAACCCCCGAGTGAGTGAGTGAGTGTGTGTGTGTGTGTGTGTGTGTGTGTGTGTGTGTGTGTGTGTGTGTGTGTGTGTGTGTGTGTGTGTGTGTGTGTGTGTGTGTGTGTGTGTGTGTGTGTGTGTGTGTGTGTGTGTGTGTGTGTGTGTGTGTGTGTGTGTGTGTGTGTGTGAGGCAGGTTACAGCAGCTATCTGTGAGTGATTCAGAGTGTCTGTCGGGAAGCAGCTACCTCAGCGTTATGATACCGATGAGATTAGATCTGACATCACCTTGATACAAACAGGGCTCTGTTTCACTTTAACACACACCTTAATGTTCCTTTGATGAGTGGCCTCAGATCAGCAAACACTCATATACATCATGGGATCATCTGCAATCAGTATGAATCATTTGTGTAGGCATTGTGGAAGTCCTGACCTCAGATCAGACAAAGCTCAAGTTGTTTCAGAAGTCCATAAAGAGTTTCCTTTAATCAACTTAATATGTTATTAATTATAAAACACCACTGTATAAATTGTATTACAATGGACACATGTCGACTTACTTTAACTAAAACATATTTGATTTTTATTTAGTACTTTATTTAATATTTTAATCTAACTTTTGATGTTTCTATAACAATCTTTATTTTATTATTGCACATTTTACCTGGACTATTGACGTTTAAATACATATTTATTTCTGTTTAATTTGATCATATTATTCTTATATTTATATAAATATCACATTTTATTTGATCTTTTAATATAAATATTTGTATTCAATTTATTTGTTGTTCTTTTTTATTTAATTCTAGAGTACGAACAAGATAAGATGAGATAGTACTTTATTGATCCCAATTTGGGAAATTGTTTTTGTGGCAGCAGTATAAAAGACAAGGCATTTTACAATAAAACAAAACTACAAACAAACAAGAATAGAAATAAAATAAAATAGAAAATATACATATAGAACAAAACTGCATTTTCTTGTACTTTTTAAGTCCTAATAAAAATGGTTTAAACACTGCCAGGGTCTCACACATTGTTCTTTAGCACATCCATGAAAACATTAAGAACCAACTTTAACTAAAAAAGACCAAGAAATCTTGATTAGCGCTTCATGAAAGCAGACCTCCAAAAAACAATGTGTGTTTCTATATCGTGATTTCAATCAGCTTGGCCATCGTTACACACTTCCACCAAGTTCGATGGAAATGAAATGGGTCGTTGTTCTGTTTTCCTGCCAACTCACCAAACAGACAACAACCTCTTCCTCTGAGATAATTATCTCCTCACAGTCAGATGAGATTTTAATCTTAAATCCCGGAATAAGATCAGGTGTTTGTTTTGGAGTGATTTACTCATCTGTGAGCTCGTCTTTATCTGACGGCCACTTCCTGTCTGAGCCTGCCTGCAGCTAAACACTCTGATACTACAGATATACAGATGTGTGTGTGTGTGTGTGTGTGTGTGTGTGTGTGTGTGTGGGTGTGTGTGTGTGTGTGTGTGTGTGTGTGTGTGTGTGTGTGTGCGCGTGTGTGTGTGTGTGTGTGTGTGTGTGTGTGTGTGTGTGTGTGTGTGTGTGTGTGTGTGTGTGTGTGTGTGTGTGTGTGTGTGTGTGTGTGTGTGTGTGTGTGTGTGTGTGTGTGTGTGTGTGTGTGTGTTCGGTATGTGTGTGTGTCATCTGAAGCCTCAGCAATTGTATCTCCGTCTTATCTCACTCGAGCAAACCTCTGTTTCTGATCTCAGGATTATCACCGGAGTCATGTCTGCTTTTTGATTCAGATTCAAATTCTGTGTTTTTCTGGGAAGAAACATTGTATGTGTCAAAAAGGATTGTGGGAAATCAAATGGCCATGAAGTTTATTTTCCTCAAAGCCGTTGGATGAATAAAATATTTACCCAAGGTTTTCTCAAACTGTACCTATCTTAAAACACAACCCTATTTATTTTTGCTTTTACAAACACATGTCTAAGGAAAGAGGCTTTTTATAAGTTAGGGAAACCCATAACTTATTCTTAAACTTCTGATTTTGGGATACAATATATCAAGAAACCTGACACTTGTCTTTGACTCTATTGGTCTTATTTAATCATCCGTCAGTTACTCGATAAGTGGCTGAAAATGTCAAACAGAAATATTTACAGCAACTTTATTTCAAAGCAAACGCAACAAGTATGGTGTCGATCTGACTGTCTGACTAAGGATTCACATCCTTTTTAGAAGTGTTACTTATCTCTTTCGTGTCAGTATGTTGGAGTGTGGTATTGTGCCTGATAGTTGTTTGTGTTTGTGTGTTTTCATGCAGATATGGAGGTCAGGACTGTTCTGATTGGCAGAGCACCAAAGACAGCGGACACGGTGAGAGCGAGGCTGGAGACGTCGACTGGGAACCGGGAAGAGACTCTCCCATAGACCCCCAGCTGGAGGAGGGCCTCAACCACCTGCTCAACAACGCAGGTAAACACACACACACACACACACACACACACACACACACACACACACACACACACACACACACACACACACACACACACACACACACACACACACACACACACACACACACACACACACACACACACACACTTTGATGCACTGATCAAAAATGACGATGGCTAGCATTCTGTCCTTGTAACTTCAATTTTTACTAAAGCTTCCATTTTTAGAGACAATTTTTGATTGCATTGATCTTTGAACTTTACACAAAGTTACACTTACAGTAGTAACATGCAGATAATCATGGAGGGTTGTACGGGAATGGTCGAAAAATAACACAAAGAAAATCACCTAAATATATACAGAGTTACAGAAGATAATGTACGTAGTAACATGGATGGTAGTAATGGAGAAATATAGATTAATAATAATATTTCTTCTCTCTGTTTGTCACCAAAAATAAGTAACACTCACCTGACTGATGGTTAGGACTAACACTACTGTTACTAAACTCTATTTTCTGACTCTGTAAACTGAGCTGGTGTCACTGAGTTTACCCTCTCAGTGAAACGCTTTGATTCTTCAGGACAAAAGCAGCTGATCTTTGACCCCTGCAGAAAATACACACTGGTCACTTTACAATGGACTCACACTGACACATGTAGAAAACAGGAAGACAGCAGGAAATAACACAGAGGCAGGTTTTACTTCCACATCCACATCCACCCACACACTCATCTGCTGTTGTTCTTTTACTCATCATGTTGATACTGCTGATAAACGTGGACTGGCTTGTTTAAAGCTAATAGAAAGAGGTTACAGTGGTTCATGTAAGAAAGGATGTGCAGCGAGGCAGTCATTGATAAAAAAGGACATCGGGATCCTGATCGCCCTGAAGGGTTTTTTCCCGCTTACAATCTTAAGATAAAAAAAAAGTATAGAAAAAAGTACGTTCCACTTAATTTCCTAATCTCTACATACTGTACATACAAATAAATATCAAAAAAGTAGTCCCCTGTGTTTTCTGATGGACGAAAACTATTTTTTGTTGTCCACAGCCAACGTTAAATAGACCAGACTTCTAGTATAGAGCTCCTGCGGATGATGTCACATATGCTGGTCACGTGACGAGAAACGAAGGGGGCAGCCATTTTGGCAGTAATCGCGTCAGTAAATTCATTGGCAGGCACTGGCAGACTGTCGAGGATGGTGGATAACTGCTGTGCACCAGGTTGCACAAATAGGCGTGGGAAGAAGAAAGGTGTATCTTATTATCGCTTTCCAAAAGACGCGGAGAGGAGGGAAAAGTGGATCGCAGCGATTAAAAGAGCCAGGAGCCGTCTGAACAAGACTGAAAGATGGGACCCCCCGGCCGTTTGCTTTCGCTTATGCAGTGATCACTTCATATCAGGTGGGTGAAGGAATACAGTACAATGCTACAAAAAGTTTTCAAAAAGCAAAAATACAAACTAGTTTCAGACGCACTGCAGTAGCTATCCAAGCTAATAAACAAACATGCTAACGTGACACTGCCGTAGCTAGACAAGCTAATAAACAAACAATGCTAACGTGACACTGCCTATCAAACTGGAATAATTTAATACTTACCCTTGCAGTGATGATGCCGAAGTTTTTGGATGTAAGACTCCACAGTTGAATGTTGTTTACGAAGCCGGACTGACACCATTTGTAAGCCTCCAAGCTTTTGTAAGCTCTGAGGGAGTCTCCTGAGTACACTGATGGAAAGCTTACAAGATAGCTGTGGATGTCCGCGTAGCGCAAGTCGGGTACATCGTCTTCAGAGCAGGAGGTTATGCTCTTGAAAAGCACACCGGGTGCATTATATGGGTCGCTTATATTTTATCTTTCTAATTTTGTACTATAAAGCCGAATTTCACTTGAATTAAAATGAGATGTATACTCGCACGGTAGGAAAACGCTGGTGCCGGTCGTCATGTTTACTGCCAAAATGGTGGCTGATAACCAAAAGTCACGTGACCGCAGGAGCTCTATAGTCCCTTGATCCTTCTTAGCGACGGTCTGTTCTCCTTAGCAACGGTCTGTTAGCTTAAATTACCAGAACTCCGGAATGTCCAAATTGACCAATCAGAATCCAGTATTCGACCAAGCCGTGTACTAATGAAAGCTATCTTAGTGGTTGATTGCACTTATTGTAATTCACTTTGGATAAAAGTGTCAACTAAATGTAATCGATTGTAAAATAAATAAATTCCACCGTGCAGTGTGTGTGTGTGTGCGTGTGTGTGTGTGTGTGTGTGTGTGTGTGTGTGTGTGTGTGTGTGTGTGTGTGTGTGTGTGTGTGTGTGTGTGTGTGTGTGTGTGTGTGTGTGTGTGTGTGTGTGTGTGTGTGTGTGTGTGTGTGTGTGTGTGTGTGTGTGAGTGAGTGTCAAACAGTTTCTTCCTGCTATTGTAGAGTTCTGAGCCCGGGGGCGAGTGGATGGGTTTACCGGCTGATGATAGAGCGAGCTGCACTTTATGGCAGGAGAGAGAGAGAGACACACATAAAGAGTGCGTGGGAGTGTGTTATGTGTGTGATGCTTGACTCACCTCCACGCTGCAGGCTGTGCTATCAGTGTAACTCACACCAGACACCTTTGACAGTGTGTGTGTGTGTGTGTGTGTGTGTGTGTGTGTGTGTGTGTGTGTGTGTGTGTGTGTGTGTGTGTGTGTGTGTGTGTGTGTGTGTGTGTGTGTGTGTGTGTGTGTGTGTGTGTGTTTGATGAAGCCATCAAAGCATTAACACATTCCTCTCTATTACATGTGTGTCCTGTAACTATTTTTTGAAGGACTGCCGTGATGAATCACACCAACATAAACCGGTCTCTTTGTCTGAAGATGATATTACAGGTGTTGAGTGTGACTGTGTGTGTGTGTGTGTGTGTGTGTGTGTGTGTGTGTGTGTGTGTGTGTGTGTGTGTGTGTGTGTGTGTGTGTGTGTGTGTGTGTGTGTGTGTGTGTGTGTGTGTGTGTGTGTGTGTGTTTGTCTCAGATGTGAGAACTCGGGTAGCTCCTATCATGGTTATTGTTACGTTTAGGATGGTGTCATGTGAACTAATTTTAACACCTCCCTTTGCACGTGATTTTATTTTTAGTTTGATGTCAAATAGACAAAAACCCTCAGATTCAGGTTAGTGCGTGTGTATGTGTGTGTGCGTGTTTGTTTGTGTTTGTTTGTCTGTGTGTATGTA
The DNA here is from genome assembly GCF_949606895.1 of Notothenia rossii. Lineage (NCBI taxonomy): Eukaryota > Metazoa > Chordata > Actinopteri > Perciformes > Nototheniidae > Notothenia > Notothenia rossii. Next base: position 90,360,967 of record NC_136901.1, read on the forward strand.
CCTGTAGGTAGATTTGGTTTATAGTTAAAGAGGACTATCAGCAGTACTATCCTGGTACTCGATCAGTAGATTTATTTCTATTAGTAGAGCTTTTGAGGCACTGAAGCCCTCAAGATAGCAGCTTTAACTACACAAGTACACACATCTTATAGGGTGTGCCTCTAAAGCCTCATCATAACGTTTACATTCAAATTATAAAGCAACATTTGAAGGCTGTGCAGGTTCTTGATTTGCATGTGTATTTGTTGAGTTTGAAGCCTGTATTTGTGCACAGTTGCAGATGATATTTGGTTACAACACTATCAATAGGACTATAGTGTTTTAAGAGTTAGATCCCAGTGGAGGCGATGGACGAGTCTGAAGTGTGTGATCAGAGTAGCTTTAATTAAAGCAAATTCAAATAACCTAAATTAAGCACATTTGTTGAATTAAGATATCATAATCAGTTCCAAATTTACAACATGTCTTTAACCGACCAAATTTGCTTCAATCAACCTTTTTTTACGTTAAAAACTCATTTTAACTGATGTCAAAAATTCTTGAGATATATTGATTAAAGCTGATTTAATGAAAACAATTGATCAATCAATTCTCAAATGGGATTGTTTACACTAAGAGGAAGTCTTCTCCTTTCACGTTCTGTATTTATGTTTGTAATAAAGTAGAACTGGATGATTTTCCGTTCAAATGGAAGCAACATTTAAGGCTAAAATCTCTAGATAAATTAGAGAAAGGTAGCACAGTAGGTATAACTGTATGACAGGACACTGACATCTGATATCTGTCTTTGTGTTTCTCACTGATGCACACTGTGAATGTTTGCACCAAACATTTGAGGAGGAGGGTTTAGTTTACAGGTTAAACATTTCAGTGTTTCATCTCTGAGGATCTGAAACTGGATGCGTTTGTAACTGAGAGAGAATTTCATGTTTGGTAAAATCCTGCACGGACAAAAGGAGGAAAGAGGAGGAGGGTTAACTCAGAGGGCGGTCTGTGCCACCGGGTGTGTGTGTGTGTGTGTGTGTGTGTGTTTGTATGTGTGTGTGTGTGTGTGTGTGTGTGTGTGTGTGTGTGTGTGTGTGTGTGTGTGTGTGTGTGTGTGAGTGTGTGTGAGAGAGAGAGTTAATTCCCCTCATCTGGTTGTGGTTAGATGAAGGGGTCCGCAGCAGGCTGATCAATCACAGCTGAGTTTAACGTTTACTCTCCGCTTCATTCATCTGATAGAATTAATCACTGCTTACTTACATTTACTTTCAACATCAAGTAAAAACGTGCACTGACGTCGAGAATTATCTAAATAGTTTGAGTATTTACTAAAACTGGGGATCAGTGTGTTATTGTTTGAGTGATTCAGGATCTTACCACCTTGTTATCAGAAATGTATCACAAGACTAAGCTGAATACTCGATGCTGATTGGTCGATTTGGAAAATTCTGCATTCTGGGCTTTTTTAATAGCAGACCGTTGCTAAGGATAACATACTGTTGCTAAGGATAGCGTGGGCACTCTTTAGCAAGGTGTGATTGCTTTGAATAAAAATACAAAAAGTTATTTAAATAACCACTGGTCCAATAATAATCATATTTATTTACAGCATTTTGAAAACATTTGAAATAGCTAATAAATGAAATATCATATAACTACTATCTATGTTTGATTAGAATGCACTCATTACAATATTTAGAAAATGTATCTGAGGTGAGAAATCAAAAATATTGTTAATTTGGCCAAAACTATAGAGGAAAAGTAACGTAATGCAATATGTAAGATACAAATACAAGAGGAAAGTGAATTGATAAACCCAAAGACCTTTTTTAATGACTACAAAAAGGCTCAGCAGCTGATCCAAACATAAATGCTTTTGTTCCTCAGTCTGTCTCCATGTATGCAGACAGAGCTTGTTAAGTACTAAACATTGTTTGTTATGTGTTCCATATAATAATAAGAAAAGTATAAAGTGCTATTGATGTCAATGTGTGCTGGCGTCTGTTCGTGAAGCTGTTGTCTCGACTTACGCCAATAACCATCCTCATGAACGTCTGCCAGCGACGTGCTGACAGAACTTCATTGTTTCAGATCAAATTAGATCAGATGAATCTTAAAAATAGCTCTTACGGGGATGTTGTTGTGCGAGCAGATAACACGACACCAGCACAGCACGTAAACAGGAAGTGATGAGGATCAAAGACACTAAACTGCTTCCTTTCACTTGTTCCCAGCATGTTTTATAGAAAATAAAGAAATGAAATGAGACGTATAATCTTCGGTTTGTGCGACAGACACGCCCGGTGTTTACTCCTCTGACAGACACTGTAATAGAGGTATTTTATGGCGCTAAGGACGTGATGTTTAGCCGAATTCTTTCAGAGCGAAGGACGCTGTGGAGGGCAGGATGATCCTGTTGACAGCAGCAGATAAAACACTTTGTCGCTTCCTTTCCTTCTTCCCTTCCTGCCTCCTTCTCCTCCAGCAGTGAGAGATAAACAAGGGGAGGCAGCTTCAGTTAATCCACACAGACACGGATATAACTCCATATTCTAACATTTACTGAAGTACTGGACTAGTTTTGATATCAATTCTTTGCTATCTTGTACTTTCACTACATCACATGACATTACATGTTACTTGTTAGACGTTGTATTTGCTGATACCTTGGTTGCTGATTGGCTAATGGTTACACACGAGCCAAAACATCGTTATGACATCATAAAGTGGCCAAAATCTGATCAGCAGGGACACATGGTGATGTAGAAGAGACATGAAGAAGAGGGGACACATGTTGATGTAGAAGAGACATGAAGAAGAGAGGACACATGTTGACGTAGAAGAGACATGGAGAAGAGGGGACACATGTTGATGTAGAAGAGACATGGAGAAGAGGGGACACATGTTGATGTAGAAGAGACATGAAGAACAGGGGACACATGTTGATGTAGAAGAGACATGAAGAAGAGGGGACACATGTTGATGTAGAAGAGACATGAAGAAGAGAGGACACATGTTGACGTAGAAGAGACATGGAGAAGAGGGGACACATGTTGACGTAGAAGAGACGTGAAGAAGAGGGGACACATGTTGATGTAGAATAGACATGAAGAAGAGGGGACACATGTTGATGAGAGAGGACACATGTTGATGTAGAAGAGAAATGAAGAAGAGGGGACACATGTTGACGTAGAAGAGACGTGAAGAAGAGGGGACACATGTTGATGTAGAAGAGACATGGAGAAGAGGGGACACATGTTGATGTAGAAGAGACATGAAGAAGAGGGGACACATGTTGATGTAGAAGAGACATGAAGAAGAGGGGACACATGTTGATGTAGAAGAGACATGAAGAAGAGGGGACACATGTTGATGTAGGAGAGACATGAAGAAGAGGGGACACATGTTGATGTAGAAGAGACATGAAGAAGAGGGGACACATGTTGATGTAGAAGAGACATGAAGAAGAGGGGACACATGTTGACGTAGAAGAGACATGAAGAAGAGGGGACACATGTTGATGTAGAAGAGACATGAGGAAGTGGATTTTGACCTTTGAAATGAATCTCTTTCTCTTTCTGCAGACGACGTGTTCTCGGAGATCAGTGACCCGTCCTGGATGGCCCGCCTCTCTCTCCCGCTCAGCAGTGATTACCACGACAACGTCTTTGACCCCACCGGGCCACCGTCCCCTGAGAGTGAGCTTCCCCCCCGGGACACCCTGGACTCCTCCTCCTTCTCCACATTCGGTAAAAACCTAAACTTCAAAACAATAACTCTGAAATCTAGAGTCAATGTTAGATTTTATTTCATTTTTTTGGAATCAAAGTCGGATTCCCATTGAACTTTAGACCCACCGAAATCACACATAAAGTCACTGTAATGCATGTAGATTCATATAAACTCCCAGACATACAGTATGGATAGACATTTACAGGCCTACATTTGAGTTTATACAACATACTGTACAACGCCATACAGTTAGATTTAAATTGGGAAGATATCATAACATTACAAACACTTCATCGCCATTTATTCACTGCAGCTTTTGACATTGAAACTTTTGAATCTTGGATGAAAGGAAATCTTTGAAGCTGAAATCAGTGATTCTTCATTCTTCTATCATTTTAAAGATATGTTTTCCCCTCCTCCTCTCTGTCCTTTAGGTAAGACTCCAGAGAAAGAGGGTCCTCTGGGGGGGGCGCTGCTCTCTGAGGTCAGCACCCTGTTTGAGATGCTGATGACCCAGAAAGCGGACTCTCACCCCGGCCCTCGACCCGACGTGCTGTACCGTCTCTCCGCTGCGTACCGACGCTCGCTGGGCCTCGACGCTAACGCTACCAACGCTAACAACGCCCCAAAGCACTCTGGGAACTCTGAGAAGAGGCCCGGCCACGCTGCACCGCCCGGACTTTACCAATAACAGTAACGTCCGTTCACTGAACACTGGAAAGACTCTGGGTAGGAGGAGGATTTTAGAGGCATTATGTGATGAACTGTGATTTGAATGACTGTAAATAAATTCACGATGAATCATTTTTTGTAGAATCACAACTTCAGGATGTGTCACGTTCAACACTTCTGTAGCAAAACTGAAATGAACGAGAGTCTGAGGTTGCTTTTGTCTGAAATACATAAAACATTCAAATGAATACCATAAAATGCCAGCTCTAACTGAAGGCTTTGTTAAACGTGTAGGTCTTCAACGCGCTCTTAAAAGTTTGGACAGTGTCTGCCTCTCTGACTCCTGATCTTAAATATGATTTGAATGACTGTAAATAAATCCACGATGAATCTTTTTTTTGTAGAATCACAACTTAAATGTAAAGGATGTGCCACGTTCAACACTTCTGTAGCAAAACTGAAATTGCCTTTGTTGCAAGCGCTATTATACAGAGATAAAAAATGCATTGAAAAGTCTAAAATTAACGACAAGTCAAATCACCAACTTAAGGCAAACTTATTAATATGAAAACTAAATTCACTTGGTAAGATTCACTGGTTATACAACTTTGAAGAACTCATCAGTAGTATTAGTAGTAGTTAGTAGTAGTAGTAGTGGTTAGTAGTAGTAGTTAGTAGTAGCAGTAGCAGTAGCCGTAGCCATAGTCGTAGTATTAGTAGTAGTAGTGGTAGTAGTAGTAGTAGTAGTAGTAGTAGTAGTAGTAGTATAACCTTTATTTAGCCAGGAAAATCAATTAAGAACACATTTTTATTTTCAATGATGACCTGACCGGAGGCACAAGGCTTCCTGAGGGGGGGGGGGGGGGGGGGGTTGGGAGGAAGAAAATAAAAAGACAGACTCCGAACACTACAGAACCCAGGAGACAACACAATGACACAGAGCAGAGATGGCAGGCATAGCAGTTCAACATATCACATATCTAAAATAATACTCAATCAGTCATTAAAATAATATAGAACATTCATTCATTCAATCATGAAGGAGATGCATTCAGAGTGAAAGTAAAGCTTTACCATCAATGACCAGGAAGCATCCAGCACTTCATTCAGCTTTCAATAAGACTTAATGACAGGATAGACTAAAAGAGAAAGGCTGTATAGTGAAGGAAACAGGAAGTGAACGCAGGAACTTAAATCATATTTGAAATGAGCAAAAAGGGTAAATGTGAAAGTTAACAAATGGCCAAGTGTACTTGTAACCTTGAGCACAAATACTTAGTTAAATATCGTTGGATCTCCATCGTCAGACCTAAGTATAACAGTATTGTTAACCGTCAATACATCAGGAATCAATCAGCTTTAAATGGCAGGAATCAAGTGTGATGGAAGGAGAACAAAGATAGACTAAAAGAGAAAGTGGGAATGACAAGTTCAAGGCGATGGGAAACAGGAAGTGAAAGCGGGAACTTCAATCTCGTTAGAAATTAACCATAAGGGTAAAAAAGGCGTCTGGTTTTCTTTTACCTTTGATCCTCTCAGGACGTTTTAAACCCTTTTGTGTTTTGGCCGTCAGACAGTGAGCCGTGGACCAGGAGGAAACGTGGCATTGTCTTTAAAACGCTGACAGATTTTGCTTAGGATCACCATCTTCAGATCAATGTATTCGGGACGATACAACCCAGTCTCACGGCATTTCGTGTTATAGTCACGAAATTAATCTGTTGATTCGTGTTCACCAACACCATTTCCCCATTTTTTTCATGTCACACAGAACGATTTTTAAAGCAATGTAAATAATGACAAATTAGAAGGAAAAAAATATTTTAAAAAATACAGATTTCAGTATTCTGACACAGAACGATTTTAGAAGCAATGTATTTCTGTTGGTAGTATGTTTTGTGCCTGCACCAAATAATAACTAATTAGAAGGAAAAAAAGATTACAAAAATACAGATTTCAGTATTCTGAGTCTCTGAGCCCCATTTCTTTTCCTCGCGG
>NC_136901.1:90371604-90381604 GCF_949606895.1 Notothenia rossii
ACATGTAACCAGTTCCTTCGACAAAAAAGCAAAGTAGGGTAGACATGTGGAGATTATCCGGCTGAACAAAACGTGATCTGTCTCTTCAATGTGTGTCAACCACAGACCTTATTTCGAGCTATTTTCCAAAATCCTATGGAGAAATTGCATTGGTTTTTGTCGAAGGAACCGGAAGAAGTTTACTTCCGGGTTTTAGGACGCGTCACTGTGGCACTCTGTTGATGAGGTTTAATTGATTTCTTTATAATCAGACTCCCTCAGATCAGCTGAGGTGTTGCCCTGTTATTCTGTCAGAGAGATGCAGCGTCGGCAGGAAACACTGGAGGGCAGCAGCAGCCTCCAGATAAAACATCCAACTCTCAAAAAGACTGAAATGGAGAGGAGGTGGATGCAGTGTTTTATCCACAGATTCAGTTCACAATGAACAGCTTCAGGTACCAAGCCTCCACTACAGATAAGGGATCAATAATCCGACACACAGCTAAATTATGCATCTGGAAATCATCTATTATTAGAAAGACAAACAGGAAGTAGTATTTCTGGTGTACTTACACTCCACTACATGTATTTAATACCTTTAGTTACTTCACAGATGTGGATGAATGATGTGAAATATAATCAAGTGTTAAATCAGACTTTAGTTCCACCTGGAGTAAATCCACCAGCTACCCTGCAGTATACAAAGTCATTCAAACTAGCTGCACCTTTAGCAGCTTTGAGAACACTTTCATGATCAATCATTATAGAACACATCATATATATTATTCTGAAATGGACCAATCTGCACAATGACTACTTTTACTGTCGCTACTTTCACTATATTTTGATGATAATACTTTTCTACTTTTACTTGAGGAACATTTTGAATGCAGGACTTTTACTGTAACAGAGTATTCCTACACTCTGGTACTTCTACTTTTACTCAAGTACAAGATCTGAATACTTTTACTCAAGTACAATATCTTAATACTTCTACTTCTACTCAAGTACAATATCTACTTCTTCCACCTCATTTAGAATGAGCACTACTCATTTCTATTGGTGATTAATTGGTAGTTTATTTGTAATGTAATTGAATTATGTTTTTATTGTGTTTGTTTATTTGTCTTTTTCATGTTTTCTATTGTTTATTGTATTATTTCTGTGTATGGTGTCATTGTGTATTAACGTCAACAAAATATATATTTTTTTATATTTAGCTTTTATTAAATCTAACGCTGTGCCCCAAACTCAGTAAATACATTATATTTTTAATACGCAGTGACCTCAGATGCTGCTGCTTCACGCTGAGCTTTGCACACGGGACGCAGACTGTTTACTGCTGTTACCACGGCAACAACATGTTCATGGGACAAACCTAAGTGGTTTTGATTGTTTGTGTCGATGGATAGTGGATAGACAAAAACTCTTAAAACAGAACAGAAGTCAACAAATACAGGACTGACTAAAAAAAGAATAATACAAAATAAAATAAATATATAAACATTTAAAGTGCATCTACTACTTTAATAAGGCAAACTAACTAGTTTGATAGAAACTAATAAAAGTATGTTGACCTTCCCCGGCTGAGAGAAGGACGAGGAGGGAGTTAGCCAGCGGAGACTTTCAGCGCCAGGTAAAATCACTGCATGTGACAGGTGGCTGAGAGACAGAACAGACAAGCGAACAAACAAACAGCCAAACACACACACACACACACACACACACACACACACACACACACACACACACACACACACACACACACACACACACACACACACACACACACACACACACACACACACACACACGCACACACGCACACACCAACAGCTGAGGAGGATGTCCAACTGCAGAGACAGATGTAAACGGATCGCTGCCTGGAACAGCGTGCATGCTAACGGCGGCTACGCTCCACAGATCTGCCGTTAGCTCGGTGTTTGTCAGAACAGCTGCAGAGGAATCAGCGCGCAACATTACCTTCATCTGGAGGAGAGACGCTTCATACTGCCTTCAATCCATCCTTGGATAAGAACTTGTTCTTATCGCCATTTAAATATAACACTATGAAAATCTATTTATCTGTTTCTTTTTTTTAAAAACAACACTTGCTAAATGGCTCTGGACTTCTACACAAGTTTACCCAGCTATATTTATTCTGCTACATGGATGGAACTATTGATAAATATAACTCGTTAATTACGGTTTAAATGTGTTCCCAGATGATATTTTTTACTTTAGAAAGAGCCAAACATATCTTGATGCTAAGCTATTTGTCTCTTGGCTCCAGATTATTACATTACATTACATTACATTAGCCTACATTACATTACATGTTACTTGTTACTCAATACTGTGGGCAATCCCCACAGGAGCCATTTCGGGTGAAGTGTCTCAGGGACACAACGACACGCGGACTGCAGTGGGGTCCGTTGAGACTTGGGAATGTCAATTATTATCTAACTTTCAGCAAAAAATTCCCTAAACAGTTGACAAGTTGAAAACATTAGCTATTCCTGCAAGTTTTGTTATATTTTCCTTTCTCCACACTTCCCATACAACTTTCTGGGCCTTTGTGCGCCGTTTGGAGCCGAAAAATCATCAGCTTTCCACTGCTGTTGCCAAGTCCTCCACCAGGTGATTTCACTGATAACACACATTCAGCCTCGGAGGAAAGAGCACTCCGACTCGCCTCAGTTTGAAAGACTCCTTTCACTCGACACGGGGAGCCGTCTTTGTGTCGGCTGTTTCTTATTGATGGTGGAGCACAGAAGCTGGAGATAAACTTTAAAAAACAGCTCTTTTTATCCGACTGAAGTCGCAGAAATAGGTAGAGAGTGTGTTAACCTTAAATGGATCAAATGATGGCGAGTGCAGCAAAATCAAGAGCGCAAAACACAATGTCCTGCTTGTAGAATTAATGTTTTTTCTTCCTTCCTGCGTCCAAAGAGCAGATAAATGTTGATTTGCTCTCAGGGCCTCAGCAGTGTGTGTGAGAGACCCAGATGGGTTTTTTCCAGACGTGAGTTCAGAGGCTGTAAAGCTCAGTGACAGAGCAGACTGTGGTCAAACACCAGCGGCTAGCAGGCAATTTACTCCACACCAAACATGTATTAGAGTCTAAGCTGCTGCTGCTGATGGAGGTTTATCTTCCAGGTCCTTTCTCTCTCTGATCCTCCGCTCAGCTCCGTCCTCTCTGTCTTTCTTCATCTCTCGGCTTATTTGGAACAACACCTTTACTCCTTAATGCTTTTTTCTTTTAAGGCTGTGTTTCTATCCTCCCTGATGTTGTAATTTTGAGGTTATTTTTCTCATTTTGGGTCTTCACCAAAACAGATTTGTCATTTAAACTTTCATTCCGTTACTCAGGCAGACAGATCCATCCTGTTGATGGACTTTCTGGGGAAGCAATTGCCGTCGTTTGTCATGTTGATTGGAGAAATATGTTGTTTTAGGAGTTGGTGTTTCTGTCAATTCACAACAGTCTGTTCCAACTAAGCTTTGTGTCACCATTCTTCTTCCTTGTGCACTGAGAGATGGCCTGTTTTTGTATTTTAAAAGCTCCAATTAGCTTGGTTTCTTAAGAACTATTGGAAGAAGCCGCCAATAACGACCAACACCTTTGAAACACTGAAAAGGTTTGACATGCAGTCGGTAAATAAGAGTCCTGGAATCAAGCTCCATCATTAAAACATTTAAAATGAATCAGATCCCAGTTTCCCTCAAAATGATGGCCAATTATTTCCTGATTTCTTTTCAAACGATAATGATTTCTGTTAGTAATCTATGACCTGGTGTTGCACCAAATCAAATATGATTGACAGTTTAAGGATTAATACTTCAAAGAGGATATATTCTGCTCATTTTCAGGTCCATTTCAGTGTCTCTACTTTAAAGAGTCCTCTCCTGCTGATGTTCAGGTGTATATCAGTATGTAGCGTCTCTACTTTAAAGAGTCCTCTCCTGCTGATGTTCAGGTGTATACCAGTATGTAGTGTCTCTACTTTAAAGAGTCCTCTCCTGCTGATGTTCAGGTGTATATCAGTATGTAGTGTCTACTTTAAAGAGTCCTCTCCTGCTGATGTTCAGGTGTATATCAGTATGTAGTGTCTCTACTTTAAAGAGTCCTCTCCTGCTGATGTTCAGGTGTATATCAGTATGTAGTGTCTCTACTTTAAAGAGTCCTCTCCTGCTGATGTTCAGGTGTATATCAGTATGTAGTGTCTCTACTTTAAAGAGTCCTCTCATGCTGATGTTCAGGTGTATATCAGTATGTAGTGTCTCTACTTTAAAGAGTCCTCTCCTGCTGATGTTCAGGTGTATATCAGTATGTAGTGTCTCTACTTTAAAGAGTCCTCTCCTGCTGATGTTCAGATGTATATCATTATGTAGTGTCTCTACTTTAAAGAGTCCTCTCCTGCTGATGTTCAGATGTATATCATTATGTAGTGTCTCTACTTTAAAGAGTCCTCTCCTGCTGATGTTCAGGTGTATATCAGTATGTAGTTTATCTACTTTAAAGAGTCCTCTCCTGCTGATGTTCAGGTGTATATCATTATGTAGTGTCTCTACTTTAAAGAGTCCTCTCCTGCTGATGTTCAGGTGTATATCAGTATGTAGTGTCTCTACTTTAAAGAGTCCTCTCCTGCTGATGTTCAGGTGTATATCAGTATGTAGTGTATGTTACGACCCGTCCCCCTACCAAGCGGTAGTGGCTCGTGGGAAGACCCGTAACATAAAAACAAACCACGCCAAACACAGAATATCGTTAACGACGGGCATTTATTTTCAGCACAGCCGTAATTTACATGCCTACTGGCAAAAAGGAACCAAGTCTGGAGGACGGCAAAAAACAAACAAAAAGGAAGAAGGGGGCCTGGGCCAGCTACACCATGGGCCGTAGGACCCAGACTGCCCTCCTCTACCCAGAGATCTAACACAACCTACTGGGAAAAAAACAAAGCCGCGAAAAATCCTAAACTAACATCCTCCAGAGTTCACACAATAAGACAGCAAAAATAATAATGGATCCACACGAGGGGTGAGAGGAAATCCACGGATATAATCCCTCGGTATCAGGACAGGAAAAGAGGGCCTCTTCGCCTCCAGCTTCTCCTTTTAAAGTCCCCAGCTGCATGTCATTAGGACACCTCGGGGAGGCGGAGCCAGGAGCGGACCAGGTGTACCTGTGCAGCAGAGAGACAGAGAAAAGCAATACAAGCACGTAACATGTCTCTACTTTAAAGAGTCCTTTCCTGCTGATGTTCAGGTTCATATCAGTATGTAGTGTCTCTACTTTAAAGAGTCCTCTCCTGCTGATGTTCAGGTGTATATCAGTATGTAGTGTCTCTACTTTAAAGAGTCCTCTTCTGCTGATGTTCAGGTGTATATCAGTATGTAGTGTCTCTACTTTAAAGAGTGCTCTCTTGCTGATGTTCAGGTGTATATCAGTATGTAGTGTCTCTACTTTAAAGAGTCCTCTCCTGCTGATGTTCAGGTGTATATCAGTATGTAGTGTCTCTACTTTAAAGAGTGCTCTCTTGCTGATGTTCAGGTGTATATCAGTATATAGTGTCTCTACTTTAAAGAGTCCTCTCCTGCTGATGTTCAGGTATATATCAGTATGTAGTGTCTCTACTTTAAAGAGTTCTCTCCTGCTGATGTTCAGGTGTATATCAGTATGTAGTGTCTCTACTTTAAAGAGTGCTCTCTTGCTGATGTTCAGGTGTATATCAGTATGTAGTGTCTCTACTTTAAAGAGTCCTCTCCTGCTGATGTTCAGGTGTATATCAGTATGTAGTGTCTCTACTTTAAAGAGTCGTCTCCTGCTAATGTTCAGATGTATATCAGTATGTAGTGTCTCTACTTTAAAGAGTCCTCTCCTGCTGATGTTCAGGTGTATATCAGTATGTAGTGTCTCTACTTTAAAGAGTCCTCTCCTGCTGATGTTCAGGTGTATATCAGTATGTAGTGTCTCTACTTTAAAGAGTCCTCTCCTGCTGATGTTCAGGTGTATATCAGTATGTCGTGTCTCTACTTTAAAGAGTCCTCTCCTGCTGATGTTCAGGTGTATATCAGTATGTAGTGTCTCTACTTTAAAGAGTCCTCTCCTGCTGATGTTCAGGTGTATATCAGTATGTAGTGTCTCTACTTTAAAGAGTCCTCTCCTGCTGATGTTCAGGTGTATATCAGTATGTAGTGTCTGTTACGACCCGTCCCCCTACCAAGCGGTAGTTGCTCGAGGGAAGACCCGTAACATAAAAACAAACCACGCCAAACACAGAATATCGTTAACGACGGGCATTTATTGTCAGCACAGCCGTAACTTACATGCCTACCGGCAAAAAGGAACCAAGTCTGGAGGACGGCAAAAAACAAACAAAAAGGAAGAAGGGGGTCTGGGCCAGCCACACCATGGGCCATAGGACCCAGACTGCCCTCCTCTACCCAGAGATCTAACACAACCTACTGGGAAAAAAACAAAGCCGCGAAAAATCCTAAACTAACATCCTCCAGAGTTCACACAATAAGACAGCAAAAATAATAATGGATCCACACGAGGGGTGAGAGGAAATCCACGGATATAATCCCTCGGTATCAGGACAGGAAAAGAGGGCCTCTTCGCCTCCAGCTTCTCCTTTTAAAGTCCCCAGCTGCATGTCATTAGGACACCTGGGGGAGGCGGAGCCAGGAGCGGACCAGGTGTACCTGTGCAGCAGAGAGACAGAGAAAAGCAACACAAGTACGTAACATGTCTCTACTTTAAAGAGTCCTTTCCTGCTGATGTTCAGGTGTATATCAGTATGTAGTGTCTCTACTTTAAAGAGTCCTCTACTTCTGATGTTCAGGTGTATATCAGTATGTAGTGTCTCTACTTTAAAGAGTCCTCTCCTGCTGATGTTCAAGTGTATATCAGTATGTAGTGTCTCTACTTTAAAGAGTCCTCTTCTGCTGATGTTCAGGTATATCAGTATGTAGTGTCTCTACTTTAAAGAGTCCTCTCCTGCTGATGTTCAGGTGTATATCAGTATGTAGTGTCTCTACTTTAAAGAGTTCTCTCCTGCTGATGTTCAGGTGTATATCAGTATGTAGTGTCTCTACTGGGACATGCTTTAAAGTTCAAAAATATCTTTCTTCTGCTCTGATTGGTTAACTGGCCCGCTCTGTTGTGATTAGTCAACTGCTTAGCGATGTCCCGCCCCTTAGCCTATCACGTTCAAAGCGCTGGAGCGCTAGCCAATAGAAGCGTAAGTGTTACATAGTGATGTCACTATGTTCAGGAAGTAAACAAAGGAGTCCAATGGAGGCGTATATTAGTGGGAATGCTGTAAAGGAAGGTATACATTGAAGGTGAAATAGAAATAGGTTTTCCTTTTTGGAGTGTTCCTGTGATCCAAAGACTCCGTTGTGTTGAAGGTCTCTGCATTAATGAACACGTAAAATAAATAAAAAAGACAGACGTGACACTGAATAGTGAATCTACGGACTCCCAGCATGCAGTTCACCTTGCTTTAGCAGGCAAGGATTTAGTTCAGAGTACAACTTTCCAAATGCTTTGTGTGTTTTCCCATAAACTTTCATTTTAGAAACAATCCAAAGTTTTGCATCGTACTCAGGTTTAATCCCACACCTCATATAGCTTTATGGCTTTATGAGCAGCGCTGCATCACCTGGGGAGGAACCCTGAGATTGCTGCAGTAATAAGTGTGTGTTTGTGTGTAAACCCGTAGCCTATGCATGTTGTCAGAAACCCCATTACTGTAATACAACAGTGTCACCAGAGGGAGAGAAACAGAAGCTTTGTAGTAACTGATGAAACAAAAGAAACCCTTTGAAAACCTTGCCCCAAATGAAACAACAAACATATTATATTAAGGTAGAAAAAACCCAACTGCAGCAATATCTCAACCAGCAGCTGCAGACCCTCCAGGTGACCAGATTCTCTCGTTTATTTTACAAAGTGTAACTTGTTTGTTGTTGGTAAGAGGAAACAATTGGACTGTGTGGCTGTTTTAGGACACATATTTGGATTGAAGCCTTCAGTTTGGATCAGTCTCTATCTGTGAGGAGGAAGAAGATTCCCACCAGGGATCAGACTCCAGAAATTCATTTGGACGAACTGGTAGCCTCAATAAAATGGAACAGTTGGTCCAGAAATCCTCAAAATAAGTGGATATTCGCAAAAATAGCCAGTTTTATGTGGACATGCAAACATTACATTCACATGTGATAGTTAAAAATGTCTTTGTGCTGCTATAACAACCTTTAATCTTCTGGTTAAGACATATGATCATTAGTGAGGTCCAAGTGTTCCCTCATCAAAAAGCAATGGGATTTTTCCATTGGATTTCGGTACATTGCAAACACACGTTTGTGATTCTTACACGTCTTGTTCAGCAGGATAATCTCCACATATAAAAAACACTTTATGATTATAAATTATGTTGATAAAGCAACTACAGCACAGTCACATGACTTCACGTGTCATGTATGATGTCCTTTATTGTTTTATCTTTCAAGTGAAACCTATATGCTGCAGGTCTCCCTTGAAAAAGAGATATATGATCTCAATGGGACCAATCTCGTTAAATAAAGGTTTGAAATGACAAAAAAAAACGTCAACACCGCTAAGCTAAAGGTGGCTGATGTTGGGCTATAAAGGAACTACAGCACGGTCACATGACTTCACGTCACCACCGCTAAGCTAAAGGTGGCTAATGTTGGGCTATAAAGGGACTACATCACGGTCACATGACTTCACGTCACCACCGCTAAACTAAAGGTGGCTAATGTTGGGCTATAAAGGAACTACAGCACGGTCACATGACTTCACGTCACCACCGCTAAGCTAAAGGTGGCTAATGTTGGGCTATAAAGGAACTACAGCACGGTCACATGACTTCACGTCACCACCGCTAAGCTAAAGGTGGCTAATGTTAGTCTATAAAGGAACTACAGCACGATCACATGACTTCACGTCACCACCGCTAAGCTAAAGGAGGCTAATGTTGGGCTATAAAGGAACTACAGCACGGTCACATGACTTCACATCACCACCGCTAAGCTAAAGGAAGCTAATGTTGGGCTATAAAAGGAACTACAGCACGGTCACATGACTTCACATCACCACCGCTAAGCTAAAGGAGGCTAATGTTGGGCTATAAAGGAACTACAGCACGGTCACATGACTTCACGTCACCACCGCTAAGCCAAAGGAGGCTAATGTTGGGCTATAAAGGAACTACAGCACGGTCACATGACTTCACGTCACCACCACCTCTAAGCTAAAGGTGGCTAATGTTGGGCGTGATCACGTTTAGTCATCTCATTTAGACACTTGTTAGCAACCTCTGTTTTTAAATTCACCAGTGGGGTATTTACTGATGTGTTTTATGTCGTGGAACAAAACATTAAAATCTCCACAGATCTTATTTCAAGCTTCTAAAAAAAAACACGTCAAAAAAACTTTGAGCCCATGAACCCGAAGTTGTACAATTGTTGTTGTTCTTTGAGTTTTTACCAAAAATTGATATTTTAACACAGTTCATCTCAGGTGTTGACACGTTACGCAGGAGAGCTTCATATCCATCCAGATTTGCAATGTATCTAACAGTCTTGATGAATGAAGTCTAACTCTAAACGTGAGCAATAGAACTCTTTATTGGAAAGTATATTAAAAACTGCATCCTCATGGGGGCCGCCAAGTTTTAGTCCCATGTATAGTAATTGCGTCTTATCTTTCGCCACTTGATAGATTTGTCATTGGATCTGATATGGGGTGAGTGAACTGAAAGATGTTTCTCGCTTTGATGAGAGGCTTTAGATTTGTCTGCCAATAAGACACCTTTGAATTGAAAATCAAATAAGAGAGCAAGGGCTGCAGATATAATCGCCTCCGTGTTTTTATTAGCTGATGGATCTGCCACCGGGCCGCACCATTGGTTTAACCTCCTAATCAGGTACCGCCTTGCTGCCGCTACTACTTCAATTAAGGCCGAGAGGCTGAGAGAGACAAAGA
>NC_136901.1:90386604-90397485 GCF_949606895.1 Notothenia rossii
CCACAGGCTTTCCTACAGTAGCATAAAGTATAAATATAAAGCCGTACGTTGACTGACAGATTCACCGCCGGCCCTCTTCCTGTTAGCGGCGATGCCCTCTGCTTCTGAAGCCGTTTGAAAATCCTCCCTTCAGTTCTCCAGGAAGATGAAGGAGAAGCGGTCCGCCTGCAGAGCCTCTCCGCCTCAGGCTCAATGTCGGAGAATTTGTTTTGTTTTTCCACCTCACTCCCCTTTTCTCTTTTTCTCCACGAGTCCTCCGCTGCTTCCCATCTGCAGAAATAGATAAAAGCTCAGTGGGGTTTGGCGGTGCAGAAAAAAAATAAATAATAAAAACTATCAAGCATGAGAGGGGCTTCGTGGTTTAGTCAGCTCTTGTTCTGCTACTGCTTCCATCTGTGGGCATGTTCACGTCGTAATATAAAAGAAGGATCCCTTTAATGAAGTGTCATTGAAGTCTTCTCAACGCTCTACAATCTTACTCTAGGTGACAACGCTTTATACAGCTAGAAAACACAATAACACAATTACTATCGGACTATGTTCCCTTCTGCTAATGAGTCTTGGTGAAAGTTTTATTAGCCCAGCCTGGATCTATTGTTCCCCCAACACATCAGAACCATCTGACAGCGTTATCGCCGAACTATAGAGATGTTGTGATGTTAGCAGTGCTTTACTTTCACATCCTGCAAGAGTTACAACATCATTGGAGAGGTGCTACATTACTTTTCCTTATTATAAGAGAAGAGCCCAGAAGTGAAGTAATCAAATATAGTTAAAAGAATATAGCCTAAATGTGCAGCCTTGTTTATGTCAATAGTTTTCTACATATTGTGGTTTTACAAGGTCAAATAAAAATAAAAAATATTGAAAGGGATGACAATGGTTGATTTTTCAGATAAAAATAAATAAATTACATATTGGGTGTCATGTGGTCCCTACATGTGAGAAACTAAAGGTCAAAAATGACCCGCATCCTATGGGATCCTATGGGAACCTTTGATTCTTATCACCTGTTGCTGTCAGGAATACATTCACTGTAGACCACACAGACTACATCACATGTGACACCTCTCAGGAAGATTATTGTACACAGCAAGATCTGATACCTGTCAGTATAATAATAATAATAATAATAATAATAATAATAATAATAATAATAATAATAATAATAATAATAATAATAATAATAATAATAATAATAATACATTATATTTGTATAGGGCTTTTCAAGGACTCAAATTCGCTTTACAATATAAGGGAAGGTTCGGGTGGGGGGTATAGGACTATCAAACTTGATCAACCGGCCTGGATTGATGGGGGATGGGCTATGAGTAGACAAGAGGAGAAGAGATGAGTTTTGAAAAGGGACTGGAATACTGTGAGGGTCTCAGAATTGCGGAGATCTTTGCATCGATATGTTCAAAACGTTTTTTTTCAAAATGTAAAAAAAAATGTCTACAATTCTAAATAGAGAAAAAAAATTGAATATGGAGCTCAAACTGTCAGATTTGATCACTATGGGGGAATTCAAGTCAATCTTAAAGGACAGAGAACAATAATCCATTGGTTGATGTGATTGCTCTTATATCCCAAAATTCAAGTCGTTTTAAAATTATTTTATAATAGTTTCTTTTATTTGCATATTGACTGGTCAATGTGCCATTTCATTTGTGTTTTACAGCTGTATTCGTCTGCCTGTATTGTTTTGTGTTCATTTGTAGTAATTTTGTTCATCCTGCCCTCTTGGCCAGATATTTTAATCTCAATGAGACTTTTACCTAGTGGAGTACAAATACTTTACTTAAGTACTTTACTTACATTTTTCTGGTATCAGTACTTTACTCCTCTACTTATTTTTCTGACAACATTTTACTTTTACTTCTTACATGTTGAACCCAAATACCTGTACTTTCTACTTCTTACATTTTCCAAACAGGCTGGTTCCTTTAGTCTGAATGTGTGTTTGGTGGCGTGATCATTATTATTTAGAGTCATTGCGTGCCTATTGATTTGAACACGATTCGTGTATCCATCATTTCCTGGTATTCTCTAAAGAAGAGGGGCCAATGAAAACGTTGTCATGTTGCCGTTGTTCAGCATGGAAACATTCATTAGCTAACAATCAGAGATGGGGTCGTTACTAAAAAAAAGTAATATATTACACTACTTCGTTACTCTCTACATAAAGTAACTCGTTACTTTACTCGTTACTTTACTTGCAGGGCCGGCCCGCCCCTCCCTACAGGCAGATCACGCAGACTGCTAAAGTTTTAAATGTTCTCTTTAGTTCAGTGTCCATTGTCGCATAAGACTGATCCAGATAGCTCCTGAATGTTTTCCTATCTGACCATGGCTGTCCTCTGTCTCCTGCTATCTGTATATTTTGCGCAGTATAGTCTGCTCACGCTGTTGCGTCGGCGTGTTCTCCTGCGTGTTGGCCATGTGTTGCACTGGAACCCTGGAACCAGACTGAAACACACGTACGAACTGCGCATGCGTGAGTGACAATAACTCTCCTTACCAGCAGGCGGCGGTAGTGTGTATTCGTCATTCAAAAGAGGCAACAACCGGAAAACAGAGAAGAAGAACAGACTGCTTGATATAAACAAACAACAAATAGCTGTTCATTAGCTTCACCTTAGCATGTGTTCTTTGCAGGTGTTTGTTGAGGTTTGATTATGACCGATTTTAGTAAGTAACGAAGTAACGCGTGTAGGGGCAATGTTAGTAACTGTAGTGTGATTACTGAATTATAAAAGTAACGCGTTACACTACTCCGTTACTGACAAAAGTAATATTATTACGCGTTACACCCAACTCTGCTAACAATGACATTATTGTTCTATTCATATAAAGGGAGCTCAGGTACTCTTTAAAACAGCTGCTAGTTATGGGTACTTTTTACTGAAGTAGGCCTACGTTTCAAAGCCCATACTTCTTTATTTTTACTTGAGTAAAGAAGTTTAGTCAGTACTTTTACCAGAGTATTTTTAAACACGAGTATCTGGACTTCTATATATAAAACCCTTCAGATCAAACTGCGGCTGATCGTCCTCTCTCTTGATGTTAATGCTATCAGAGACGCAGAGCATCTGTTGGAAACCGCCCGGCGGACCTTCCACCTTTTGGCATTCTTCTCCTCGCTCCACCGTTCACAGACTATTAGAGCGTTGTCGCCGCGGGTAGAGAGGGAGCCGCTGAACTCATTTCACGGGTTAATTAGAACAAAAGGATCAGCCTTTATGCCGGGCGAGAGGCTTTCGATTATTGAAAGGTTGTGGCTCGCTCTCCTCCCCTCCGGTGAGAGGACGGAGTATATATTGGGCACCATCACGGCTAAATGCCACCTATCAATCACAGGATCGTGTCATTATCGTCCCGTGATTGTGAGAGGCAAGCTTTGTAATCATCCTCGGGCAAATGCAGAGTGGGGATATTAATGTGCTGCATGTCTGCTGGGAAATGAAATGACAAGTTGGGTCAGCTTCTCAAAACGAGAGTGAAGGAGCTGAGTGCTGATGGTCTGACTCGCTGACATGGAAGATCAACCTTTTTGATGGGGGGTTTAGTGCAGGATAGTGAATACAGTACCTGAGGTGATGAGGGCTGAGGTCTTTACATTATGCATGTCTTCATCACAGTAACAATGTCTCATATACCAGCTAATAGTTGTCTTTCAATGCAGGTACTGTATATGACCTCGGTGTTGCCTGCTGTTGCTATATCCAGGTTAACCTAATCTGAGAATGTTTACTGTGTAGTGCCGAGAGAAGGGAGTCAGAGGCGGTGCATCGAAGGTGCAAAGTTGGCTTTATTAAGCAGGAGAAAAGCACATGTGGTCGGCTTGAAGACCGGGAAGCCAAGAGAAAGAAGAAAGGGGGGCACACAATAAGTAGTCAACATCATATGTGTCCGTGTGGAAACAATACCCCCAACCCGTAGTTCCATGAGTGAATTATGTAACCTAATTAGTGATCGCTACAACTTTAAAAATGTGTTACAAAAACGAGCTTGTTAGAAAATGTAATCACTAACCTAATCTGAGAATGATTAATTGACTTTCCTTTACTTTTGGATGACATCAATATCAAATGCAATGCAAACAAATAAAAGAGACAATGAATATTAATAAAATGTTTTTTACTTGAGGGTATTATGTTAAAACAACAGAACAATGTGACCTTATAAAGAAGAAACACAGATGTGTAATGGTTTATAGCAAAACCTGCCATTTATTCAGCATAATAACGCATTCCCAGCTAGCGGGGAACGTTCTCACAACTTTGGCTAACGTTACCTATTGGTTCTAACAAGGTTTTAAAGAAACGTTTTAATCTGATGTTCAAAGAACCTTTTTAGGATGTTTATTTGTTCAAATAATGTTCCTATAAGGTTTAAGGTTAACTAAGACATAACGTTTTAACTGCAACATTCAGAGGATGTTTTGAGGATGTTATTAAGGCCTGAAATGACAGAAAGTTTTTTAATAAAACGTTCCTTTAATGTGATATGTTAACAAAGGTGGAACGTTTTGCCTGCAACATTCTAAGGATGTGTTTTGGACGTTGTTGGGTATCACATTAAAGATGTTCTTTATAAAACGTTCCCTCAATATTACATGATAACAAATGAAGAACATTCTCCAAGAAACATTCTGAAAATGTTTTCAGGATGTTATTGAGGACTGAGGTGACAGAAAGTGTTTTATAAAATGTTCCTTTAATGTGATATGTTAACAAAGGTGGAACGTTTTGCATGCAACATTCTAAGGATGTGTTTTGGACGTTGTTGGGTATCACATTAAAGATGTTCTTTATAAAACGTTCCCTCAATGTTACATGATAACCAAGAAAGAACATTTTGAAAGCAACATTTGGATAATGTTTTCAGGAGGCTATTATGTTTTTATAAAATGTTCCTGTGATGCGAAATATTAACAGGGTCATGGTCAACGTCAGATTTATTTGTAGTGCTCTTTAAAAAACAAAGTTGTTGCATTTGTTTGAAAAGGATGTTTAAAAGAAATCTGATGTCACCACATTTTCCTTTTTAGAAAAAAACAAGCACGTAATTCATGTTTGCGTAGGCATGTCTGAGTTCCCAGCTAGACATTGTTGGTTCTAAAAACATTTTGAGAATGTTACCATTCATTGTTCTAGGAATGGTTTCATAGAGAAGTTTTATTTTGGTTCCTAGAATGTACTTCTGAAAGGTAGGATAACGTTCTCTAAAAACATTCTTAAAATGTTTGGTGATAACATTGTTCGAACATTATACCCCAAGTGTTTTTGTTGTTTATGCACATACGTATATCTATTGTCATATGGATCGAATAACACTTAGAAAACCAAAGACAGACATATAGAAGAACGGACCGACTATCACTGCCCGTCCCTGAAACCCCTGTTCGTGTTTGTATGTGTTTGTTTCTACTGTGTGTCTCTCTCTCTGCCTGCTGGTCTGCTCTACACAGCTGGGAGCAATCTCCAATCAACCACACCTGCAACCTGCTCGTCAGCCACACTATGAAAGCCTGCAGCCTGCACTCATTCCCTGCCGGATTGTTGCCGTGAACGGTTTGTTGCGTAAAAGTTGCATAAAAGCTTCTTGCGAAAACGTTTTAAGAACAGTAGGGCATAATGTACTAACAATGTTATCAAAAACATTTTAAGAATGTTTTTAGAGAACGTTATCCTACCTTTCAGAAGAACATTCTGGGAACCAAAATAAAAGCTTCTGCTGAAAACGTTTTAAGAATAGTAGGGCATAATGTTCTAACAATGTTTTCAAAAACATTTTAAGAAGGTTATCACCAAACATTTTAAGAATTTTTTTAGAGAGCGTTATCCTACCTTTCAGAAGAACATTCTGAGAACCAAACAAAAACTTCCCGCTGAAAACGTTTTAAGAATAGAAGGGCATGATGTTCTAACAATGTAATCACCAAACATTTTAAGAATGTTTTTTGAGAACGTTATCCTACCTTTCAGAAGAACGTTCTGGGAACCAAACAAAAACTTCCCACTGAAAACGTTCCTAGAACAATGACTGTAACATTCTCAGAATGTTTTTAGAACCAAACATTTCTAGCTGGTTAGCCACCATTTTTATAAAAAGTTAACAAATTTGAAAAAAAAATGAATTATGTAAAAATTCGATTTTTGGGGAAAAAGTGAGATTTTTGGAAAAGGGAGGATTTTCGAAATTTGGAAATGTTCAAAATGTTCTAAAAAGTCAGAATTTGAAAACAAGTTCTAAGTATGTTAAAGTCAGGAAAAAGTCAGATTTTTTTCAACAAATTGAGATTTTTGTAAAAAACTTGGAACTATGAAAAAAGTCAGGATTTTGAGAGAAAAATGTAATTTGAACAAAAAGGTGAGAATTTTGAATAAAATATCTAAAGAACAAAAATAATCAGGATTCTGTGATACCGATCCTGCCGTTTTGAGCGAAGTGGGTCAAGCCCCGATCAAGCCCCTGTCTCTCACTGTCAAAGTGAACTATTGCTGTAAAAACTACACTGCGCATGCTCAGAGTCTTTTTCTATTCAATGTGTGTGGCAAAAAAATAATCACCATAGGGACAGTGTGCCATCCCCACCAAACGTCATCTCACATAATTCAGAGCTGATTGGCTGTAAGTACGTGTGCCGCGAAAAGTGTAGTGTGTGAAGACGAGGAGACGAGAGAGGTGCAGTGACGCGTCCTAAAACCCGGAACTAAGCTGCGCATGGATTCCCTCGACAAGAAAGCAATGAGATTTCGAGAAAATAGCTCAAAATAAGATCTGTGGGAAACAACCCTGTTTGATAAATGCACCTTTTGTTCAGCCGGAAAATATCCACATGTCTACCCTACTTTTATCATTTTCGAATCATAAATCTATCGATCATAAATTTATCGATTAGATTTATGATTCGACTTTTGAAACAACACCAAGATAAGGAGGACTTTTACTAAAAAGTAAGAGATTTTTGTCCAGAAGGGAAGGCAAATAGAGTTCATCTTCAAGTCAAGGTGAGACCACCATTTTATTGAAAATGGGATTTTAACTAAGAGAGAACAATTCAATATTTAAATGATATAATTACCTTTTTTGGGTATCCTTTAGTTGAACTGTCTGTTTAAAATTAATCGAAGCATCGGACTAAAAAAGTGTTTGAAAATAATATTATATTTTGATTTAGGTCAAAATATAATATTTGTAAACCTGAAGAGTCAGAGCCTCACCAGCTATGAACCTCACTGCACGTCACGGTAGAAGCTTATATATAAACATCTACGTTTTTTGTGCCCCACCACTTTGTACATATAAAAACGCCACTGAGTATAGATTCACACTTTTATTGTGTCCTGTATATCCAAAGTGCTCTTGCGTCTCTCACAGACCTTAAAGAAGGGAACGCTTCGTATTCTAGCCACCTAACGTCTTGAGAAAAAACATGATGTGACACCTGGATATGAAGTTATATGTTTTCATATCCATAAACCATCAGGGTACCTGGCCTCGAGTCTATACCATGTGACCGTTTGACTTTCTCCGTAGATCTTTTATTGATCGTCTTCAGCCGGCTAAAGGTCAGGAGTTCACGGCGTCTCATCATCACTTCCACCTCTGATTACTGAGAACCCAGAAGCTATCCTGTCGGCATTACATATTCTTTCATAAGGGAAAAGGGTGGGAGGGCTGAGAATGTGACCCTGATTCACACCTCCAGACTCCTGTGAATCTCAATGACACACGCAAACATCAGCTTTCTCCTAAAAGCTCTCTTCATATTCACGGGAGTCTTTTTCATTAGTTCTCTGTATTTTTGTTGTGGCCCTCTTAAGCTCAGAAACGGCGAGAATGAAGGAAAAAGCCTTCAGAGAAGTGATGCGGGTCTACTCTGTTTACCTTTGAGAGACGTGAGAGGATGATTACATTCAGCAGAGGGAATGTATTCTCATATCCAGTGCATTTACCAGCACAGAAGACACAAAATGCATACAGAAAAACACATTATTGGAGCACCAGAACCTCACTTCCAATGAATAGGAATATATAAAGTGTCAACACATGTATAGTCTCTAATGTGTAGCTCAACAAGTTTGTATAGAGTCCTCTGCCCCCTTTCAAAGGAAACACGGCTGGTGATATTCTGTACTTTTCTTATAGTTAAACATCACACCAATAGTCTAGTAAATGTTGCTGGTGTATCATGTCTAGTTTCTCTGTGAAAATACATCAATGAAACAAACTGCTACATGTCATTAGGGTTAGGGTTACCATGAACACACTCATTAGTTTACTTTTAGTCAATAACACACACACACACACACACACACACACACACACACACACACACACACACACACACACACACACACACACACACACACACACACACACACACACACACACACACACACACATGCACACACACACACACACACACACACACACACACACACACACACACACACACACACACACACACACACACACACCATAATTTAATGTGGATTAAAGAGGCCATATTCTGCTTACCTTCAGGCAGGGGCGGACTGGCCATCGGGATGTTGGGCCGGTACTGAAGTGGGCCGGTCGGATAAGTCACTAGCACCCCCCCCTCCACCGTTGACAATTTATTAGCGGTAATTACTTGCGGTACCGAGGTGGGCCGGCGGTACCGAAGTGGGCCGGTCGACATCGAGTCCCGGACTGATTTGTAGTCCCAGTCCGCCCCTGTCTTCAGGTGTATATCAGTATCTAGTGTCTCTACTTTAAAGAGTCCTCTCCTGCTGATGTTCAGGTGTATATCAGTATGTAGTGTCTCTACTTTAAAGAGTCCTCTCCTGCTGATGTTCAGGTGTATATCAGTATCTAGTGTCTCTACTTTAAAGAGTCCTCTCCTGCTGATGTTCAGGTGTATATCAGTATGTAGTGTCTCTACTTTAAAGAGTTCTCTCCTGCTGATGTTCAGGTGTATATCAGTATGTAGTGTCTCTACTTTAAAGAGTCCTCTCCTGCTGATGTTCAGGTGTATATCAGTATGTAGTGTCTCTACTTTAAAGAGTCCTCTCCTGCTGATGTTCAGGTGTATATCAGTATGTAGTGTCTCTACTTTAAAGAGTCCTCTCCTGCTGATGTTCAGGTGTATATCAGTATGTAGTGTCTCTACTTTAAAGAGTCCTCTCCTGCTGATGTTCAGGTGTATATCAGTATAGTCTCTACTTTAAAGAGTCCTCTCCTGTGAATGTAAGAACAGACAAAAAGCACAATTCAAGACATTTTAATGGTATTTACCTGCAGAAGCAATCTTAAGTTAATGCGCAAAACCCATAAGGTCAACCAGCAGGAGGCAGATTTCCAGAGATGGGAACTACTAATACTTTGTTAGTGTACTTAAGTACATTTTTCTGGTATCAGTCTTTTTACATGTTGAACTCAAATACCTGTACTTTCTACTTCTCTCATTTTCCAAACAGGCTGGTTCCTTTAGTTTGAATGTGTGTTTGGTGGCGTCATCATTATTATTTAGAGTCATTGCGTGCCTATTGATTTGAACACGATCCGTGTATCCATCATTTCCTGGTCTTCTCTAAAGAAGAGGGACCAATGAAAACGTTGTCATGTTGCCGTTGTTCACCATGGAAACATTCATTAGCTAACAATGACATTATTGTTCTATCAATATAAAGGGAGGTCAGGTACTCTTTAAAACAACTGCTAGCTATGGGTACTTTTTACTGAAGTACATTTCAAAGCCTCTTTACTTTTACTTGAGTAAAGAAGTTTAGCCAGTACTTCTACTTTCACCAGAGTATTTTTGAACACGAGTATCTGTACTTCTACTTGAGTAAAGGATGTGTGTACCTTTCCCATCTCTGCAGATTTCATATTGTAAGAAAAGTTGTAAAAATATGTAAAGCCATATTGCAAAGGTTTGTCACGGAAGAGTTAATACTGTTCATCGTCTACATGCTGGGAAAGCAAGGCGGTGTGCAAAAGGGATAAAATCGCTCAAACAGGACCCGTCTCCGCCGAAGGAAGCAGACCTGAAAATGATGTTAATTTCTGAGTCTGATTATTTTCCGTGCGATACAGTTTCTTCCAGGTGTCTTCGGTTGGTTTCACTCCGTCACATCCTGCGGGTTGTCATCGATTTACCGGAAAATCAGGTGAAGGATTTCCAGCCAATCAGCAGCCAGACAGAAATCCCTTTGCCTCGGATCAGTGCGACATGTTCTGCTTCACCGGTGAAATGTTTCTCCGAGATATTACACACCCTCTGAACCTCCTTCAGTCACAGCAGGGTGAAGCGTTCAGGCTCTGAGGATGTGAGGCGGGGAGGAACAGGTCGGATTGTCCGGAAAAAAATAGGTCCTACTGTACTGTATGTCCTTTCCTTACCACCTTTCCTTAAACTCTCAAAAATCTTTATGGGGTTATTAAGGAAATATGTGTGGGAGAATTCCTCTGGACAACTGCACTGACACTAGGAGACTCATTATGATGATACTGAGTCTGAGACAGCCACTACTTTGATTATTACCATTCAAACATGATGAGTAAAACATATACATGTTAACACCACAAAACACGGTAAACAGTGAAACCTTATTTGATCATTTTAAAGTGAGTAGTGTAACGTTTGTAGTTCGCCTTTTGGCCCGATATGGAATAAGTTGTAACATGCCTGAAGAGGCCCTATTCTGCATTTGGGGTTTTCTCCTTTCCTGTGTGTTATATAGTTTTTTGTGCATGTAAATGGTCTGCAAAGGCTAAGGGGCGGGACATCTCTAAGCTGGTTGACCAATCACAACAGAGCTGGCCAGCTAACCAATCAGAGCAGACTGGGCTCTGGTTTCAGACAGAGGGTGAAAAGAGGTGCTGCAG
>NC_136901.1:90397685-90438773 GCF_949606895.1 Notothenia rossii
ACTGAACTTCTCACCTTATCCCTAAGGGAGACGCCAGCCACCCTACGGAGAAAACCCATCTCGGCCGCTTGTATCCGCGATCTCGTTCTTTGGGTCATGACCCATCCTTCATGACCATAGGTGAGGGTAGGAACGGAAACGGCCCGGTAGACAGAGAGCTTTGCCTTCTGGCTCCCGCTGCTCCGATTCTCCGGCCCCTCTCACGCTCCATTGTTCCCTCACTCGAGATCAAGACCCCGAGATACCTGACCTCCTTCACTTGGGGTAAGGCCTCATTCCCTACTTGCAGTGGACAGAAGAAAGGAAGGAAGAAGATAATATATAAACGTATAGATACTGTATACCGTGTTTATACCACTGTCTGTAGTGTCTTTATGATATTGTTTATTTTTCTACTTCCACTACGAATACTACCCAATCCTATTAATGCTGTTGTTAGTGTATTTACATTAGCTTTACAGTATGTTCATACTTCTATTAAGCATACATTACACTGCACTCACACTGCTTTTCAGGCACTTCTGCCAACTGCCTTTTTTTGTCACAGTAGCCATGTTATTATATTCCATCATCATTGCAAAAACAGACATTACTTTTCAGTTAATTGACAATTTTGGTCTTTTTAATAAATATTTTGAAAGTAAAAACAACCTTTATATGAGATGTTTCGGTGTTGTTGTTTTTAGTTTTGTTTCTTTCCGTTAACTGTCAAGTGGGAACTAAGTATGTTTTGTAGTACATTTTTGTGTTTGTCTTGTTTTCTGACGACACTGTTACGTTTGGCAGTGAATAAGAAATATGAAAGACAGACGATCTATTTTTATTAATTCTGTTTTTATTATAGAAAGGGGCAGGTCATACTGTATACGATTATTTCCTTCTCCCTGCTCCTTCTCGGTCAAATGTGTGTTTATAGAGAAATGTTTGTAAATAATTATTATACATTAAGTTGTGCACACCATGAACGGAACAAATACAAATGAAATGAAATACCTAAAAGTGCCAGATGGTGGTGACCCCTCTTCTTTATCCCTTCTGTGTGTTCGTGTTTCTGAAACATAATTGTGCTGCCCTTTTTGAGACGTGATCTCAGGAGAGCGTCCTGTTAAAACAAAAGGTCAAATAAAAGCTAAAGTAAACGGTAGTGGACAGGTGTTGCTGTCCGCTGCACGTGTAACATGTGAACGGTCTAATTTGAGTACATTCCCATCCCTCTTTGAGTCAAACAGGACCTGAGTCCACCCGGCTGCCTGCCTGTGTGCACGCTGGAGGTCACAACACACACAATTTCACACATTATAAAAACACGCTCTCATTTCCACCCTTTTTAAAAAGACAATTTAGCGCTAAGTGACGACAGCACACCCATTTCTGCCAGGACATCGTGGTCGTCTCGTTGTCTGATGGCCGACTCTCTCCTGCCCGTCACATGTTCGTTTCTTCTCCTCGCTCAGCGCTGATTGGCTCCATTAGTCGAGCATATGTGAGGATTGTGCTGTCGTTCCCAGTCTGTTGATTTGGATCCAGGGCTTCGTCTCCACAGGGAACGCCGTCTCCTCCTCCTCCTCCTCCTCCTCCTCCTCCTCCTCCTCCTCCCAAAAAGAGGGGTTGAGTAAATTTTCCTCAGCTCTAAAGTTGCCTGTTCTTGCTATTTTGATTTTTACTTTTAATATTTCCCCATGTTCCTTCTTTTCTGTTCCCTTTCTATACTTCTATCTGTTCCCTTTACTTCTATTTACAGTATATATCATTCCCTCTACTTTTTTCCTGTCCATTCCCTTTATTTCACTTTCTCTTCTTTCCCTATTCCTCCTTGTTGGACGTAGTCATTTTGACGACACCCTTTGGTTCATTCACATTCATTTAGAAGTTTGGCATTTTGTCCGACACCATCTTGGCTTTCAAAGTCAAACTTTAGGGTTGCGCTAAGTTCAACCGAACGCTGAAACATACATATTTAGGAGAGTTTAACTATATACTTTCATGGACAAAAATGTCAATAATAGAGTATAGCACTTTAGTAAAGAATATAGCTTAAAGGTGGGGCAGGTCATTTTGGAGAAACCAGCTCGAGTGCGCTGGAATTTGAAAATACACAACCGGAAAAAATCTGCCCCTTCCTACAGACTTCCTTACAGAGCCCCTCCTCCAACACACACGGACGCGCGCATGACCAATGAGGGCACGAGATAAGTTTGTAGATGGAAGGCTGACAGGCAGGTAGGCCATCCAGTTATTTTAGCCGGGCCGGCTCAGATGATTGGTCGTGCTTTTTACAGCGCCACGGCTTCCACAGGTGAGATTTCTTTATGTATTTATTGTCAAAGCATTTAATATATTCATTGCTATCGGGATGTTAAGAGCATTCCATGGAATATAACAAAAAGTGTTTCTGAAATAAATTACATACCCCACCTTTAATTGTCTATTTTACTCTAAATGGGGCCATCATTAGCAAATGTAACTTAAAGACTTGAAACTAAAGATTGAGACCATAAACTTACAGTATATACAATCTTTTTATCTTTGGCCATGAGAAATAATGCAGGTTTAAAGCAATTCACCATCACTTTTTTGTCTAGCTTTCTCGATAAAAAACATTTTTTGTTTTGAGTTATGAAAATACATTTGAGTGTACAGCACAATATTTTGACCCTGATTCGCCAGTATTTCAATTTTGGTGAACACTAATAACATTTTCCATTTACCGCAGCTTTCAGGAAAAGTCCTTGCATCAATCAATCATCTTTTATTTGTCACAAGGTGTCCTTGCAGAGATTGGTCGGCTGTCGTCACTAAGAGCTATGCTAAATTGTGTTTTCATCTGTTCGACATGATGACTGCTCAATCAGCTGTTTGACTGCTCCCTTCAAAGTGTAATGGCTTTATTACTCGGGGAAACTTTCTGCAATCCTTCTGGTTTACCTCACGTCACAGGAATGTTTGATGCAACCTTTCAAGTACACGAAGCAATGTTCAGTGTTTGGAAGGTCAGTTTAAAAAAGACTATTTGTTAAAACTGTTTTTTATACTTCTGCGTGGATTTCAATTGTGTGAACTCAATATCCATGTAGAGCGAGATTATGTTTTTTCAACAAGTCTTTGCCTCCTCTCTCTTTAAGGTGTCCCAGTTTAATTGGTTAAATAAGAACTCAGGTTATTTACATTACTTGAAAAACTCCATTACAAGCAGAAGTGGGAGAAGTACTCAGAACTTGTTCTTGAGTAAAGTAGAAGTACTCAGATCTTGTTCTTGAGTAAAAGTAGAAGTACTCAGATCTTGTACTTGAGTAAAAGTAGAAGTACTCAGATCTTGTACTTGAGTAAAAGTAGAAGTACTCAGATCTTGTACTTGAGTAAAAGTAGAAGTACTCAGAACTTGTTCTTGAGTAAAAGTAGAAGTACTCAGATCTTGTACTTGAGTAAAAGTAGAAGTACTCAGAACTTGTTCTTGAGTAAAAGTAGAAGTACTCAGATCTTGTACTTGAGTAAAGTAGAAGTACTCAGATCTTGTACTTGAGTAAAGTAGAAGTATTCAGATCTTGTACTTGATTAAAAGGAGAAGTACTCAGATCTTGTACTTGAGTAAAAGTAGAAGTACTGAGATCTTGTACTTGAGTAAAAGTAGAAGTACTCAGATCTTGTACTTGAGTAAAGTAGAAGTACTCAGATCTTGTACTTGAGTAAAAGTAGAAGTACTCAGATCTTGTACTTGAGTAAAGTAGAAGTACTCAGATCTTGTACTTGAGTAAAAGTAGAAGTACTCAGATCTTGTACTTGAGTAAAAGTAGAAATACTCAGATCTTGTACTTGAGTAAAAGTAGAAGTACTCAGGTCTTGTACTTGAGTAAAAGTAGAAGTACTCAGATCTTGAGTAAAAGTAGAAGTACTCAGGTCTTGTACTTGAGTACAATTAGAAGTACTCAGATCTTGTAGTAAAAGTAGAAGTACTCAGATCTTGAGTAAAAGTAGAAGTACTCAGATCTTGAGTAAAAGTAGAAGTACTCAGATCTTGAGTAAAAGTAGAAGTACTCAGATCTTGTACTTGAGTAAAAGTAGAAGTACCAGAGTGTAGGAATACTCTGTTACAGTAAAAGTCCTGCATTCAAAATGTTCCTCAAGTGAAAGTAGAAAAGTATTCTCATCTAAATATAGTGAAAGTAGCGACAGTAAAAGTAGTCATTGTGCAGATTGGTCCATTTCAGAATAATATATATGATATGTTTTATAATGATTGATCATGAAAGTGTTCTCAAAGCTGGTAAAGCTGCAGCTAGTCTGAATGACTTTGTATACTGCAGGGTAGCTGGTGGATTCACTCCAGGTGGAACTAAAGTCTGATTCAACACTTGATTATATTTCACATCATTCATCCACATCTGTGAAGTAACTAAAGGTATTAAATACATGTAGTGTAGTCAAAGTACACCATTGACCTCTGAATTGTAGTGGAGTAGAAGAACAAAGTAGCAACACATGTAAGTAAAGTACAAATACCTCAATAGTGTACTTAAGTACAGTTCTTGAGTAAATGTACTTAGTTACTTAACACCTCTGATTACAAGTAAAAGTCCTGAAGTAAAGTGACCTGCACAACGGCCATTTTTCATTTAACATAAAGTACTGAAGAATTACCAGCTGAATATACTTCAAGTATCAAATATACCTGAAATACTGTATAGATTTGTAGTAGAGAACTACATTTTTATATATGTACATATCAATATTATTTAGTTTTTCTTTCTTTCTGATTTCATTTTACTTTTCATTTCTACTTTAAATCCTCTCGTTCATTCCCCAAGTTTCATCATTTACCTTTCATCTGTCTTCCTTACTTATAATTCAGAAACTTGAGTATGGTAACACTTGTCTCCTCCTGGACTGAAACTGTGAGTATTCAGGACTTTTCAGTGCACTTTTATTTAATTTCGCTTCTTCCAGCTCTGTGACGTCTCACGGGGGCTCTGCAATGATTTTTCAAAAGGTGGACAGTTTCTGCTTCTCACAGCGAGTCTCTTGTTTGGAGTTAGATATATCTAACGCGTGTGTGTGTGTGTGTGTGTGTGTGTGTGTGTGTGTGTGTGTGTGTGTGTGTGTGTGTGTGTGTGTGTGTGTGTGTGTGTGTGTGTGTGTGTGTGTGTGTGTGTGTGTGTGTGTGTGTGTGTGTGTGTGTGTGTGTAGGTGTGGGTGCAATTAGAGACTGAGAGAGTGAGCGGCGTGTCAGTAGATTCTTGACAAAGTTGCCGTTGGCAGTGCGGCTCCTCATCATCTCCACATCGGGATAAAATGAGCCCGTGGGACCGGTGCCCCCGAGTCCCTCAGTAGACTTAATTTAACAGAGTTAAAATCAATTTCTCTGCTCTCTCCTGGGTCAAATTAACTATCTGCTCCATATGAAGAAGCACCACCTCCTCGACAGCTCGTCCAGACCCCGGCTGTGTCCGTCTGTCTGTCGGCTGGCAGAGCGCGTTTCGTTCCTCGTCCAATCTCCGATTTTTAACTTGGAGCGAGTGGCGTCCGCATGGCGAGCTTTCGATCTGCCAGAGAGAGAAAGAAAGTGACTTCTGCTCTCCATATCTCCGTCTGTTCTGGATCGCAGTAATTGCTGATCGTATTTGTTGTGACACACAGCGCAGATGACACGAGATGAAATCGAGCGTTGGAATAAAACGCTGATGTAAGATATGAGTGTTGATGTCGACTGCAGTTAAATGGCGGGGTCACATGTTTATGTGTCAGTGTATGTGAAATATTGGTTTGGGAAACAGCAGTGAGATTGCCTCTTCTTTACTCATCTGATAGTTATGATGAAACATTTTGTAGTCACAGCTTTTAGATTTAAAGCATTGGTCCTCTTATGGCAGGCCGAGACTGAACTCAAGGCGGGATCCAAGAAAAATACTTGTATCAGTCACATACAGAATGCGCAGGGTTGGGGTGTGATAACTTCATCAGTACAAATAATTGCACTTTAGTTTAAACTGTGACTTAAAATGTGGCTTGCAAAAATGGGAACACAGGCTCCATTTTTCACATTGCATTTAAATATTCAGGTTTTTTGAATGTTGTAGACTGGCTTAAGAACACCAGTGGCGAACCATCAGGGCCTTCAAGGTATTCAGAGAATACCCTGGAACACTCTGATAAAACAAACACAAAATCTATTTAATTATATAAATAAAATGGCGGCCGCGGGGGGTGTGTGTGTCTACAGAAGGTCCAGTTGTGATAGACACGGTTCGCCACGGAAGAATACCCATTCAAGTATTTGTAAAAACTAAATATTTGTATGAACTTATCATTTTCACACAAATAACAGGTACCTATGTGGATGATTATCATGCTTTGTAGTATTTTGTTTTCATTTTCAAGTCTACATTAAAATGTTTACATATTGACTACTAGGCTTACTCTCAGATTGAAAAAAGGGTTATGTTGTCGTGCAGATCTGCTGTCAATTACCGAACTCAACATAAATTAATTAAAATTCATTTTATGGTAAAATATGTTTGTTTTTCTGTTTAAAACTAAAAGGGGTTTACATTAAAGGTTTTCAAGGACAAATGTAATGCGTGTTTGGAAGCGAGGGCGTGATTTTAAAGTACCTTAAGTGTTTTGTTCGGAAAATGTTTGGCTGATTAATTTCCTAGTTTATATATTATTCCTAAATGTCAGTACACTGCTGCATTACAAAAGGAAACATCATGGACAGTCCCAAATCTATGTATTCATGTTTATACCTTCAACCTTCAAGAAAAGTGAGGTTTATTTGAGTTACTTGTAATACTGCTTGGTAGCTACAGCAATAATAACTTCTCATACTTTTCGTTGATTTTTATTTTGTATTTATAATCTAAATCTGCAAAGTATCCACTAAGTGAAGTATAAATTAGCATAGCATTGGAAATTCCCCAAGTAAAAGTACTTGAACTTTTGTTTTATTAATTTATAGAACTTGATAAAATGTACGAAGTTATATTCCAACACGAAAACTGTCCAGCTCTGTTGTGATTGGTCAACAGCTTACCTATCACATACAATGTGTTGGAGCGCTAGCGAGTGTTCCATAGTGATGTCACTATGTTCCGGAAGTCAACAAAGGAATCCAATGGAGGCGTTTCAGGCAGGAGGGGGAATGTGTGGGAGAGAAACTCCTTCTGGAGGGAACACAGGGATTTTAGCCTTTGTAGACCATTTACATGCACTAAAATACTGGCTTCCAGTAACTGCTAGAATCCACTTCAAGACACTGGTACTTGCGTACCATGCTGTGAATGGATCTGGCCCTTCCTACATCCAGGACATGTTTAAACCGTACACCCCAGCACGTGCACTCCGCTCTGCATCAGCCAAACGGCTCGCTGCACCCGCACTGCGAGGGGGACCCAAGTTCCCATCAGCAAAAACACGTGGGTTT
The DNA here is from genome assembly GCF_949606895.1 of Notothenia rossii. Lineage (NCBI taxonomy): Eukaryota > Metazoa > Chordata > Actinopteri > Perciformes > Nototheniidae > Notothenia > Notothenia rossii. The sequence continues at coordinate 90,405,103 of NC_136901.1, forward strand.
GCTATCCTGGCTCCAAAAGGGTGGAATGAGCTCCCCATTGAAATCAGGACAGCAGATAGCTTACACATCTTCCGGGGCAGGCTGAAAACTCATCTCTTTCGACTCCACTTCGAGCGATAGAATTACTAACAAAGCACTTATATACTAATAAACAGAGGTGGGGACTCGAGTCACATGACTTGACTTGAGTCGCATATTTTTTGACTTGAGACTTGCTTGACTAACATTGACTTGACTTGACTTTTGATATGGTATTCATGACTCGAAACTTGACTTAAGCTTGAGACAGATGACTTGAAAGGACTTGACTGTTTAAAATTGAATATTTGCGTTTGTTTTTGTACTGGGATATTACGTTAATTTTTTTCGAAAAACGTGATTATAACGCCATGCGCGCAAACCTGGCAACCCACTAGACGGCAGGAGTGTCAGTTAACATGGCAGCGGCTAGCTTTACTCCAAAAATAGTGAAGTTTGGATTCAAGGATTATGTTGTCGATGACGGTAATAAGAAGAGAACAGCGGTATGCAGGGTCTGCAGCATAAAGATCAGTGACAGGACCACCACAACATCCCACTTCATTCGTCACTACAAAAAAAAAACACAGAGAAAGGTAGGCTACGTGACTGTGTTGTGTTAGCTAGAAAGCTAACGTTAAGTTTAAGCTACGTTAGACTTGGTTTCAAATCGATTAAGCAAAGAGAAGACAAAACGGGGAACACTAGAACCGCCAAGGGATTAATTTTGACTAACCCTGATACTGACGGGCTGTCAGGAGAGAGAGAGAGAGAGGAAAAGAGATGCCTCGTTTATTTTCCCTTTGTTATTATCAGAAGTTACTGGAAACCTTTGAATAATGTAGTTCATCTACTTTTAGTAGTTTGTTTAAATGTTTTAATTATGTTGTTTTTGTTTGTAGAAGTGCATCATCCCTTGATTTATTGTAAAATGAATCTGAACTTTTTGATCTGTTATGATGATAAACTGAAGCCATTTCTAAATGAACCCAATTAAGTGAGTTTTAAATTGTCCTACTTAGTTTATAAGGAAATTATGAAGAGGAACAAATTAAATGGTTTGAAAATGATATCTCTGTAGGTGCTGAGGCTGTTGGCGGTTCTAGTGTTAACAGACATTTAAATTAAATATGTGTAATGACAAATGCCATATAGGATTTTCTTACCTGGAATTCTGCCTTTTTGAACAGACTTTTTGAGTCCTAACTATATTGTCTACAGCTCTGGGGTTAATATGAATCTAATATGATTGTCATCGGTCTAAATTAGATTTCAAATGATTAACTGTGTATGTAATGAAGATCATAGAGTGGGTTGAATCCATTTTCATAACCACTGTCTTTTAACTGATTTAAATGCGGAAACTGGGCTTATTCATCAGAATGTCGTATGACTTGACTTGACTTGCTTGACCTGAGCAATGACTTGACTTGACTTGCTTGACTCTCACCACAGTGACTTGGGACTTGCTTGATACTTGTAGGTCAAGACTTGAGACTTGCTCATGACTTGCACATGTACTGTAGGACTTACTCCCACCTCTGCTAATAAAGGACTGGCTTATCTAAAGCCAGTTGAGTAGCACTTGAAATGTTTTGGCTCTATGAAACCTGATGTACTTATATGATTCTGTTTTCTTCAAGTTTGTATCTTCTCGGTCGAACGCACTGCTTTGGATAAAAGCATCAGCTAAATGCAATGTAATGTAATGTAATGTATATAGAACACAACAGGACAGGGCAAACCCCAAAAAGCATAATAGGGCCTCTTTAATAACCTCAACCAATGACTAGGACTCAGATGCAATGACTCAACACAAAAGTACAAAAAAGAAGTCTTTACTAAATGTAATGAAACAAAGTAAAACAAGAAATCCCTCTTGAAAAGGAAACACTTCGCAAAGGTATAATGTTTAAGTCTATAAAACTTGGCTCTTGGTACACACTACTTAGCGTTCTTGGCTTGGAAACCATTTGTTTCTTGACATGGCATAGAACAAGACAAACTGTTACAGGACAAAAGGAGACGAGGAATATTTATAAAAGGGTTAATAGGACACAGATAGCAACAATTGATGGTGGGGCTGATAATCACACAGGAAGTCAAGGGCTCTGAAAAAAGAGGGAAAACAGGAAGTGCATGACGAGACTAGACATGAGTAACTGTACCCTAACATGCAACAACAAGACATGAATCTATAACAAACTAAACATGACGACTAAAACAAGAATTAAACATTTTACAAAATTGGCAATTTCCATGAAAAGTTGATATTTTGAAGCTACAGTTTTCACTAAACTCATGTTAAAGGTAAAATATGAATCTGGGGAATAATCAGTAACCCCGGCTGTCAGATTAATGTAGAGGAACAACTGAAATGTAATGAAAGAGCGGTACAAAGTGGCTGAGTATGAAAAGTATCTGGACCTGTAAACTCTAATTTAACACAGCGCTGTAGTTAAAGCTCCCAGCAGCCTCGGAGCCGCGCAGCGATGCGAGATAACTCCCCGTGTCACAGGATGCCTTTTAATAATGGCCCGGATGATAAATTGCTTTAATCAGAGGAGCGGGCTTCTCCTGTAACTTATGATACAGGAAGCTTGTGAAGAGAATTGTTACGCCAAGCCTCATTGAGCATCTTAATGTGAATCTTTACGTGTCCGCAATTAGATTAAAGCTGTGACACGGCCTCCTCGCTGCTGCTTTTCCTACGCTGCGATGGAGGAAGCTAAAAAATGGACGTGTGTGTGTGTGTGTGTGTGTGTGTGTGTGTGTGTGTGTGTGTGTGTGTGTGTGTGTGTGTGTGTGTGTGTGTGTGTGTGTGTGTGTGTGTGTGTGTGTGTGTGTGTGTGTGTGTGTGTGTGTGTGTGTGTGTGGGTGTGGGTGTGGGTGCAGGAGTCAGTGAACGGATCAATGGGAGTCATTATATGGTGCTTACCGTTTGGCCAGGTCGTGGTGTGATGGATGTGTTGTGGCAGGTAATGGTGCTCTGCAGATGATGAACTCAGATTTGTTTCTCTTGTCAACAACACGTCCAGACCTCATCTGGTTCAGCGGCCGCCAGCGGAGCCTGAAGGCCTCCTCATGCGCAGCGTTTATGGACAAAACGGCACAAATGTAACCAAATATAATTGATGATTTGGGGACAAGAAAGTAGTTTAAACACTGACATGAAGTTTAAAAGGCTTCTAAGACGTGGATCTCTATAAGGGATGTGCTTCATGACGACTGAAATACAAGATTCAAGGCTTTTATTGTCATGTGTACATAGCTACAGTTATGACAATGAAAATGTTAGGGTACAGGCTCCTCCAACAGTGCGACACAATAAAACAGATCAAATAGTGCAAGTATATATAAAAATATAATACAAATAGTGCAGAATAGTTTATATTCAAGTAGTTGGGATATTGATAAGTTGCGAACAGATAAATGTTATGGATGTTCTTAAAGCTTAAAGATACAGACTCAGAACAACAAGAAAAGTGCAGATCATTTGACTTTAAATAAGCCAGACCATTGCAAGTGCTGGTGCATTAGTTTCAAATGGGCTAAGCTCTTAAACATGAAATGTAATGGTCAAGGTACATAAGGTAAATAAAAAAGAGGTATATTAACTCACAGGTGATGCACGCATGCATAAACAAATATCAAATAGTGTGAGACCTTTTTATCATGAAAATCCAAAATACTGATCTTTCCTGATTAGCTTCTGTGACTGCCTTCAAATGAAACGCAATGTTAACGTCAAGAAGACTGTGAGACTGACCGTTGAGCGGCCCGACCAAGCAAGGAGGCAGAGGCAGGACGTCCAAAAATATAACCCGACGTGGGCATTTATTAAAACATGAACATATTACACACAGCCTCAATCCTGCTGCTGCTGTTCACGTGAGCCCAGCCCGCAGCCACCAGGACCTCACACACACCCACCACTCTCCACAGACAGGGCAAACAGAGCCTAAATACCCACACACCCATCAGCACAACAAGACACAGGTGAGGGGGGAGCAATTAGACACAGGTGAGGGGGGAGGAGACAACACAGGGCACCAGGTGAACACAATTGGGTAATCAGTAGGAGGGAACACAGAGACGACCGGAAGCAACAGACAAGATGGGGGTGAACACTTATACCAAATAAATACTACATCAATAAATTATATAAACATGTTCACGAGAGCTCTAGTACCGGCGTCTCGTCGTTACGAAGACACTGAGGCTAGCAAGGAGGTATCACCATATAGGAAATGCTAGTCATAGTCAGAACAAAAAAACGAGGCGATTTGAAACTTTAACATTTTAATTTAGCTTTAAAATAAGGACATGTTGTCTATTTGTCCTTTCAATGGGACCATATTTACAACATTCCCATCGTGCTGCAGTGAAGAACACTTAAAACTAGACCCTACGACCATAAACTCATTAGGAAAATGTTCAATGAGCTATTAAATCTCGCACGATAAATAAAGGGAAGAAGAGACTGAGAAAAAGGCAGCTGTGGGTTCAGAGGGTCGAGAAGCTCTAGGAGTGGCTGGATCCTCTAACCTGATTTCAATCAGGAGAGACGTGATGTATGGAATACATGTTTATTATCGGGTCACATTATATAAATGAAACATAACGATGACAGTTATAACAAGTGAATGAAATGGTGTTTGGCGAGTAGGCCCAGGTTTTGTAGGATGTCATTCGGGAAGGGGAAGAACCGTTTCCGATGAACCCCCCCCCGGGTCTAGACACTGGTGGTGGTGATGAGTGGTTGGGTCCGGTTGGAAGGGAGAAGGTTAAGCTTGGCCCTGAGTTGGAAGCAGGAGGTGAAGGGGTGGAGGAGGGTTACGCGTTGACACCTGGAAGACAGCTGATGGAAAAGGGGAGAGCATATATAGAGGGATTAACAGGTGCGATGATTAGGCTTGTGAATGGAGGGAAGTGATAGGTTAGCTGAGGAGTGGCGCTCCCTCTCATTTAGTGAAGGGAGCGAGTATTGCCATGACGTGCAATACGAAGTGATAGGTCTTCCTGCCTGAACTTGCGCTGAGCTTCATTATCACACTGGATTGCCATTTAATTGGGCTTTATTAGATTACCTTTTGCATCAAATTGTACTCGCTCAATAGCTGAAAACATCTCACAGCCATTCAGAGGGTTTTTGAATAGGGCTGTGAATTGCAAAGAAGTAGAATAAAAGGAAGACGTACAAAAGCATTTCTGCCTGGTTGAAGGTTGCAAGACTGCTCAGAAATGCGATGAAGAGAGACGAGCGGTGGTGGGGATGCAGCCAGGTCAAACATGAATCATTCTTTACAGAGATGCAGTATCCGTCCGTCAGCTTCTGTTCAGGAGGGAAATCATTTAGTGGAGCTTTTGTTCGACTGAGGGCAGGATGCTGTGTGTGTTTCTGACAGTCAATCACATCATACACGTTCGTGAGCATGGACTGCAGCTTCTAACAAATACTGTACGTTAAATAAAGAATATATACTTGTGTTTGATTTTGTTCAAATCGTCCACTTGTGTCTTTTCTGGGATCACTTCCTGTGTTTGTGATTGCCCGCCTTTTGTGATTGTTTGCCCCGCCCTGATTCTATTCCTCTGTGATTGGTGCAGGAACGAATCCTAAAACCAAGATATGAGTCAGCATTTTAGCACTTCTTGTTCCCCTGTCTCAAAGTAATTGATATTTTAAAGTTTTGTTCTACAACGGTTGCTAACAAGTGTCTAATGGCGCATTTCCACTACAGCGCGGTTTAAGCGTGCCGTGCCTGGCCCGTTTTTGGTTGCGTTTCCACTCGGCGTAGTACCGGCTAGCGGGTACTTTTTCACCGTTTTTCTGGCTCTCCAAAATCGAGTTTCTTTCCGGGCCAACAACTGGGCTGAGTCGGGCTGAGTATGCTAAACTAGTGAGAGAAACGCTGGCAACTACAACAAGATGAACATATTTGACCGTGATTTAATTGTAATACACGTTTCAAAATGATGCCGAAGTAACAACATACTGATACCGGATAGTAAAAACCATGAATTAATGCTTTGACAAGTCTGCAGACAGACGGCAGGCAAAACACCTTTTAAAACGCATGTTTTCTGAATGGAGATCGGCTAAGCTAACGCAGTATATGCTCCGACCGTCCACACTCACAACAACGGCCTACAGACAGAAATAAACCAGCGACTGTATTCTCCATGACACAGACAGTCTGTGGTTTGGACTTGTTTAACTTTTGTTTAGTTTCTGAACAGATATGAGGAACTGTGAGCTCTGAGGGCTAACAGCTAACGGCTGATGTTGGCTTTGTGGTTCTCATTGAAGATGACGTCACGGCTCCGCCTACACTGCGTTAGTATAGTTACTGCCATAGCTACTAAACTGTAATGGAAACGCAGCATAAAGTGAGCCTGGCCTACCAAGGACTAACTATACCGTATAAATGAGACGACTAAACGTCATCACGCCCAACATTAGCCACCTTTAGCTTAGCGTCGTGACGTGAAGTCATGTGACCGCGCTGTAGTTCCTTTGCAGTGGCGTTTTTATATGTACAAAAGTGGTGTGGCACGAGCAACTTAGATGTGTATATATAAGCTTCTGGTGCTTTTTAAACACGTAAACAAATAGCTGTAGGCTATCCATGGTTCCGATAGAGATTTTAACCGCTATACGCAGCTTTCTCTCATCTCCTCTTCACAAACAACTACTATTTTCGTGGCACACATACTTACAGCCAATCAGCTCTCTGAATTATGAGACGACGTTTGGTAGGTATGCCAGCACACTGCCCCGATGGTGATTATTTTGTTGCCGCACACATTGAATAGAAAAAGACTCTGAGCGAGCAGTTTAGTTTTTACAGCAACCATTCACTTAGACAGTGAGAGAGAGGGGCTAGATCGGGGCTTGACCCACGTCGCTCAAAACGGCTCAATAGGCACACTGTAGACACTAATTAGAAGAACACAGACTTAAACAGCAATGTACAGACAATTAAACATGATCCTCTGCCCTCGTGAATAGTTTCTGTCTTCCCATCGATGCTTCCTGCACTTGAATCTGGATTATCCTGTGGTCTCTTGTTGATTTGCTACCAGTATTTCTCTACCAGGATATTTTATTCCGATGTTTTGTATACCTTTACTGCTCTCTTAGTATTTTCCTCGTACCAGCTTTACATTACATGTCACTTGTTAGACGATTTTATCCAAAGCGATTTACTCAATACTGTGGGCAATTTGGGGTGAAGTGTCTCAGGGACACAAAGACATGCTGACTGCAGTGGGGTTTGAACCTGTGACCATCTGATCCCCAGACCAAGGCTCTATCCACTGCGCCACACGCCTCCACATACATTCATCAAAGCTTGCCTTTCTTTCTTTACTTATCGCTGCCTCCATTATCTTCTGGCCCTGCTGCTTCCATACCCCATAACAGACCCTTCATGAGGAGAAGTCAGAAACCCACCGACGGCTGGCTTTTATCCTGTAAGACGGCCATTTATGGTACCCAGATGAAAGCTGCAGAGCGTTATGAAACGGCTCGGTCCACCCGCAGACTGAAGGAGCGACATGCAGCGAGGATGGAGAGGCCATTTTGTGTTTTTTGGAAAGGCACTTTAACAGCAGCCGCTCTGAGTGCTTTTACCATTACGCCACGACAGTCTGGCCATTTGTTCTGACCTTGGGAAATGGTTTTAAAGGTCTCTCTGCGTGGGTGTGTGTGTGTGTGCATGTATGTGTGTTAGAGAAATTGAGATGTTCCATGGAAATATGTAGTGAGCAGCCCCTGTCGGCCAGGCTGAGGGTGGGGGGATGGATAAGGGGAAAGCTATTTGGGGGGACGGGGGCACAATCCAATTTGTTTGTTCACACTCCAGCAGAGCCAGATCAGAACAATTGATACATTAGGACTGGTTTTAGAGAGCAAATATGGCAGAGAGGGAGGCAGGAGATGAGGAGAGCAGGACTATATATTGCAGAGAAGTGCTCCAAGAGTAAATGTACCTCACGGGCCATTGCACAGGGCGCAATATGAAACTATGATAAAAAAGAAATTGCTTTATTCTCCGAGTTATCAATAAAATTCGGTCTCTGTGGCTCGCCATCTCATTTTGGCGGCAGGAATCTTTTGTTACCGTGAATTTGCAGTTGCTAAAAAACCTGCACTTGTGAAGGTTCATTCAACACTCAGAGATAAATGCGCTCCAGGAGAGCGATGCCTCTCACAATTTGAAAAGCCACCGGCGTGCTGTAACATCCAAATCCTTCAGACTTGAACATGTCATCTGCAGCGACAAAGGAAATAAATTAGGAGAATACAATGTCCTTAAATGACAATGTGGCTTGGGAGAGGGGGGAAAATAGAAAAAGCCGATGCTATCTGAGGAGAGGACAGAGTCTGGCTCTGCAGAGGGACAGCTGTTATTTCCTATTCAGAGGCCGGATCCCCTGGCCTGATAATGTCTAATAACTCACCATAAATTAAATCTGCCGCATCAGTGCGCCCACAACGGCGTCCTCTCGGATAAATAGTGAGGTTCCATGTCTCAAAACGAGATTTTGGCAAACCATTATGGAGGGCTGTCGTAATCATTTTTCCTTTTTCTATTTAATTTGTTTCATAGGATTATTCATGAGGCGATGATGACAGCGGGCACACTGGACCTTGTGCGGCTGTACAAATAAAAATAAGCATGTGAAGACATTTGAGCTACACTTTAACAAACCCTCGGATCATAGTGTGTGTATTAAAGTATTTGGTAGATTTTTTTAAACCATGAAAAAGCCTCGGTGGAAACACATTTTGAGAGCATTCAGATTCTTTAAAGCCATGCATTCCCCATAAGATGTGTTTCATATTTTTTTTTTGATATATAGTACTGGCCCCTAACATTTCTCTTTAACCGAACCATTACTTTTTCTCAGTATAGTAAGTGACTTCTTTCTATTAGATGTGGGTATTCACAGTAAGTGGCAGGTAAAATGGGCCAATTTCCCGCCAGACGAGGCGAATATCTCACCTACTTCAGGTCCAAATGTGCTGCCCTTTGGTTGGAAATACTACTGGAGAATCACTTTTTTTTGTTGCAGTAGTCATTTCATATATTAATATATTTCATGTCCAGATGTAATAAACTTTTACTAATTGTATTTACTCAGTCTCAGTGTCTCCATTAGTCAGAAAACACATATTTTTCTGAAGCAGGTGCAATTTAGGTTAAGTCCTTTTTCACATCTTTCCTTCACCTCGTGACATTTTCCATCAAGGTTGTAGAATGAAATGGTTTTTTTTACCTTCAGGAACTTGAATGCATCACCTGGAAAATGCTTGAATGTAAGATGCTTCAGGGAAGGACATTTATACATATATATTATCCGTCAATGATATTTCACATTACTGTATTGTGAGTGTTCTTTTACTGCATGATTGTACGTCCTCTAAGCTCTTGCCTTTCACAGTAATTTATCGTAAAATCATGAATTCACTTATTTTGTGTAAAATATCCGCAATTTTCACCTGTTTTTTATGTTCCATTTGAATTCCAGAATACTGTTTCTGTGTTTGATATGGCCGGGTTACCCCGTGTTTAATGTCAAAAAGCTTTCAAACCATTACTTCTTAAAGAAATGCTGACTTACACAGAGCAGGGTCTCAAGATGTTGGTGAAACTTCATCAACATACGAAGACCAAACCACAATATACAAGCCGCCAGCTTAAATTCAAACTTTACCTAATTAAATATCTGTTGCTAACAAAATAAAATGGATAGATTGTTTTCATACGGGACTGAGGAAACCTCTCTTCCCCTCTGTATTTTTTCCTGTAGCTTCATACGTGAAAGACAGCACATTTGAATCCGACACCAGCTGTCATTTTCACAGAGGCTTGTAAGAAATGTAATGCAGAGATCTTTTACTGATGTAGTTTAACTTTAACTAGAAATTATGCCTTTTAAATGAATCGATACACGTTTTAAACTGTGTTAAAACCTAGTGAGCACTTCTTTCAATCATTCTGGAGTGCTTTTCGGTTGCTATAACATGTCACTTTATAAAGCACAGACGCGCCTCTGTTCGCCTACACCCACCTATCATATATATAATTACTCAAAGCCTCATTTATAATGAATTATAATTGAAAACGTGTCAAATGTCGCCACGACGACGGCTTTTATACTGTTGCAGATTAAAATAAACTCTATTCAATATGCTTTGTTTAATATCATTAATTCAAGTTCAAACATGCGATACAAGATTATAATACCATATGTGTAATGGGTAAATAGTACGTCAATGCAGTTTGAGTGATAATGTGTTTGAAAATGTGTTTGAAAATGAATAGAGGCGATACTGTGTGCACGTCAAGAGGCCCTTTTATGCTACATTTCAGGTCAATCTGGGGAATTTGTCCCTCTGTGACATGTTGACCATGGGATTTTAGACTTTGCAGACCATATACTTTCACAAAAACCTATATAACACACTACAGGAGAGGGAAACCCCCAAAAGCCAAACAGCTCGCTGCACCCTCACTGCGACCTTGGTCTCAGGATCATGGACAGACCATGTATGTCCATGGTCAGACCATGGTCAGACCATGGACATTAACCATGGACATACGTGATCTGTCCGTGATATTGTCCATGGTTGACCATGGTCTGACCATGGACGTTAAATGGCACCATGGATGAATCATGGAAACCCACGGCCAAGTGAAACATGGACAGACCACGGTAATTCATGGACATCAAAGACGTGGTTCACCGTGGTCTGTCCATGGTATAGTTAACCGTGGTTTTCCGTGATTGATCTGTGGTGCCATTTAATGTCCGTGGTCTGACCATGGACAACCATGGTCAGTTCACGGCCAGGCGGGTAGTACGTGTTCTGTCCATGTTTCATGACCATGGACAGACCACGGACAAACATACCATGGACACCCACCATGGACAGATCACGGATGTCCATGGATGACCATGGTCATCCATGAGTTTTCCGTGAAACATGGATGACACGAGACCAAGGGAGGGGGACCCAAGTTCCCATCAGCAAAAACACGTGGGTTTGCTATCCTGGCTCCAAAATGGTGGAACGAGCTCCCCATTGAAATCAGGAAAGCAGAAAGCTTACACATATTCCGGCGCAGACTGAAAACTCATCTCTCTAGACTCCACTTAATTGAATGTACTTGCATCAACATGCCAAAACTAAATATTCATGTCTTTGTGATTTATGACCAACTCACTGATGTTGTTGTTCTTATGATGGGAGACTTAACTGCCCAGTTTGAGCATTCACTACATCTATATTTAATGTCCTTTCTTCTTCCATTCTCCTGTAGATACAACTCAGTACAGTCTGCTGAATCAGAAAAAACAAAGTCAAACCAAAGCAAGAGCTCTTTTTATTTCTCCCCCTCTCTCTCTCTCTCTCTCTCTCTCTCTCTGCTTCTTTTTTGTCTCTAAGTAACACTCAAAATAAAAAGCCACTTAATCCATCTTCCCCTGCATAAAGCTTCTTTTTCCAGGCAGCCGAGATTCTAAAGTACATAAGTCTGCGGCGACGAGTCATCCGTATACAGAAGAACCATCTGTCTTCATCATTCTCCGGGCACAATTGATCTGCAGCACTCTGGAAAGTATTTATTATGAAAAGTCTCATTTTTTAAGCGATCCATTTAAAAGTAGCAGCGGCCATAAATCACGCTTGAATCGGAGCAAATCAGAGCTCACCCCCACTGGAATCCATTATTTCTATTATATCAGCTCTAAGTGGACATAACAGCTTAATCTAGTATCGATCTGAGCGTGTGCTGGTCATCCCATCCAATCCCAGTCTGATATCTGAGAGGCTCGCGTCTGCTCCCACTTTAAATAATCAGAGCTAGCTCGGCTAACTCCTTCCTCATTAGAAAGAAATAAATACGGTGTGTGTGTGAGGTCTAATCCCGGCTAATACTCAGTTTAATACCAGAGAACTTGCAGCCCTGGTAATTAAGTGAGCAGCCGTCTCTTCTGATGGCTCTCATACACACGGGCATAAATTATTGAAGTGCCGTTCAAATAAATAATGAAGTCGATTGCAGCATTTCAGACGTGGGCGGGAGGTTAAATTATACATGAGCTCAATATTTGTAAGTGTAATAGGAAGTAAGTGTGGTGGTTTTTAGACCGCGAGGAAATAAATCCCCCACCCACCACTATTAGCCAGATTTAATTTAAGAGGCGGAAAAATCCAGAGTGAAAGTCGACAGCAGATATCAGAGGAATTGTAGAATGCTTCAATCAGTTCAAAGCTTATCGACAAAATGTGACTGTCTGATCAGTCTCCATTAGCTTTAGCATGTTAGCAGGGAATAGCTAATAAAAAAACTAATTTTGCCAGTGGACCAAAACATTTCCACTAAAATCTGATTATTGTTTTAAGTAAGAAAGGTTACAATCAGCATTGATTACCAGGACATATGACCGTGAATATACAGTAGCCTATAATATTTATTTACCTTATTGTATGCCCTATTTGTATGTCTTTGTGTAAAGCGGCCTTGAGTCCCTATATCTATTATTATTTTTAATACATTACATTACATGTCACTTGTTAGACGCTTTTATTCAAAGCAACTGTGGACAATCCCCACAGGAGCGTCTTGGACACAACGACATGCTGACTGCAGTGGGGTTTGAACCTGTGCTCCACTGATCCGAACACCAACGCACTATTCCACTGCGCCACACACCTCCCTACATTACAAACTAATGTTGGATAGAAAAAGGGTATAGATTAAAAGTCAGGCTAGGAGGGAAATGGATTACATGTAAAGGGATGATGTTATCATGATACCAAATAACGGGTTACAGTGTCCCCTTACAGTTCTGTTAAAAAAGGGATAATGGATAACTGTCACATTGCAAACAATTAGGATTACTTGCAGGATAACAATACATTGTAGAGAAACAAGTCTTGAATAAACCATAGCCAGTTTGTCATTATGGCCACTAGTTCAATTCCAATTGATGTGCTGCTTACTTTTCTCTCTGGCCTTCATTTAGACAACTTTTATCCTTTTTCCTATTTTTCAATGCAGTAGACGGACAACAGATCAATTTAACAAAAATATTTGTTAGCCTTTAATTAATGCAACTAAAACAGTATTAGTAAACTATACTGGTCTGTAGGCCTAGTCTATAATTTACCTTGAATTCTTATGCTACTGCATTCACATTCGACACAACTTTCTCTTTGCTCACCAATTGGTTTAGCGTAGATTCTTGCGATGGAAAAAGCGAGGTAAGTTTTGTGGACATGGTCAAGTTACCTGCTAGCTTGCGGCAATTTTACTTTAAGATTGGTTCCCACAGGTTCCCAAAGATTCCAATGATTAGACCATAGATTTGCATTCTCATGGGTCCTGAATTGAAGAACAGATTTGCGTAGTGAAGGCTGCTGGGCAAAAACACAGAGGTGGATGGACCAATGAGGTTCTGATATATTTTATGGGAACTTATTCTGAATCTGTTGCTGGTAGTTGTTTGTCCATGCTGGATGGGATTGTTTATTGTAAGACATTTCAGTTTTGAGCCCTGTCCTAATGCTAGAGTCAACGAAAAAAAAAAAAACTAAGTTTGGATAGATTGGCCTCACAACAAGAAACAACATGTAAATAATGTATAAGGATCAGTTGGCAAAGCCTTGCTCAGGCCAAAAGGAATCAACTATGGGCAAAAGAGTCAAGTATTCAATTAAAAAAGCCAAACCTTTCAGTCACTAGACCTTGACTGAAGCTAATAGTAGACAACAGGAAATCCCCAAGCGTATAATGACATAAATCACAGCTGTAATGGTAGTTTACAGGGTCCATATAGACAATACCACATATCACAGGAACTGAGGATACATCAATACAAAAAGCAATCAGGAAATACATGCCAATAAAATGGGGGAAAATATTGCTCCAGGTGTAGTTTCTGTACCTTACTCCCTTCAATCACATCTATAAACTCCACCTATGGAGGGAAGCTCATAAAGAATCCACATGTAGACCCCCTGGCTATAAGTCTTTAATATGTGAATCCAATAAAGGTTCCTTTGTTTCTCCCACTTGGCAAATGTACATGTTCAACACTCTGAAAGCAAAGAAGAAACAGAGAGAATATAAATGAAACGAATGAAAGACATTTGAATCTGCTTTAAAGTTGTTCAGATTGTATTTTGTATCTTTTGATGGAGTTGGGAAAACAGATTACTGATGCTTTCCGATTGTGAAATTAAATGTTCTCATTTGACTCATGATGTTCTCCTTTGTCTTTTTATTCAGAGTGTTCCTTCAAAGATGCAATAATACACTTTACGTATATGTAGAAATGACCCTGCCAAATCAATATTCAGTTGAAGGAATTAAACTAACATGTTTGATTCAGGTCAAGAATGGGTTGTGCAACAAAACCTACGATTGGTCCATGATAAAGTGGAGTAAATGCATGTTTCATTTGTTTTTGTTGTTAGCTTGTTAGCTACCGGCAGTGGCTGACATGGTAAGTGCAGTTAGCTTGTTTCATTTGTTTACTTAGTTTGTTAGCATGTTAGCTGGTAACTAGCAGTGGCTAATATCATAAGGGCAGTTAGCATGATTCCTTTGTTGTGGTTGGTGTTTGTTAGCTTACATGGTAAAAGGGTTAGAATTGATTCATTTGTTTATGTTGTTTGTTAGCATGTTAGCTTGTAACTGGCAGTGGCTGGCATGGCAAATGCAGTTAGTGTGTTTCATTAGTTTATGTTGTTCGTTAGCTTTGCGCTTGTAGTGGCAGAGGGCGTAAATGGCTGTCAAACATACCGTACAATACCATGTGGTGGGATTTTTTTTGGTACATAGTGAAAGGAAGCTCCAGGGTTACGTTTATATAAAAAAAAACTGCACTTACTGTCAAAACATTCACTTTGCTGTGGCTAACTCTTGCTTCCCCTATGCTAATGCTAACTCTCGCTTTCACTATCCATCCATCCATCCATCTTCTCCCGCTTATCCATGGTCGGGTCGCGGGGGTATCAGTTCCAGCAGAGAGCCCCAAACTTTCTTTTCCCTGGCCACATCAACCAGCTCTGACTGGGGGATCCCAAGGTGCTCCCAGGCTAGCGAAGAGATATAATCCCTCCATCTGGTCCTAGGTCTACCCCTTGGTCTCTTCCCAGCTGGACGTGCCTGGAACACCTCCATAGGGAGGCGCCCAGGTGGCATCCTAACTAGGTGCCCGAACCCCCTCAACTGGCTCCTTTCGACGCGAAGGAGGAGCGGTTCAACTCCGAGTCCCTCCCGGATGACCTTTCACTATGCTAATGCTAACTCTTGCCCCCTTTGCTGATAGTCTGCTATGAATTGGAGGTTTCAGGTTTCTTTGTTAGTATTTGCATGTGAGAAAGACAATCTAGGTTGCCTGGTGAACGTTTGAATCTCAGATAACATGGAAACTGTACAAACGTCTCCCTATACCCCACCCGTCCTTTAACCTTTTAGAGTATGTTATGAATTGCACGGTGTCCTTGGGTGTCGTGAAAGGCGCTTTCACATAAATGTATTATTATGATCGAGTGTCAAACTTTGCACAGATACAATTCAGTATAGTCAAGATAGTCAGACATTTATATTTCGGTAGAATTCTGCTAGGATTTGATGTTTAGGAGAAACTGACGGCAAAGGACAACGCAGACTTTTAAATCTACATGAGAATGTATGACACACACACACACACACACACACACACACACACACACACACACACACACACACACACACACACACACACACACACCTAGGTTAGTTCCTGTCAGTAATGGCCTCCTGCCTCCCTCCTTCGTCTCATCTATAAATAGGCTGAAGCAGAGCGTGAAATGAAAAGCAAGAGAACTGCATGAAATGGGACCAAAGTTGGGAAAATGGACATATTTATCCTTTTGTTTTTTGAAGAATGCCTCGGAAAATAATGGCACAATTTTTACATAAAGCCATGCAATCTTCACAAACACTGCTGGTATTATGCTCATATTTACACCCTGCTCTTGTTTTATGCTGTGAAATAATGGATCATTGTCACCGACTGATGTACGACGGACAGAGGTCTGCCGGTGTTTCAGTCTGATATGTAAATGGGAACATCATGGGGGGAAATAACAGGAATTATCCGTAAACAAGCAAAATGTTGAAATATTTTACTCACTGAGCCAAAGATAAGAGCCTGGTTTTTCCGCAAATGTAAATATATGACATTGGTTTTTCTTGTATTTGGTAATTACCATTTGGTTAAATGTTTGCACTCGAACCATGACCCAATGTATTATATTCAAATGTTGGGTCTTTCGTGAGTGATGTTTATTGCAATCACTACATTTCCTTTTCGGATTTTTCCATAATTTCCAATAGTATGATTTAAAAATTCATCACGCTTTTCAGAAAAACTTTGACCAACAGTTGCATCAAAGTTATATGCACACAGTTTTCTTGTGCAAATATTATATTTTCCTTGAAACCAGCAGTGCAGTACCTTTGTTTTTTGAAACCCAAGACTTCTACATCATCAGGACAAACTAATCTTATCTACTGGTTGAAATCTTGAACATCCTTGCTTTGACTTAAAATGTGAAATGTTGCTTGTCATGGTGAGTACGCACTAAAACTACCAAACATTATCTGTTTCCAGCATCAGAAGTGTGAGTCTGGAGCTTTTCTTCTGAGTTATTACTCTGTAAACTGAACATCTTTCGGTTATAACTCTGGGAATTCTTGGAAATCATTTGTCATTTTGGACACGACCCAGACTAAACGGCACATCAGAAAATGACAGTAATCATTCATGGCAAATTGAAATTCACATTAACTGCAGGCCTGATTTAATACCCAGAATATTCTGATTACCTCACATCTGCCATTGTGTGAAACCCATTGTTTCCATTCAGCCAAGCTCTCCAAATGCACCATGGGAAAGTTCATCCGCACAAGGTTACCCCACAATTGATCTCAGACAACATGTATTGTGTGTGACCGAGCGTTCAATAGCATTAACAAAAGCCTCACACAATACACAGGTTCATTCTGCAAACCACCCGACTGCAGCATCACACACACCGGGGTCCTCAGAGCTGTGTGTGTTTGTTTGCATGTCAGTGTGTGTTTGGACACAATTAAAACGTCCTCTTGGCGCCGAGTGCAAATGCATCAACCTGATGACAGTGGACAGGCTGTTTGCTTTGCTGCCGCTGATATCGAGCTTAATGATGTTGTCCTTCATTGCCGCCGCTGACCTGCCCATCAGTGATGCGTGGCAGCTGGTTTTCAATTGGGACGAGGTGTGTGTGTGTGTGTGTGTGTGTGTGTGTGTGTGTGTGTGTGTGTGTGTGTGTGTGTGTGTGTGTGTGTGTGTGTGTGTGTGTGTGTGTGTGTGTGTGTGTGTGTGTGTGTGTGTGTGTGTGTGTGTGTGTGTGTGTGTGTGTGTGTGTGTGTGTGTGTGTGTGTGTGTGTGTGTGTGTGTGTGTGTGTGTGTGTGTGTGTGTGGGGGGGGGGGGGGTGGTGTGTGTGATCAGGCCGATTGAACCTCTGCTTGGACGCCGAGGTGCGAAGATGCCAGCAGGGATTTTTGTATCCCAGCAGCTAGAAACAGATCACGGTGTGTTTGACAAGCCGAGCTGCGGGAAGTGATGGTGATAGATGCCAGGGCAAATACAAATACACTTCAAATTCTGTAGAGGTATGGTCAGAGTAACTTCACTGTGGAGAAAAGCCTCCAGGAGCTACAGTTGATATAACAGTCTCTTTATTTTTGTGATGAACTGCCTCCCAGTGAAAGGGTCGGAGTCAGAGGAAGAGGAAGTGTAACTGCTGGATATTCCTCTGATGCAGCCATGGTAGGGGCTACTAAATTACCCAGCAGACCACCCTCAATTTATCTGTTTAATACTTTTAATAACTTAAAATAACCTTAATCATCCAGGTGGATTCTTTCCAACATGCCAACAGTTTTTAAATCAAAAGAAATCAGCATTAAGTCTTGAAAAGGTGATTTAAGGCTCCATTAAATGTCCAAAAATGTGTATCTTTTTAAGTCAAGGTATCCTAGGATTGTCGAAATAAATGGTGGTTTTGAGTCTAAGTCAACTAAGATTTCTCCCTATCTTTCTTCCTCTGCTGCCGTTCCCTTTAGTGTTTACTTCTGTCTTCTTCTGCTGTCTTCTTCTGCTTTACTTCCTGTCTGTCTTCTTCTGCTGTTCCCTTTAGTGTTTACTTCCTGTCGGTCTTCTTCTGCTGTTCCCTTTAGTGTTTACTTCCCGTCTGTCTTCTTCTGCTGTTCCCTTTAGTGTTTACTTCCTGTCTGTCTTCTTCTGCTTTTCCCTTCAGTGTTTACTTCCTGTCTGTCTTCTTCTGCTTTTCCCTTTAGTGTTTACTTCCTGTCTGTCTTCTTCTGCTGTTCCCTTTAGTGTTTACTTCCTGTCTGTCTTCTTCTGCTTTTCCCTTCAGTGTTTACTTCCTGTCTGTCTTCTTCTGCTGTTCCCTTTAGTGTTTACTTCCCGTCTATCTTCTTCTGCTTTTCCCTTTAGTGTTTACTTCCTGTCTGTCTTCTTCTGCTGTTCCCTTTAGTGTTTACTTCCCGTCTGTCTTCTTCTGCTGTTCCCTTTAGTGTTTACTTCCCGTCTGTCTTCTTCTGCTGTTCCCTTTAGTGTTTACTTCCTGTCTGTCTTCTTCTGCTTTTCCCTTCAGTGTTTACTTCCTGTCTGTCTTCTTCTGCTTTTCCCTTTAGTGTTTACTTCCTGTCTGTCTTCTTCTGCTGTTCCCTTTAGTGTTTACTTCCTGTCTGTCTTCTTCTGCTTTTCCCTTCAGTGTTTACTTCCTGTCTGTCTTCTTCTGCTGTTCCCTTTAGTGTTTACTTCCTGTCTGTCTTCTTCTGCTGTTCCCTTTAGTGTTTACTTCCTGTCTGTCTTCTTCTGCTGTTACCTTTAGTGTTTACTTCCTGTCTGTCTTCTTCTGCTTTTCCCTTTAGTGTTTACTTCCTGTCTGTCTTCTTCTGCTGTTCCCTTTAGTGTTTACTTCCTGTATGTCTTCTTCTGCTGTTACCTTTAGTGTTTACTTCTGTCTTCTTCTGCTGTCTTCTTCTGCTTTACTTCCTGTCTGTCTTCTTCTGCTGTTCCCTTTAGTGTTTACTTCCTGTCGGTCTTCTTCTGCTGTTCCCTTTAGTGTTTACTTCTGTCTTCTTCTGCTGTCTTCTTCTGCTTTACTTCCTGTCTGTCTTCTTCTGCTGTTCCCTTTAGTGTTTACTTCCTGTCGGTCTTCTTCTGCTGTTCCCTTTAGTGTTTACTTCCCGTCTGTCTTCTTCTGCTGTTCCCTTTAGTGTTTACTTCCTGTCTGTCTTCTTCTGCTTTTCCCTTCAGTGTTTACTTCCTGTCTGTCTTCTTCTGCTTTTCCCTTTAGTGTTTACTTCCTGTCTGTCTTCTTCTGCTGTTCCCTTTAGTGTTTACTTCCTGTCTGTCTTCTTCTGCTTTTCCCTTCAGTGTTTACTTCCTGTCTGTCTTCTTCTGCTGTTCCCTTTAGTGTTTACTTCCCGTCTATCTTCTTCTGCTTTTCCCTTTAGTGTTTACTTCCTGTCTGTCTTCTTCTGCTGTTCCCTTTAGTGTTTACTTCCCGTCTGTCTTCTTCTGCTGTTCCCTTTAGTGTTTACTTCCCGTCTGTCTTCTTCTGCTGTTCCCTTTAGTGTTTACTTCCTGTCTGTCTTCTTCTGCTTTTCCCTTCAGTGTTTACTTCCTGTCTGTCTTCTTCTGCTTTTCCCTTTAGTGTTTACTTCCTGTCTGTCTTCTTCTGCTGTTCCCTTTAGTGTTTACTTCCTGTCTGTCTTCTTCTGCTTTTCCCTTCAGTGTTTACTTCCTGTCTGTCTTCTTCTGCTGTTCCCTTTAGTGTTTACTTCCTGTCTGTCTTCTTCTGCTGTTCCCTTTAGTGTTTACTTCCTGTCTGTCTTCTTCTGCTGTTACCTTTAGTGTTTACTTCCTGTCTGTCTTCTTCTGCTTTTCCCTTTAGTGTTTACTTCCTGTCTGTCTTCTTCTGCTGTTCCCTTTAGTGTTTACTTCCTGTATGTCTTCTTCTGCTGTTACCTTTAGTGTTTTGTGATGGCTAAAACTAATGCTTGTTTTCCACAGTGGACGTTAAATTAACCGGACTTCATTCTGCGGATTGATATGTCTGCACATAGACCCCTTGTCCATCCGTAGCAACTGTCTGTTAGCGAAAATTAAGAGACCTCTGGAATATGCAAATTGAATCGTAATTGATCATAATCAAGTATTCAACTAAGTAGTGTTATAATATATTATATATAGTTCTTATTTGGAAACCATCCTAGCAGATGTTTGTGAGCTCAGCCAGTCAATAAAAAAACTGCTGAGAGGTGCTGCTGGTTTTTAAGACCTGGGTAATTCTTCATCAGGAAG
The DNA here is from genome assembly GCF_949606895.1 of Notothenia rossii. Taxonomy (NCBI): domain Eukaryota; kingdom Metazoa; phylum Chordata; class Actinopteri; order Perciformes; family Nototheniidae; genus Notothenia; species Notothenia rossii. Next base: position 90,425,573 of record NC_136901.1, read on the forward strand.
TTAAGTTCGGACATAAAACCTTTCCGAAATAATCCATTGTGTGTGTGTGTGTTTTTTTTGTATTTCTGCTGTGTTCACCTCTCAGACTGAAGAAAAATGACTTACACCAGATTGTTGATAAATGTGAGTGTGTGTAAATGTCTCCTAATGTATAGTCAGCATAACTGGCTCTGAATTATTCCTTCTTTCATTACACTAATGGCTCAGCAGAACGCCGCGCAGTTGATTCAGACACGGTGTGAGGAGAGAGAGGAAAGGAAATGATTATATTTTCAGCAGGGTTTCACACACAGGTGGAGAAAGGGCAAACTCTCAACTGGTGACGTTCATCAGACGCTGTTGGAAAGGTCGCGCCGTGTCTCTCGACATGCACCCGAAGGTGTGTTTTCCCCCGTTGGGTGCCCTCCACCTCTCATCCAACCCCCCCCCCCCCACACTATGCTTTTAAAAGCCCCCGTGGAAGAGAGGCTGCTGAAGCGACTAAAAAGCATGTTCACACACAGCGGCCCCTTAATATCCTCATTCAGAGAGTTTGCTGATGACTCCACGCTGTTATAGTGGAAAGCCATTTAAACTATGACTGCACAGCTGCATAACTCATCGAAATTTCGTCCAAATTGCAATATGGAATACTGCTTAATTGAATCGCAGGAAGCTCTATATTTGTTAAAGGCTAAATAATAAGTATGTTGGTGCTGCAGGGATATGCGGGCCTACAAATTATATTATTCAAGCACCAAAAATCACAGTATGACCTTTATAATCAATTTGATTCATTGTTGGATGAGAATAATTATCATTCCCTTCTATATCGTAATTGCAATATCAGTGAAAATAATCAAATTTAGTTTTCTTCTTTCTAAATTATGCAGTAGACAGTTCACTCGTCGTTTCGTTTTATTTGAGGCAGCTTGACTTTAAATCAAACCCAAATATATCCAAGCTGAAATTAAAGATAATGCCTCAGTGGGAAATGATCAATAGAAAAACTCCTTCTGCAGGGAACAGGGATTTTAGCCTTTGCAGACCATTTACATGCACACAAATTACATACACATTTCTGGAAAGGGAAAACCCCCTCAAAAACAAAATAGCTTTTACTGAGACCCTTTTTGTACAGTAAAATGTTTGGAAAAAGCAAAATACAACCACCTCACCGTTGACCTATTTCACCATCTGCTGATGCCGTTTTTTTTTCTCCAATTCAGCATGAGTTCAAATCAGTCACTTTGTCCAGGCTGAACGATTATGACTTTGCCTCAGTGGGACATGTGATAATATATGGACCCTCCTGACGTCATTAATAACAGTCACTGAGTTTCTTTGTGCTTACATCATGTTCTGCAATCTCAGCAGAAAGTCCACCAAACACATTTACTCCATAAATCACAGAGATCATGTCACTGGGAGGTAAAGTGGGGCAGAGGTGTGATGTGTCACTGGGCAACTTTATTCTGACTTTTAACCTCCTCAACAACACGGGAAGACATCAACATATACCTTCTATAAACAATACAAGATAAGAACATGTATATCATCATTTGAATGTGTTTATTGCACAATAATTGCACTACAACAATTACCTGGGTGTCACAACAAAAGACCAAACGAGCATGGAAAAAGGTATGTTTACATTAAAAAAAACGTGTGTACGAGGACAAAGCCAGTGTTGGAAAAAGTCTTCAAATTTGACTTAAAATAAGAAATGACATTGTAAAAATAATCTATTACAAGTAAAAGTCCTCAATTCCAAATCTTACCTATAAGTGAAAGTCTTAAAAGTCATACAAAATATATCGTAAAAATATTGGCATCAAAATATTATTAGATTACCAAAAGTCGAAGTTATTATAAATGTCAGATAAATGTAGTGAAGTAAATATTGGCTTACAAAAGGTTGAGTACAAGTAGGTCAGGTAAAGAACAAGTATCTCAATACTGTACCATAGTAGCCAGTACTTTAGTAAACGCACTTGAGACGCTTTTTGTACAGTAAAATGTTTAATTAAAAGTTTGTCTCCACTTTTATCGTAGCTTACCTCACTGAAGACCTTTATTGCAACCCTGTCTCCTAAAAATGATGTTCCCACAGAACTAAACTGCATTCTCAATTACGTTTAGCTAGAAACGTATTTTCTCCCACGTTACGTTTCGTATGAACGTATCTTAAATATATTTATTCTCTACATATCTTTGCCATTTATTGTCTTGCTTATAATAATGATAATAGTCATTTATAAATATCATTTTAGAGCACACATTTGAAATCGAGAATCGGGCTCGATATATGGTTGAATTCAAATCAGTAGGCGAGGCTGTAATTTCTCCAGCTGGTACTCTCATGAGCGAGGCGGAACATAATAGTTTTAACATGCCAAAAAGCTGCTGTGTCGTTTATTGCACCTCAAACATTAAAACAAATCCAGAGTTACGTGTTTCTATACTTCCTCTAAGAAGAAAGGACAGAAAAAGAAGAGCTCTGTGGCTTCAGGCCGTTCAAATGACAGCGTTGGTTTCCCCAAAAGCGGGCGGGGCTGTAAAGTGACGTAGATTTTGCTCTCATCTATTATTCAAAAAACCATTCTATTTATTCTAACGTAAATTACATGCCAGTGTTTTATCTTTTTATTTAGCGATTTGTTTTTGGATGTTTAAATGGGAATGTTTTCATGTTCGCTGATTGGATGTTTTAGCCGCAATGCACGTTGGGATATGGTATTAATGCGATATGATATCCGAAAAAAAAATCTGAGTTTAGGATGGCCTAAGACACTACACTACCCACAATCCCCAGCTATCGTTTAGGACTACAGTCCCGTTGACAAACCCCCTGATTAATTTCCAAGCTCTGGGATTGGATGTTGGAGTGGCAGTGCGTCAAGGTTACGCCGAGCGTCAAGCTCTTTGAAATGGAACGAAACCACAGCAGACTATTCAAAACTAGACTTGAACGCCCCCCGAGAACTACACATGCTGACTATAGAGTGGCGAAGTCATGCCAATCTACTTCCGATCCATGGGACCTTATTTCGGAAAAATTATGTATTGAAGTCAATGGAGAGAGAAAACGTATCTTTCGATCCTGTTTAAATTGTGCCACGAATTATGATGTTTGTCAATCTTAAAAAATTATTTCCTTGTCATGAAATATAAGACTATGAATAAAATACGCAACTAAAAAGACTACAAATCCCAGAGTCGCGTAAGTGATGTCATAATTGTTTTCCTCCGTTAAATATGAGAGATAGCTAAGATAAGATAACTTTAACAAGATGCCTGTGTGCTTAGTACCAGGCTGTAATCACACCAGCAATGGGTCTTGCTTGTTCTTTCGCTTCCCATCTGATGAAAGGACCAAGAGTTGCTGGATCAAGTTAGCTACCTAGCTAGTAGCAAGCACGTTAGTTAGAATTACAGTCTTAGCCTTGTCATGTGTATTAGCTTTAACATGAAGTAACATCAAGTAACCCAAAATGTTAAACAGTAAGAGTTGTAGTCATATTTTGTGAACCCTTTGAAGAGTACTGTCACACCGGGGTGATCATTCTATAATACACCATTTAAGCCCGGGGGAGAAATGCTAAGGCTAACGCTACATTAGCACCGGCGATCTGTTCTACTTCATGCTATACACAAATGGTTGACATTAAACATTAAAAAGATCAGGCAGTTCAGAGAGATTCAAAGGAAGGTATTATTTTCTTCTTTTTTTTAAAATGTTTTCGGATTTCACATCGCATAAACACAGGCTTCCCAACGTGCATTGCGGCTAAAACATCCAATCAGTGAACATGAAAACATTCCTAGTTAAACATGCAAAAACAAATAAAAAGATCAAACACTGGCATGTAATTTACGTTAGAATAAATAGAATGGTTTTGAATAATAGATGAGAGCAAAATCTACGTGACTTTACAGCCCCGCCCACTTTTGGGGAAACCAACTAGCTGGCGAAATGACACCCTCGCCTACTGATTTTAATTTAACCATATATCGAGCCCGATTCTCAATTTCAAATGTGTGCTCTAAAATGATATTTATAAATGACTATTATCATTATTATAAGCAAGACAATAAATGGCAAAGATATGTAGAAAATAAACGTATTTAAGATACGTTCATAGCAAACGTAACGTGGGAGAAAATATGTTTCTAGCTAAACGTAATTGAGAGTTTAGTTCTGTGGCAACGTAATTTTTAGGAGACAGGGTTGTTTGTTGTGAGTGTGTGTGTTACAGCGTTTTTCTGCAGCCAAAACACGAGGATGAAAAGCTGCCAACAGTCAAAAATCCCTGAGTCATTTACTCTAAAAATGCTAATTAAAAAGTACTGGCTCCTCTGCACTGACTTTGAATTGATGTTTAGAAGAAACATCGCTTCAAGATGTTAGCCAGCCAGTAGAAAGGTTTATGTACCCAGTTAATTTGGAAGTGCTTGGTTTCATTTCGGTACATTTACAACCCTCCTTCCTCACACACTTGCTTTGCTTCTCTGTCAGCAGGTGTTTTGGGGGATGCCACGTTCCTGACTCACTGTATTTTTAACATTGAGGCCGCTGCACCCATTCAGTCGAACGCACACTGAGCCCGCCCCTCTGTGATTTAGCACACAAGGCTTTATGCAGGGGGGGGGGGGGAGGGGACTCAGCCTACTTTATCAACGTTAATTTCAAAGCCTTGAACTGCCCGCTCAGCGAATTTATGTGGCGGCGGACTCGTGCTCCTCTTCAGCTGCCCTCCTTTTTTTCTGCATCCTCAGCAGTCTGGCTGCCTGCGGACCCTCGCCGCTCCCAAACATCTCCTCAAAACTCACGAAGCGCTGGAAGAGAAAGGCAGGTCAAAGACTGATTTTCCACTTCCTGCGCAGGTGATTGACAGAGTAGGCAAAAGTACACACATCCTTTACTCAAGTAGAAGTACAGATACTCGTGTTTAAAAATACTCTGGTGAAAGTAGAAGTACTGACTAAACTTCTTTACTCGAGTAAAAGTAAGGAAGTATGGGCTTTGAAATGTACTTCAGTAAAAAGTACCCATAACTAGCAGCTGTTTTAAAGAGTACCTTCTTCTTTAGAGAAGACCAGGAAATGATGGATACACGGATCGTGTTCAAATCAATAGGCACGTAATGACTCTAAATAATAATGATCACGCCACCAAACACACATTCAGACTAAAGGAACCAGCCTGTTTGGAAAATGAGAGAAGTAGAAAGTACAGGTATTTGGGTTCAAAATGTAAGAAGTAAAAGTAAAAATTCGTCAGAAAAATAAGTAGTGGAGTAAAGTACTGATACCAGAAAAATGTACTTGCAGTAAGTACAGCAATAAAGTATTTGTACTCCACTACTTCCCATCTCTGGTGATTGACAGGCGCCGCTGCCATGTTGGACGCAGAATGTTTTTTCAATTTTTTTTCATCCCGTGTCGGCACTTTGGAGAGTCCCTGTTTGTTCAGGATTCGCATTGTCAGCCGCTGGAGCAGAACTGATGACTAACGGTCAAAAACATCCAAAGCTGTTTCTCACCAGGAGGCCATTTGTTTGCCTCGCTGGATGGTTATTGACAGCAGCAGATACGAAAGTATAGTTTGATTCACTTAGTGATATATATGTCAGTCAGCAGAACTCCCATGGACTGTTGTTTCCTCAACGTGCCTGAAACAACGAGAGGTATTGGCAGAGGTGGGAAGTAGCTAAGAACATTTACTCAACTTGTACTTTAAAGCAAAGCTAAATTGTCAAATTAAAGTCAAAGTTTTGAATCCCAAATCTTACCTAAGTGAAAGTCTTAAAAGTCATAAAAAGTGGTAAAAGTATTGGCATAAGATTACACTTAAAGGTGGGGTAGGTAATTTGGGAGAAACCAGCTTGAGTGCGCTAGAATTTGAAAATACACAACCAGAGAAAATCTGCCACTTCCTCACAGAGCCCCTCCTCCAACACACACGGACGCGCACATGACCAATGAGGGCACGAGATAAGTTTGTGCACAGATGGAAGGCTGACAGGCAGGTAGGCCATCCAGTTAGTTTAGCCGGGCCGGCTCAGATGATTGGTCGTGCTTTTTACAGCGCCACGGCTTCCACAGATGACATTTTTTTATGGATTTGTTGTCAAAGCACTTCAGATATTCATTGCTATCGGGATGTTAAGAGCATTCCATGGAATATAACAAAAAGTGTATCTCGAGCCGATTTCTCAAACTTACCTACCCCACCTTTAAAGTACCAAAAGTGAAAATTATTAAAGCTGTCAGAGAAATGGTAAACGAAACATAGTCGAGTACAGGTCAGGTAAAGTGCAAGTCCCAAATTGTAACATAGGTCATTACTTTAGTAAACATACATGAAACGAATATTGTACAGTAACATGTTTTATTAAACAAACACTAAATCCCTGGTATGAATGTATTATGTTGTGTTTGGAGTTTGGTGCTGCCTGGTGTGTCTGTGTTGATCTCCCCTATGATTTGATCCTTTTAGCTACAGTAGCTCCAGGTTTGCAGACGGGCACTAACCGAGTCCATCAGCCTTCAGACGAGCTGTAATGATAATCACCCGCAGCAGAACACACTTCACTCTGCTGCACATCTTCCTCCCGCTCCCCGGCTTGGCTGCATTTCAATTTCCTTTTCAAGCGATTCCCACTTCCCCTGTACACTTAGCTCCCATGCATATGGAGGAAGGGAGAAGGACAGAGGGGGAGATTTCCTTTGAAGCAGGAGCTTTGTCAGGAGAGCCATCGCTGGTTTCATGGCCGTCTCCATAACAGCGAGTCACTGGGGTCTGCTTTACACTTCAGGCGACATCAAGCAACTTGACGGAGGAGGCGAGTGGTGGGCACTTCAACATCGCTGATTTATTTGTTTGTTCAACAGGAAGTGAGGCAGGGGCCCCCCGCCATCCCAGGGTTTTTTATCACAGCCGAGTCCATCAGTTTTAACAAGGGAATCCCTCTATTGTCTCTTATTGTTGAGGAGGATTTCACTCTCTATCTGTGGCTTCTTCCAGAAAGAATATGGAGCAAATAATGTGGTCAGATTCAATGTAATGTTCTGTGTTTCTACCCCCGTGGTGGCTGAGCCTAAGCAGGGTGATTTCCATAAAAGCTGCTGTAGATATTCATAAGACGATGAAAGTTTTATGACCTGCATGTCTCTATGGGACCAGGATTATATTTAAATGTGCTCGGCTGCCCAGCACACTGTGTGATCTAATATGGCATTACAAACATGACATTTGCCGAGAACATTCACGATCCCCAGAGGATGAACCCTTTCCATTCAAATCACTTTTTAACCCCCAGAATATGAGATGTGTTCAACGTTAAGGTTTTTATTGCCATGAAATGTGAAACACCACATTTCTAGTATTTGTTTCTGAGAGGAGCTTTGCAGACGGCTCTGTTTTTGTTGTTGCCCTGGCCTTTAATCAAAGATATACACAGTATTTTTAGGACAGCTGCTTGAATATACTGTATGATTAATTAAAAAGGTTATTTCAACGCTCAGTGCTGTTGGGATCAAAAGGTTTCATCCTCTTCTAACAAAACACATTTTGACTGCATTTTACAGTTTTAAGAAAGGCTAAATGATAACTATATTGTTTGTTTTGTCCATCATTGTATCTCTATGAAAAAAAGGATTTAGACTTGAACAGGGTATTCAAACCAGCATAGATGAGAGCAAATCATCCTATGTTGTTTTTACTCTAAGGCAGGGGGGTCAAACTCAAATACACAGTGGGCCAAAAATAAAAAAATGGGTACTAGTCGAGGGCCGGACTGGTTCAATGTTTATTGCAAAACGTATTGAAATGAACGTATTGCACATATTAAACCTGGAACTAACACAGCTTAAATGATTGCCTATAAAAACAACATTAAACATTAAATAATCAGTTGCTTTCATTTCTTATGGCTCTATCTGCAGCTTCTCCAGAGTCATTTCTTATGATATCATTTTCCCACAGGCCAACAACAGCTTCAACAAAACTATTTCCCTCAAAGAAAAAAAAAAACATTCCCTCTTGAAAAAAAAAAAAAAAAAGTTCAAGCCAGATACTTGGCATCTCATCTCGGGTGCAAGGTCATCAATGTTTGGGCTCAGGCTCTGAGTGGAGGAGACCCTCAGGATGGAGTGAAGGTGTGGGCGCAATATCTAATAGTAATTAGAAATTATCCTGCGGACCGAAATTAAATCCACCAAGGGCCTGATTTGGCCCCCGGGCCTTGAGTTTGACACATGTGATCTAGGGTGATACATTTAAAACTATTAGAAACACCAGAGGAGTTAGGATTGGGAACATCTGCACCAGCGTTGACCCTGGCTCCAGCTGTGGACATGTTACCTCCTCCTCTGAAGTTTATATGATGATATTATCACCTCTGGATGTGAGAGGGGCAGCTCCCCCACTTTTAATTACTCTCACGAGCAGACGGCGAGCGTTGACAAGTCCCGCTGACGCCTTTCTACAACTTGTCACTCGGATCCCCACGGTACACCCAGCACCATCTTTTTTTAAACTTTTATTACTACCAGAGAACATTCTCGAGGCCAGCAGATAACACCGCGCGTAGGCTCTCTCCTGCTGCTGGAAAACATACGTAACACCCAGAGGATTTACAGTTGATCAGCACCTCTCCACTCTGGAAACACACACACATTTCGCCGTTACCCCCGAGACTCGTGTTGTCGTTCTCATCTCCTCTGCGATGGAGCAGAAGCTCAGGTGACTGCAGCTGTTTCTCCTCGCAGCCCGGCGCCTGCTAATTAGACAGAGGAGTTATTAATTAAATTAGGATCTGACGTGCTGATTGGCTGTCCCAGGATTTAACTCTCAGCGGACGTCGCACTTCATCTGGCACATCAATGAACTTGACAAAATGAAACTTCAATAGGTGTGTGTTTGTGTGTGATGTTAGTAATTGGAAGTGTTGAATGCTGCCGTTGTTGCCAAGTCATGTGACACCTGCAGCAGCAGAGAAGAAGCCTGTGTGTGTTTCTGTTCAATATTTCGTATTTTCAGTCATAGAAAGATGCAACACAAGGACCTACACTTAAGAGAAGACATACCGATAACCACAAAACAACAGCAGGCACAAACAAGGGGATCAGTAGTATCACAACTTTAGTTTTTAACTAAATGAGAGTAACTGTCAGTGTGACTAAGTAAATCAGCTCAGTCAGTGCAGTGTGTAAATAAATAGTAAATCAGCTCAGTCAGTGTCAGTGTGTAAATAAATAGTAAATCAGCTCAGTCAGTGTCAGTGTGTAAATAAATAGTAAATCAGCTCTATTAACTTGGAAAAAAACTGTAACCTGCATTCAACATATTACTTAAAGCAAAAAAGTATTATCATCAAAATAAAGTTAAAGTAGCGACAGTAAAAGTAGTCACTGTGCCGATCTCCATTCTGAAAACACGCATTTTAAAAGGTTTTTCGCCTGCCGTCTGTCTGCAGACTTGTCAAAGCATTAATTCATGGTTTTTACTAACCGGTATCAGTATGTTGTTACTTCGGCATCATTTTGAAACGTGTATTACAATTAAATCACGGTCAAATATGTTCATCTTGTTGTAGTTGCCAGCGATTCTCTCACTAGTTTAGCATACTCAGTCCGGTTATTGGCCCGGAAAGAACCTCGATTTTGGAGAGCCAGAAAAACTGTGAAAAAGTTCCCGCTAGCCGGAACTACGCCGAGTGGAAACGCAACCAAAAACGGGCCGGGCACGGCACGCTTAAACCGCGCTGTAGTGGAAATGCGCCATTTGTATACTGCAGGGTAGCTTGTGATTTTACTCCAGGTGGAACTAAAGTCTGATTTAAGAGTTGATTATATTTCACATCCACTGTTCGAAATGGGGAGGAGCCAGGAGGAGCTTGGCTCCCCTAAAGAGGGGGGGAGCTCCCCTGAAGGCCGACTTTGAGATAAATAGGGGGAGCCCAAAAAAATAGTGCATATGTATCACAAAGATTAGAAATGTTGAGTTTCTGTAAATAAAAGTTCTTGAAATAAATAATAGCCATTGTTCATTACAGTTTCTGAATATTTGTTTCATATTTGTGAATATGTCTGGCGCTGCATTCTTTACGCTACTTACGTTACTCTGGTTACGGCGGCAATGCAAGCACGGTGTTTGAAATATTCATATTGATATATTAACTCTGGCTTTGTAATAAAAAATATGGCGAAACGAAAACAGCCAAGCCCCGCAGCTTTTGGATTCACAAGGAAAGAAGCGAAGGAGTCTAAAAATGACAACGTGAACGGAACAACTTTTAGTTGGCCGGATGTAAGCGGCGTTAGGGTCGAGCTTGACAGCTCCTCACCGAGGGAGAGGCCTGCTGATGCGGAGCCTGAAGAGGCTTCAACTACGGCCACAGCTGCCGGCGTAGGGACACCGTCTGTAGTAGTAGCAGAGTGATTTTATAGCAATTGATCGAATCCGCGCTGCTGCGCCAGTCAACAGAGCGTGCGTGTGATATATTTAGTTGCAGGATGTGCTCTGAAAAATAGGGCTCCCCCGAAAGCAAATGGGTAATTCGAACACTGTTCACATCATTCATCCACATCTGTAAACTAACTAAAGGTATTACATACATGTAGTGGGGTAAAAGTACATCATTTAACTCTGAACTGTAGTGGAGTAGAAATAAAAAGTAGCAGAAAATGGAAATACTTAAGTAAAGTACAAGTACCTCAACATTGTACTTAAGTACAGTACTTGAGTAAATGTACTTAGTTACTTCGCACCTCTGTGTAACTAATAATCTGAATATATTAAGTAACTAAAGCTAACAAATACATGTAATGGAGTAAAAAGTATTAAGTAGCATTACATAGAAATACTTAATTTAAAAAAATTATACTGGCATCAGTTTTTAAACCATGCTATTATTTAAGGGGCTTTTCATCCAATCATCCAGCCCTTTCTGTAATAAGGTCAGGTGTGCATGTCCCTGTGTCTATGTTCAATATATATCTTGCTTCAAACTGACCCCCAAAAGTTACAGTTTTAGTGCACAAAGATGACTGTTTGTTCCACAGCTATCATTTCTATCAGAACAGAGGGAACACAGGATCACTTGTGTGTCTGAAGAGCGTTGAGGTGTTGTTGAGCGTGACCTTTGGATGTGTGTCTGCAGGCTGGATCCGTATTATACAGCATTGTTGGATTCAAGTTGGTTGGCAGGGGATGTGACTCTCAGAGAACAGAAAAACATTTCATGTCTGCAGCATCCAGGGGTGGAAATGATCAGAATCAGAATCAGGTTTATTACCAGGTAGGTTGACACGTACAAGGAATTTGATTTGGTATTGTGGTGCATACATAAAAGTAAAACAAACATGTAAAAAAAAACTATAAAAACATAACAAAATATTAAAAAATACAGTAAAATATAGCAGTATTTACATTGTAATTGAATGGGAATGTTCTGTCTGTTCACCACTTGGTTCCAGACTTCAATATGTCTTTAGTAAACAAGGACCGTGCATTTAACTATTTGCTCATTTCCATTTGGCCAGGTACACAGATAGCAATCAACAAACCCTTAAAAAAGTTATCAATACAAGAAGATTTATCAGTACAATTCTAATATTACAATTTGTTACAACTAAAACATTGCTGTTAAGTTAATGTTGACAAGACTGGTTGCTTAATATCCATATGTTTGCACCATTTCATGAAAGTCTGTGCACGTTTTAAAGAGGCCTTTTTGGGGTTTTCACTTTCCTGTAGTGTGCTATAGGTTTGAGTGCATGTAAATGGTCTGCAAAGGCTAAAATCCCTGTGTTCCCTTCAGAGGGAGTTTCTTGTTAAATCTGATCAGAGCGGACCTAAAAGAGCATCTCAATGTTTGAGAGGCAGTATTTTAAATGACCTCGAAAACCAAGAACAGAAGGAGATTTTCTAAACTGAAGAGAATAGCCTAACAATTGCAGATTGTAATGAATGATCTTCATGTTTTCCACAGGAAGTATTCTGATAACTTTGCTGATCCCGTGACTTGTCATGCAGAGCCACCAGCAGGTTGACATTTCTTTGTTTTGTTACTCAAATGTCTCGACAACAACCAGAGGATAAATGGTTGTAACTTTGATCTCCTGACCTTTCCTGTGGTGCCACAACACGTCTGTCACATGCGGACCCTTGGCGTCGCTTTATAACTCACCGGGTTTCCTTTAATGTCATTTTGGGATCCCCTGTATTCAGCTCTCATATTATTGTCTGTGTAAAATTGACAGTCAGAGTTTTAAATACACAAACAATTTGAAATTCCTCTTCTTTGCAACAAGGAACTATCTTGTTTTCAGAAGCACAAGTATATCACTGAGATTTGTTTACGAGGAAGTGAGGATTCCATGAAAGAGAGGGTTGTCAAATTAATATATCAATATATTTTTCTTAGCCTCTATTGTTGGAAAAGCTAATTACAATACAATTTATGAAAGTGCTTTTTTGGAAAAATCACAAACTATACTTAGATGTCTTGATAGCAATCAACTATCAAGACAGAAACTGATCAACGTCAAGGCAAAGAGTTGACGCGTGTTCTCAAAACCAATTCATGTGATGAGTGAAAGTATGATTTAACAGATAATAATGGCAGAAATACAAAGAGAAAAATATAAGGAATGTGAAAAGAGAAAGCAACAAGCTCCTTCAAACTCTCCAGGAATGTCTCACACACACACACACACACACACACACACACACACACACACACACACACACACACACACACACACACACACACACACACACACACACACACACACACACCAAAACCAGACCTTCTGTACAAAGGGTGTATTGATCTTGTTTGTTGCCTGGTATTGTTTTCCAGCTGAATGCCAAACAGCCGAAGCAAAAAGAGCTGCAGGTAAAAAAAAAAAAGGAGGCAGAAAATCTGGTGTGTTTTGGGTGGCATTGGGCTAACAGGTAAGGTTAAGGTTAGTTTATTTGTATAGCACCGTTTAAGACACTTCTGTGCAATTTAAAGTTTTCACATAGGCATTTAACACATAATAATTGAATACAAAACAAACAAAAGCAAAAAAACACAATTTTTAAAAAAGCTATAAAAAAAATGGTGGCAGCTAAAAGTGGAATGATAAGGCACGGTTAAATGATCTCAGGATAGGTTGCATTAGAAAAGGTTTTTAACCTTGATTTTAAAGAACCCAGGGTAGTTTG
>NC_136901.1:90438973-90456473 GCF_949606895.1 Notothenia rossii
CACCCGAACGTGAATATCACCGGTTCCAAAAGAAAAAAGACTGAAGTGCAAACCCAACTCCCGCTAGCATTTAAGCCTCCACCACTCGCAAAAAGTTCAGACCGAGCCAAAGCTATTACAAACGCCAAATATCCTTATGTTGCCATGTTAGCAAAGCGCTACCTGGCTGTATCTGCTACCTCTGTCCCTAGAGAGGGTGTTCTCCACAGCAGGAGACATAGTTAGTGCCAGCAGATCTGCCCTTTCGGCAAGCAAGTTCATTTTTTTTCATTTTTTCTTTAAAAAAACATGAAAATACAATGACAAGCAAGTCCTAATATCAAACTGGCTGCTTAGGTACGAGTACAGTTCAATTACAGATTATTTCAGTTCATCAAAATGCTGCACCTTAATGTTTATTTTATTATATTTTGTATTTATTTGAGTGAATACATTATTCACAGTTTAATAATAATAAAAAAATATATATATATATTTTATTTTTTGTGATAATTTTTTCTGCTGTACCGAAAACGTACCGAACCGTGACCTAAAAACCGAGGTACGAACCGAACCGAAATGTTTGTGAATTGTTACACCCCTAATTCAGACACATTTGACCAGAAGTCAACAATGACTGATGTAAAAAAAACAAATTGTCCGCACTAATTTGAACCCAAACCAAGATCTCTCTCCAGACTTGTTTGAGCAGGGGTTCTAATCGCGGGACATTATTAGGAATAAATAAGCTAGCTTTGGGTTAGATGTCATACGAAACTGTAACTTTATCATTGTTATTCTGCTCCTACCGTACAATATAAATGTTTCCTGTAAGGTGAAGATCTACCAGTAGTTGAAGCCATACCATAAAAAATGTCACCTACCAAAACAGGAAGATAAATTGTTATATACAAATCATTTCCTTTTGTACGTCCCCTTTTTGATTCCTTTCTAATAATTGTTCTTCTCCAATGTTGTTGAAGAAAAAATGTGAACGGTCTTCCGCAATTTGGTTTGGAATTGCCTTGAATGTTGGGGTCTTTTGGGGAGGTCATTTTTTAGACATTTCACATCAGTGTGCTGGGGATGAGAGTTTCCTTTCTGGTTATTTTTATTGTATTTGTTGTGCTGGACTGAGGACAGCGATGGTAATCAGTTTGGGAATCCATCTCACTATCCTCCAAAAAGTCTGATATTTGGAAATATATATCAGACTTTCTTTCAGTAAACCAGGAGCAAACTCTTAGTAATAATTGTAGAGATGGATTTGAGTTCCTCCTCCCTGCCTACGTGCTTCAACCTGTTATCTTTTGTTCTGCGTTTGATCTGCTGATTACATAATTGCCATTGTATAAGCGTCTTTTTATAAAACTGACCTGCATAATCAGGCCCCCTTAGACGCACTTTCTCTCCGACGAGCTGAAACAATAAATATTATGTAAGTGGTAAATGCAGCCACGGGTCAAAGCACTTTATGGTGATTAGACTTTATTATGCATTGAAATACAAATATAAAACACTTTGAGAACAATTAAGATACAAAATCAAAGTAAAACTGAGACGTTTCTTGGGTTGACAGATTTGTCTTTTATTTTTCTGTAGGTGTGATTTATGCAAGATTTAAGGTTTAAGAGCTCTCCTATATTGTACATGGAAAGGCAGATGGTCGTGTTATTGTAATCTGAGTCATTTACTGTAGAGACCAACGATTACAAACTAAAAGGGGATGTGTAGTGTTGAAGAATGCAACCTTTGAAAACATAAAGGCAGTTATTAATCAACATTTTTCTTGGCTGAATTGGATTAGAGTTGATTTGATTCCCTATCATTTAACATGTTGCATGTCATGAGTTTGAATTCACTAATCCTCCTTTTATTGGACAAAATAGAGTGACATGTTAAATCCATAATCCCATTTGGATTATTCTGAAGGCTTCTATAATTAGATTGATCTCACTGTGGTGTTTTCTATACAAATCTGTGTCATAATTATGAATTTGTTGGATTTTACCTTCTCATGTATGTTAATGACATTGTCGTAGTACTTCCCTTAGTGGTGTTATCAGTTTTAAAACAGTTTATGCATGGATTAAAATGGTTGAAGACCTGCAGTTTTGGGGCTCTAGGACCTTTACATAATCAGGTTAAGATTAAGTTCAAGCAAAACCTTTTCAGTATCGAAAAAAAGAGTGTGACAGAAAATAAAACTCATTCAAGCAAAACTAAATTCACTTCAAAAGTAAAACAATGACTTGCAAACACATTTTGTGTGTTATCATGTAAACTATAAGTCTTTTTCATTCTGTATAACCGATCTTTGCCGTTATGCTGCCTCTCTCTCGTCATTTTTTGTTTGCGATCCGGGAACGAACCTCTCGTGTGGGCGGGACTTTCAGGGGTGCGTGCTGATTGGCTGCTCTGTTCTTGAGTGACAGCCAAGTATCCGTCGACCCAGTAGCTGTGCATTAGTTTTATTTTGTATCTAAAACCTCTGAGACCCACAAAAGGACATTTCCGGTTTTGTATATTTTTGTGTTTTGCCTTGTAAATTGTACTTTTTTACAGTATAATCAATTTGTACACATCCCAGAGATCAGCACAACCTCAGGTAATGTTATATGTCACTCATTGAAAACGTATATGCACTATAATAGGGGATAATTGCCTATAAAACCAAAACAAACTAAAAACGGAGCTTGAATTTGTAACTCATTTTATTAAAACAGAACTTCTAACCATAATATATGTTTTAAATGGCGCAAACCTATCTCCATAGGCCTGCTGGTGATAAGTGTGGGACAGTGTGCATGTCCACTGTTAAAATGATGGGATGGATCTTATGTTGAGGAACTAATGAACACTATGAAGGATGTAAAGGATAGTGATTAAAAGAGAGTGAAACCATATGTTGTCATGACCTTGCTCTCAGGTTCGTTGTCAGTGTGGAGGGAAAGTAATAGTTTAACTTCTTCAAATATTCAACCTGGCTCTTTTTGTTTCTTAAATTCTAACTATTATTATTTATCTAAAGCAATTATTTCTGTTACAGGTGAGTGGGAGGAAGACTGTTTTTCTTTCTGTAAATGTGGGCATGACAGATACGTTTTAAAAACACTTTTGTAAATGCCAAAGTACATTTAATGTTCTGGAGCTAAATAAATGAAAATGAATGATTTTAAGTCAGCTTAGGAGGGAGTAAAGTATCAACATTTATCCAAATCCAGTTCCTTTCTCACTGCTTTACCTCTGTTTGTCTTATGTTGTAATTTAAACCTTTCCTGTTTATATCTCTCTCTGTTTTTTAACTCTTTCTGGTGACTATATTGCATATGTTTCCTCTCTCTTTCCCTACGTTGGTGGTTTAAAGGCAAAGATTCATGAGGGAAGTCTTAAAACTGTTTTCAATATCCTAAAGAAAAGTGGTTTAAAGGTCAAAGTGAAATGAGTGAATAGAGTAGGATGAAAGGAATATAAGAAGGTTAAAAAAGTGTCAAAATAACTATAATTTCAGGGGAAGACTGGGGGTAGAGTAATGAGAGCATTTAGTTACGGATATTGCCAAATATCTGGAACAAACTACCAGAAACCTGCAGATCCGCTGCAGCTCTGACTACT
Organism: Notothenia rossii; assembly: GCF_949606895.1. NCBI lineage: Eukaryota > Metazoa > Chordata > Actinopteri > Perciformes > Nototheniidae > Notothenia > Notothenia rossii. The sequence continues at coordinate 90,442,568 of NC_136901.1, forward strand.
TTAAATCCAGGCTGAAGACTTTTCTTTTTGCAACTACATTTAATTGAACTATTCACATTTACACTGCACTTTTGAACCTGTGTTATTCATGTTTTATCATCTTTGCTTTTTAATTTTTCTAATGTGTTTTATGCTCTTAATGTCTTTCATTTTTGTAAAGCACTTTGCATTGCCTTGTGTTGAAAAGTGCTATATAAATAAACTTGCCTTGCCTTGCCTTAGACCTCCATGTTCCCCCTCCTGCCTGTAGGGGGCACTGTGGCTCTTCTTCTCCCCCCTCGGTGTGACTGCGGTCCCGTAGTGAAATGCCTCCCAGGCATCATTTTCTTGGTCAAAGTATACAAATGTTTTTTTGTGCATAATGGAAGATGGAGAATATTAACGGGGCAAATATCTGATTTCATGCAAAAGAAAATATCTGATGTACAGAGAGGAATATTAAACACGTCTCCAGGTATTGTAGTTTTTAGGACGACTTGGTGCTAAACAAAAAGAGATTTTCACTCTGTCACAGGAGAGGGGGGGGTGGGGGGGGGGGGTGAGGAAGGTAGACAACAGCTTCTCTGCATTCAACGCGTTCAACTACAGCACAGTGTTAAAGGGCCAGTTCCCCCACATCATAAAACAACATTATGCCACGTACAGTGCAGATAGGTTCAGTTCTACTATTAAAGAGGCCCTATTCTGCTTTTTGGGGTTCTCCTGTAGTGTATTCTATAGGTTTTAGTGCATGTAAATGGTCTGCAAAGATGTGTTCCCTTCAGGGTGAGCTGCTCTTGGCTGGCGCTCCAACACATTGTAGGTGACAGGATTAGGGGCGGGACATCTCTAAGCGGTTAACCAATCACAACAGAGCCAACCAGCTAACCAATCAGAGCACACTGGGCTTTAGTTTCAGACGGAGGGTGAAAAGAGGTGCTGCAACACAGGCAGTATGAGAACAATACATAACTGTTTGAACATTGAACCATGGAGACATGTCACAGACACTACATACTGATATAAACCTGAACATCAGCATGAGAGGACTCTTTAAAGTAGAACCACTACATACTGATATACACCTGAACATCAGCAGGAGAGGACTCTTTAAAGTAGAGACACTACATACCGATATACACCTGAACATCAGCAGGAGAGGACTCTTTAAAGTAGAGCCACTACATACTGATATACACCTGAACATCAGCAGGAGAGGACTCTTTAAAGTAGAGACACTACATACTGATATACACCTGAACATCAGCAGGAGAGGACTCTTTAAAGTAGAGACACTACATACTGATATACACCTGAACATCAGCAGGAGAGGACTCTTTAAAGTAGAGATACTACATACTGATATACACCTGAACATCAGCAGGGAGAGGACTCTTTAAAGTAGAGACACTACTCCAATAAGCTTGAAGAATAACTGTAGTATTATGTGGTGTTAATACTGATAACTTCAACCTGTGTATTTGAAACTAAACTACAATGTTTCATTACATGTAATTTGTTAGACGCTTTTATCCAAAGCATATATTCAGTACTGTGGACAATCCCCACAGGAGCAATTTGGGGTGAAGTGTCTTGCCCAACGACATGCTGGCTGCAGTGGGGTTTGAACACCAACGCACTATCCCACTGCGCCACAGCCTCCCTCAGGACATAATCACTCACATACCAGCCTCTCTGTCATCAGAGCCAATCAGAAAACACAGATTATACCAACTCTTTCCCCCCCAATGTTTTTTGTTGACCATGTCAGAGCTGATTCTCTTATTCAGTACAAACTCCACAGCAAGTGAATCACTGCTTTGAGCCTCCAAACACACACAAACAGAAACAAAACATTCAGAAATCTGTTGAAATGAACCCAGAGAAACAAAACAACATCTCTACCCTGTTGAGCAAGCAAGAAGCTTTTGAGGTTCTTTCTAGACACACTGTATTGATACCATGACTGGCGCTATGTAAATATGCAGTTCAAAACCTCCACCCTGTTTAAAATGACCGCTCACGTCCGCTCCCGCTCCAGTTTAATGCTGTACACAGAGTCTTAATGAATAACAACAAATAATAAGCATTAGTGCTAATGACGACAACAACAGAGCGCTCATTAAAACCTTGTGTCAGCGTCCTGCGGATGAAAGAGAGCAGAGAAACACAAAATGGAAGATATTTATGGATTCACAGAAAATGCATTTGGTCTCATGAAGCTAAAACACACACACGCGCACACACACACACACACACACACACACACCTGCGCACACACACACACACACACACACACACACACACACACACACACACACACACACACACACACACACACTATATTTGCAGGCATTATTCAAACAGGAGAAGCGTCTGACCCTCTGTATTGTGTTCACACGCTGCATCTGAAACTGTTGAGTCACTCTCCATATGAAGAATACGTGCAGCGTGTCAAACATTAATGAGACGGTGTTCAGATCACTAAATCTGATTATTTATTTATCCCTTCAAGTTTGTCTTGAGTGCAATCCACACCGCTGATCTCCTGCAACACGCCTGATGAAACACACTCTCTCACATTTATACCCACGGTGTGTATCAGACCTCTCCGACTCCTTCGCTGCAGGTCCTTTTTTTCCCACCCTTTGCTTGCTCAGTGAAGCGTACCATGTGCAGTCGTTCAGATCACACTTTTACTGTAGCCTATGTTGTGAACATTTGAAGGTAATCTATACGTCTATTGCCGCTACGGGCTTACAGGTACGGGGGAGGAGGTGGAAATATAAATGACTCAGATAGAAATCAACACAATGCCATATCTCGCCTCCTCATATAGCCCTAATTAAAAACTACTTTTTTTTGCAGGAAATGTCTATTTTATCTAGTCAATGTCCCTAGAAACACCAAATCCTGCATATTAAATGAGAAAATACATGGTTTATGTTGCAAGATAAAACAGTTGTGTGATCGTACACAGGTGTGGTTAGCCTTTGGTAAGTTGTAGGCACAAAACGATAAAGAGTTCCCAACTAAAAATACTTTGAGACCATGATATAAATGTTAAAAAAGGGTTTTGTTCATGGTTAAAATAAAACGACACATGATTGTTGACAGGAAATTGATGTCAAACAGCTGTCTCCCAAAGAAACAATGATATTTCTAAAGAAAATGTTAAATCATTTTATTTATATTTTACACATGTTTGATGACATCCACATCGTATACAGTCTAATGTCCAGGACGCTGTGTTGTTTGACATGTGTTACATTTTGCATGCTTCTGTATGTGCGTCCCGATGGCAATTATTGGACATGCTCTTAGAGTACTAAATGATGCTCTCTTTACGGTCAAAAAGTGTGAAGAGTGTGAAAGGCTGGACACTTCTCACACTTTCCCAGCTGCATCTTTTCCACGTAAAGGAAGCAGAACGAGATCAGCTGCGATGGCGTTTGCTCTAGCGAACACAGAACTTTACAAAAAAGTTACACATGTGGCGCACAAACCACTACACTAGTGTTGAAAAGAAGCCACCATTACATTGATTGGGTTAATTGAGAGGTCTGTAATGATTCGCTACCAAAAATGACAATGTTTCTTACTAGCTAGCTTACCTGTGAGGGCATACTGTAGCAGCCGTGTGCAATTTGAGTCAACACCACGGGTTCGAAATGTAGGAGGTTGTTTCTAGAAAGTAAACAAATATCAGTTCATAGGACATTTGCTGCAAGAACTTGTGTTGTTTTTTCATTTTGGGGACAGATTGGACATGAAGGAGACAGTGACATCACAACCGAGGTCAGACTTGATTAAAGACGGATGGACGCTTAAGTAAATGGATTGTATAATACGCGGTTTTTATGCTGTAATGGACAGAGTGATTTACAATCTGCCTTTCATTCAACCATTCACACACACACACACACACACACACACACACACACACACACACACACACACACACACACACACACACACACACACACACACACACACACACACCCCCCCCCCCCACACACACACACACACACACACACACACACACACACACACACACACACACACACACACACACACACACACACACACACACACACACACACACACACACACACACACACACACTGATCCGTCCTCAAGGACACTTCCGCAGCAGAGCCCCCAGTAGTTTGCCCTCCCATGCGTCTGGTGTGAATTCGCTGTAACACTGTATTTATAATTGAATGTCTTTAATAACAAATGACAAAGTCGGTTGTCTGTCAGTGTCTTTCAAAATGAGCTATGTTTTCATTTTCTGACCTGAAACCATTTCCGATAATGTCGTGTCTGCAGACCATAACTTAGCTGAGTGAGAGGGAAAGGTTCACGTCAGCCTTGTAGTTATAATTCATAGCAGCAGATATGGGACGTTTCTGACAAGTTGGCCAAAAGAAATGGAAGAAAAGAAAAGAACGACTAGGTGTCAAAAAATCTACGTAAAACCTTAATTTGTGCCAGTAATAATCCAACGTTGACACTCATACAATTAATTACGCTAATTGAATTTTGTAGGAGCTGGTTAAACACATTTCTATAATCTCTTCAGCATTGTGGGTAAAGACAGGTGGTGGTGGTGGAGAATGCTTGAGAGGCATTTCATTTAACGATTATTTCAAGAGAAATATTAAGTCCAGGGCTGGAAGTGACAATTAATGTCATTATCAATCTGTTGTTTATTTTATAGATTGAAAAATGTCTATCCCGGTTTTACAAAGTCCAAGGTGAAGTCTTGTTTTGTCACTACAGCAATAAAAGTGATTAGATTTAACTTAATATAATAGGAAAATGGGTAGTTTTTATATTTTAAAGACTGAAAAAACCATGTTCTACCATTTATTATGAAGAATGACATTACCAATTGACGAATTATCGAAATAGATGGACATCATTTCTTTAGTTGGATGACTGATTGATTAGTAGACTCTTTTTTTCATGGCAATTTAGCAAAAATAAACCTGTTTGTGCTCGTCACTTTCCGTAGCATTCATCCTTTGGGAGCACGAATATCGTCACCAAAATGTCATGATGATCCATCCAAAGAATCCCGGAACATTTATCCCAAAATTAAAAATGTCAACATTATGCCGACAAGTAAGTAGTCAGTAAGTTTTGTCATCTGGGGAGCATGAATCATACGTTCACTAAATGCAAAATGTTTTTCAATCTGGATCTACATGTAACGTATGGCACCGCTATCCCTCGAGCGAAACTGAAAACGAAACTGATACGGGAACATAAATGCAAATGAGACTTGTTGATGTGTAGGAGTTCAATAAACCCAAAGCTCTAAAGGATCTTTAAAGAATCCTTCCATTTAATTTTTGTAAATGGGGAATTGACTGCATTCATACAGCTCTTACTGTATACGACTCTTTAAAGCGCTTTTCTTACATATACAAGTCAGCATTCATACACATTCACACCTCATTGGCCATTGGGAGCAATTTAAGTATCGTGCCCAAGGATACATCGACATTTTGAGTTGCACATGACTCCAAAATGTTCTAAGTTAAAGAGGACTACCTCACAGCCAAAGTTGCCCCAATGTGGTTTTAATTAGTTTATTTTTCATAGGGACAGGTACATAAACATATACATGGTCGATAGATATCGTAATCCAATAAAGTAGTTCCCCTAATCCCTCATCCACCTAGGCCTGATCGCTCTTCGCTAACGGTTTTCAGCTTGGGTTTATCGTCTCCTTGCTCACGTGTTAAAAAGCAATACACTGGTTCAAGCATTTCAAAGGCAGGGGGGTTTTTATGAGATTTCGCAGGGTGTTTGTGCCTTCGCCCTCGTCAACTAAAGCCACAAGAAAACAGCTTTCAAAACGCCAGCGCTGAGCTCCAGACGAGCTGCGAGTGGGAGGACGAGCGAGCAAAGGTGGGAAACAATCCGCTCCGCCTGAAGAAATTACCAGAGCACCGTGAAAACATGCAGCTCTGTAGCCCCGCACTGATAACAAAACGGAGGAATAAATAATAAGCAGCACTCCACCGCCTCCCCTCCTGTTCATTTATTCTCACCAGGCGGAGAGTTTATCATTAGTAGTCCACGAAAACATCAGTCATGTTATAGCGTGCTGGTATTTCACCATCGTGGCAGACGCTGAAGTTCCCTGGGAAAAAAAAACAAATGTGTGAATTGCTCCATCTGATGTGTTTTTGTAGCCCCAGGCGGCTTTCAAAAGCAAAACACTTGATGAGAAAATTGAAGATAATTTCTACCCACTAAAAGGTCGGAGAACATTATGAATGTTGAGTTTGGTGTAAATAAACACACTCTAATTTCTCTTTGATGGGAAGTCGCCCGCCACATTTCATTTTACAAAACCAAAAGGAAACATCCAATCGACCTTGAAGCCGTGCGATAAAAATAAAAACATCCTAAGGAGATATTTCCCAGCCAATCAGAAGCTTTCATCATGCCAATCAAGCGTGGTCACATTGCAAGTATCGACCCTTCAACCCTTTTAACATCTGGAGGTCTTTGAAGGCGCTGAAAGACGACCAATGGCAGGAAACATGCGGCATGCTGGGTAAAGGACACTCTCTGTCCAGGCCTCAACAGTAATGAACATTAAGAGACAACTTCATTGATCCTGACAGAAGGATAACACTGGAAATGAATCAGAAACATAGACTGAATGAAAGCAGGAGTGAACAGGTAGAGAGCAATGATGGAGAACAGGAAACAGTCGGTCAGATCGTGAATAGGAAACAGGAAACAGTCGTGTCAGCTTTTAATCAGTCGGTCAGAGAAGCGTTGATCGATGGAGCCGGTTAGTGGATGACTGGTTTTCAGACTCAGCGGGTCGATCTGTGCGGTCGATAGTGAAAACAAGCAGAGACACAACCTGCCGGGTGAATGTGTATGTGTGTGTGTGTGTGTGTGTGTGTGTGTGTGTGTGTGTGTGTGTGTGTGTGTGTGTGTGTGTGTGTGTGTGTGTGTGTGTGTGTGTGTGTGTGTGTGTGTGTGTGTGTGTGTGTGTGTGTGTGTGTGTGTGTGTGTGTGTGTGTGTGTGTGTGTGTGTGTGTGTGTGTGTGTGTGGTTTCAAAGATTGGTAGGGTTTTAAATTGAGAGTTGTACACAACCAACATCTTTTGAATAGAGGAACATCATTATTTAGAAATAAAGGTGGCTGTTGGGCCATAAAGGAACTACTGCATGTGTGTGTGTGTGTGTGTGTGTGTGTGTGTGTGTGTATGTGTGTGTGTGTGTGTGTGTGTGTGTGTGTGTGTGTGTTTGTTCCCCCTCTGTTTGAATCGGAGTGCAATATAATTGCAACAAACCCAAACTGTACACAAAGACTCAAAGCCACGTTTGTACAGTTACATACAGTTTCATATTTAATCTACTCTCACAGATTCAATCTTATTTTTATTATATTGATGTTTATATATAAAGCACCATGATGAGAAGTTAAATTGAGAAATGTTGTATGCATTTAATACCCGGATGGGAATAACTGTTTTGAGTAATATAATGCATTTAATAGCTGGACAATCAAGTTACTTGATTGTGTTTTATGTCTGGTGTTACTAGCCACAAAAAACACACTAAATATAAAATCTCTGTTGTCGTTTAAAAAGAGCAGATGTGTTGGGAGGGACCATTACTCTCTCACAGCCTGATACTCACAAAATGCTGATTATAAATAAGTTAAACTTTTTGATTGCCTTTTAACAGCTGTAGAAGGAGTACTCAGATATTTTACTTAAGTAAGTTTAATGGAGGCGTTTCAGGCTTTTCACAAAGGGAGTATTCTCCCTTTGTGAAAAGCCTCCATTGAAATTTGTTTACTTCTGGGACATTATGAAATCACTATGAAACACTTGTGCTTCTATTGGCTAGCGCTCCAACACATTGTACGTGTGTTGACCAATCACAACAGAGCCGGCCAGCTAACCAATCAGAGCAGACTGGGCTCTGGTTTCAGATAGAGGGTGAAAAGAGGTGCTGCAGCACAGACAGTATGAGAAAGCATGGAGACATGTAGAGACACTACATACTGATATACACCTGAACATCAGCAGGAGAGGACTCTTTAAAGTAGAGACACTACATACTGATATACACCTGAACATCAGCAGGAGAGAACTCTTTAAAGTAGAGACACTACATACTGATACACACCTGAACATCAGCAGGAGAGAACTCTTTAGAGTAGAGACACTACATACTGATATACACCTGAACATCAGCAGGAGAGGACTCTTTAAAGTAGAGACACTACATACTGATATACACCTGAACATCAGCAGGAGAGGACTCTTTAAAGTAGAGACACTACATACTGATACACACCTGAACATCAGCAGGAGAGGACTCTTTAAAGTAGAGACACTACATACTGATATACACCTGAACATCAGCAGGAGAGGACTCTTTAAAGTAGGGACACTACATACTGATATACACCTGAACATCAGCAGGAGAGGACTCTTTAAAGTAGAGACACTACATACTGATATACACCTGAACATCAGCAGGAGAGGACTCTTTAAAGTAGAGACACTACATACTGATATACACCTGAACATCAGCAGGAGAGAACTCTTTAAAGTAGAGACACTACATACTGATATACACCTGAATATCAGCAGGAGAGGACTCTTTTTAAACGTAGAGACACTACATACTGATATACACCTGAACATCAGCAGGAGAGGACTCTTTAAAGTAGATACACGACACACTGATATACACCTGAACATCAGCAGGAGAGGACTCTTTAAAGTAGAGACACTACATACTGATATACACCTGAACATCAGCAGGAGAGGACTCTTTAAAGTAGAGACACTACATACTGATATACACATGAACATCAGCAGGAGAGGACTCTTTAAAGTAGAGACACTACATACTGATATACACCTGAACATCAGAAGGAGAGGACTCTTTAAAGTAGAGACACTACATACTGATATACACCTGAACATCAGAAGGAGAGGACTCTTTAAAGTAGAGACATTACATACTGATATACACCTGATCATCAGCAGGAGAGGACTCTTTGAAGTAGAGACACTACATACTGATATACACCTGAACATCATCAGGAGAGGACTCTTTAAAGTAGAGACACTACATACTGATATACACCTGAACATCAGCAGGAGAGGACTCTTTAAAGTAGAGACACTACATACTGATATACACATGAACATCAGCAGGAGAGGACTCTTTAAAGTAGAGACACTACATACTGATATACACCTGAACATCAGAAGGAGAGGACTCTTTAAAGGAGAGACACTACATACTGATATACACATGAACATCAGCAGGAGAGGACTCTTTAAAGTAGAGACACTACATACTGATATACACCTGAACATCAGAAGGAGAGGACTCTTTAAAGTAGAGACACTACATACTGATATACACATGAACATCAGCAGGAGAGGACTCTTTAAAGTAGAGACACTACATACTGATATACACCTGAACATCAGCAGGAGAGGACTCTTTAAAGTAGAGACACTACATACTGATATACACCTGAACATCAGCAGGAGAGGACTCTTTAAAGTAGAGACACTACATACTGATATACACCTGAACATCAGCAGGAGAGGACTCTTTAAAGTAGAGACACTACATACTGATATACACCTGAACATCAGCAGGAGAGGACTCTTTAAAGTAGAGACACTGCATACTGATATATACCTGAACATCAGCAGGAGAGGATTCTTTAAAGTAGAGACACTACATACTGATTTACAACTGAACATCAGCAGGAGAGGACTCTTTAAAGATTGGCCCTAGAGTTAGGGTTAGGGTTTCTTTTGATCTTACAAATTAATTGTAATGATGTTCACGAACCTTATATGATTAGAAAACCATTGAATTAATTTTATTTATTTTGACGATTACATTGATTTCCTTTATTGATTCAATAGAATATAATATAATGGAATATATCTTATCATACAAAGTACAACGACATTTTTTTGGCTACTCTCACTGCAGTAAACACACAAACAAATAAATAAATAAGAGTGGTAAAAGCAGAGGTAGTAGCGACATACAATTCAATGTCAATGTGCATTTTTTACACGTACAGTCTAAACACGTTAAATATACAAAACTGTATAAATGCAGTGTATTTCTAACTGTGTGTTCATAAAGGGTTTTAGTAACCAAGTAAAATAGCCATACATATTTCTTAATAGTAGTGGCTGCAGTCTTTCAAAAAGAAAATCCTGTGTGTTTTAGGTATACGATTAGTAGCTTCTGTGCTCAAAAGCAAAACAAATAATACTACAAATATGACGTCTGAGTCCACAGAAAGCAGGAGAAGAGGTAAATATGTGTCAGCTAACACAGACATGAAGCCTGCTCTCGAGTCTGACAAAGAACTGCACTCGGTTTGCCAAACAGAAAAGTGTTGCCACTCTTCTCTCTCCAGCCTTCATCATCGTCTCCCCATTCAGAGAAACACCTCGCTGTGAGGAGACTCATTCCTCTTGTCCCCTGCTGCCTGCAGAAATTGGCCCAGAGGACTAAAAGAGGAGGAGGGAGAATAGATTTTAACACACAAAGCCTTCCATCCAGTTCAGACAGAAACCTTCCTCTGCAGCCGCTGGTTTACCGTCTGTTCCTCCGATAATGGAGGCAGTTCAAGACCGCCAACAAAGTTAGCAACGTTTTATTCTCAAAACATAAAAGACTGTGGAGTTCTTCATCCTGGACTAATTCATGCTTTGTCATAAAAGGACGGTTAATCCTCTAAAACAGAAATACATGTTGTTACCTGTAGGACTATTTATCAATTAAAGGTCCCCTACTATACTGTTTTTCATCAATATATTATAGGTCTCAGATATATACAGAGCCTGTCTCTGATTGGCTGAAACACCAAACAGATCATTGCAGCATTACCCATAATCCCCTCAGTTTCAGCCCTGTTTCCAAAGTGCTGATTCTCTGTCTGTTACTTTAGATGAAAATAAGGAGCCCCTCCCCACGCCCCTCTGAGAGACATTTGGTTACAAAGAACACAATGGTGCTCTAGGAGGAGATTCAGGTGATAAGGGGGGGGGGTTACCTTGTTGCTGATTGGCTAATGGTTACACAAGACAAAACATCGTTATGACATCATAAAGTGGCCAAAATCCGATCAGCTCATTTTCAGACAGGTTTTTATAGAAATGGATAAAAAAGAGAGAGAATCTTTGTTCCTGAAACTTTCAGAGTGTCTTTCCACAGAGGGGACACATGTTGATGTAGAAGAGACATGAAGAAGAGGGGACACATGTTGATGTAGAAGAGACATGAAGAAGAGGGGACACATGTATATGTAGAAGAGACATGAAGAAGATGGGACACATGTTGATGTAGAAGAGACATGAAGAAGAGGGGACACATGTTGATGTAGGAGAGACATGAAGAAGAGGGGACACATGTTGATGTAGAAGAGACATGAAGAAGAGGGGACACATGTTGATGTAGAAGAGACATGAAGAAGAGGGGACACATGTTGAAGTAGAAGAGACATGAAGAAGAGGGGACACATGTTGATGTAGAAGAGACATGAAGAAGAGGGGACACATGTTGATGTAGAAGAGACATGAAGAAGAGGGGGCACATGTTGATGTAGAAGAGACATGAAGAAGAGGGGACACATGTTGATGTAGAAGAGACATGAAGAAGAGGGGACACATGTTGATGTAGAAGAGACATGAAGAAGAGGGGACACATGTTGATGTAGAAGAGACATGGAGAAGAGGGGACATGTTGATGTAGAAGAGACATGAAGAAGAGGGGACATGTTGATGTAGAAGAGACATGAAGAAGAGGGGACACATGTTGATGTAGAAGAGACATGAAGAAGAGGGGACACGTGTTGATGTAGAAGAGACATGAAGAAGAGAGGACACATGTTGATGTAGAAGAGACATGAAGAAGTGGATTTTGCATAATAGGGGACCTTTAAGACTGTTTCGTTGTTAGTCACATTGTTCAGAGAGATGTCTGCTTTCCCTCTAAACAATTACATGTACCAAACGTATCACTGCACAGAAGGAAGTGTGCAATGGATATAAGATGAGAAGTGAACTGGCATCTCTCCAGGTACCAGTCCACATATTATCTCGTCCAGTTGGGACTTGAACCGGCGACCCTTTAGTTTCCAAGCCTAGTCCCTCCAGACTGAGCTACTGCCACGCCTGTAAAAGCTAAAGACCGTTGCCAATATAGTCGTGCTCACTCGTTGGTGGGTGTACTTTGGTAGAAAGAAATGAAATGATATGGTTTAAAAGCAACAGTATTGGGAATATTGAGCAAAAAATCATTATAGTCATTGAGAGCAAATGACCTAACAACTTTACTGACTCATTAGCTTGTAGCATTAGCTTGTAGCATTAGCTTGTAGCATTAGCTTGTAGCATTAGCTTGTAGCATTAGCTTGTAGCATTAGCTTGTAGCATTAGCTTGCACTAGCCAATAATAACACTTTACTTCATCTTGCGCTGCTGACTGTGACTAGCCCCAGTTTTTATTTGGATTCACTCCGAAGGTAATGTGCAGAGGTGGGAAAAGTACTCAGGTCTTGTACTTGAGTAAAAGTAGAAGTACTCAGATCTTGTACTTGAGTAAAAGTAGAAGTACTCAGATATTGTACTTGAGTAAAAGTAGAAGTACTCAGATCTTGTCCTCGAGTAAAAGTAGAAGTACTCAGATCTTGTACTTGAGTAAAAGTAGAAGTACTCAGATCTTGTACTTGAGTAAAAGTAGAAGTACTCAGATCTTGTACTTGAGTAAAAGTAGAAGTACTCAGATCTTGTACTTGAGTAAAAGTAGAAGTACCAGAGTGTAGGAATACTCTGTTACAGTAAAAGTCCTGCATTCAAAATGTTCCTCAAGTAAAAGTAGAAAGTATTCTCATCAAAATATAGTGAAAGTAGCGACAGTAAAAGTATTCATTGTGCAGATTGGTCCATTTCAGAATAATAGATATGATATGTTTTATAATGATTGATCATGAAAGTGTTCTCAAAGCTGGTAAAGGTGCAGCTAGTTTGAATGACTTTGTATACTGCAGGGTAGCTGGTGGATTTACTCCAGGTGGAACTAAAGTCTGATTTAACACTTGGTTATATTTAACATCATTCATCCACATCTGTAAAGTAACTAAAGGTATTAAATACATGTAGTAAAAGTACACCAGTTACCTCTGAACTGTAGTGGAGTAGAAGTATAAAGTAGCAGGACATGGAAATACTCAAGTAAAGTACAAGTACCTCAAAATTGTACATAAGTACAGTACTTGAGTAAATGTACTTAGTTACTTTACTGTTACCTCTGGTAATGTGTATTATGTTGGCCCAATGCCACATGAACATTACAGCTTGCAACGTCTCTGTATGGATTAACTTTCTGCACAATGTTGGTAAAAGTTTTCGATGTGAAATTGCTCACAACAAGGCCTGTAGATCCTCTCGAAGCGTCCAAGTAATTTATTTTCCCGGAAAGTGACATTGCTCTTGAGTTATTCAAAAGTATTTTCTATGCTTTGAGCACCACAAGCTGAGAGCCATCTATTTTTATTATATTGGAGAGAAGGCAGATATTTCTACCGCTGATAATTCTAACACTCTGCGACTCACACCATCTAGAGATTGATAGCACCACAGGGAAGAGGAACAATATGTGTTTGGAGCGTCTGTCTATTTAAATATACCCTCACTTGATGAACTATAATGAATACATATGCAACTACCCCCTATTACTGACTATACTTATTATGAGCGATATTTTACGAGTTATCCTGCATTTAGCAAACAAAGTTATTTATAATACTTCTGCTGCTTGAACATAAACACTAGGACCTGGTTATCAGACAACGGTAATATGAAGGGCCGTTTAGTGTAAATAA
>NC_136901.1:90461473-90471473 GCF_949606895.1 Notothenia rossii
CACATAACTCATTTTGAAAAAAAAGTAATATAACATGAACAGTATCCTGGTTTCAACAAATACTAATCAAGGTGTGAGACTTCATTATTACAAAGTGTTTGAATAAGTACTTCAATGAAGACATTACTGAGACTGAATGATCTTCATAATTAAATCTCCAGCCTGAACATTTAATTCCTGTTTGTTACTTTAATTTTTTTTAAGCTCACTCTTAATTGGAATTGCCTCTATAGTATTTTTACGCTGGCCTGATAAAGCCTGCGAGCAGCGCTACAGTAAGAACAGCTCAGTGCTGTTGTTCAGCAGTTTCTGACATACTCAGCTCCTCTCGCTCGTCCATCTTTAAACTGGAGACGATGAATGAATCTGTGCACGGAGCGTAGGAAGAGTTCAGATTGTTATTCTGCATCAGCAGCACAGACTGTGTATGGATTGTGTTTGAGTGAAACATGTTTCCCTCCAGAACGTAGTTTCCTTTATCTCCTCCACGTGGAGGATTTGTCTGCTTAGAGCCTCAAACTGCTCCACTCACTCACAGCTTTCCTTCGTCTGTGCTTTGTTTCCTCTTTATTCCTTCATCCTCCATCATCGTCATCACTTCAGCTAAAGAGTGTTGTAGCGATGACGTATTATTGCAGGCCGACACAGAAGGTAACATCGCAAGAGCCCCCTTGACAAAAAACCAATCAGATTTTCATTGGATTACGGATTACTGCAGGAAAAAAAAAGGGCATTTACACCTTTAGTTCAGCAGGACAATCTCCACATACAACGTTAGGCTATAAAATAAATACATCACGATCACATGACTTCACGTCACCACCGCTAAGCTAAATAATAATTCATTTATTTTATATAGGCGCCTTTCAAGGCTCTTAATGTCGCCGTACGAACACACTTAAATACAAGATACACAATACAGAACACCAGCATAAGAAACATTTAAACTAGACAATGCCGTATACAGGTGGCTAATGTTGGGCTATAAAGGAACTACAGCACGGTCACATGACTTCAAGTGACCACCGCTAAGCTAAAGGTGGCTAATGTTGGGCTATAAAGGAACTACAGCACGGTCACATGACTTCACGTCACCACCGCTAAGCTAAAGGTGGCTAATGTTGGGCTATAAAGGAACTACAGCACGGTCACATGACTTCACATCACCACCGCTAAGCTAAAGGTGGCTAATGTTGGGCTATAAAGGAACTACAGAACGGTCACATGACTTCACGTCACCACCGCTAAGCTAAAGGTGGCTAACGTTGGGCTATAAAGGAACTACAGAACGGTCACATGACTTCAAGTGACCACCGCTAAGCTAAAGGTGGCTAATGTTGGGCGTGATTTTGTTAGCAACGACCTTCTTTAAATTCACAAGTTTGGGTATTTGACTTCAAGACGAGGGAAGCTAAAGTTGTAAAATGCTGAGTCATTTCCGGGTTTTAGGACTTTTTCCTGCATTACTCGGTTGTCTCCATCCTTTGACCACTCCTGTATTGATCGAGGAACTGCCTCTTATCACACAGCATGCTGTAATAACTTCTCTCTAACCAGACGAACAATCACAGGTTCTCTCAAATCCAATCCTTTTTGTTCCGCTGAGAGACAGAAGTGAAGATGAAGAGTTAGATGGAGCTGAAAAGCGTCTGACTTTCCTCCTCTTACATTTAAATTTCTGCTTGAGAGAAAGCTTTTGAAACCAATCCAGTCTTCACACCAAACCTATCATCACTGCAAGCTGCAATCCAAACCATCAGATTGCTTTGTCTGATGCTCTGATTTGAAAATGTTTTCCTAAAACAAGTGGGAAGGTAAATCTGCAGTTGGTGAGATCATTTCTGTACTTTGCAATGCAAATCACTATTTTTGAGTATTTCAGGATGATTTGTCATCCTTTTATTTCCCACTTAAATTGTGTCTTGCTTTAATAATTTGACATTTAATTCCTAAAAACTCCTGAAACTGCATTGGATGAAAGGAAAATTATTTGACGGCAATGACACTGTTTACGAATTGTAATCTTTTGATCCTTCACCCTTTCTGTATTGTCCCACATTTTCTGAAATAATAATATTTACATTCTGTGTCCGTGTGGTCCTTTAGCCTCTGTATTAAAGTCATGTTTGTTTGCATCTTTTAGTTTTCTCTTGAGATAAGTGCATAAACTCTTAAGGCCCGGACACACCAAGCTGATTTTGGCCGTCGATGGGCGTCAGGCCGATGATGAGCGTCGACACGCCCTACTCAGATTGGTGTGTCCCGCACCGTGCCCACCGATTCAACATCTCGAATCGGTGGGCAGTCGGCCAAAGGAAGTCATGCAAAAGAAATCACTCTGATTGGCTGTTCAGCTTAGCGAATCAGTGCATGAGAAGTGAAACGGAAGTGAGGGACCCAAACAAACTATTAAGAAGGCAAACCTCAGATTTCATTTAACTCCAGCTCTCGACACAGGTTGGGGAAAGCCCCATGAGCTTCTCGATGTAGAGGGAACATGGAACGCACGCTATTTGTTGTTTGCTTACATCACCAGTCTGTTCTTCTTCTCTCGGTGTATCACGCAATCTGTCTTCCGGTTGTTGCCTCTTTTGAATGGCGAATACACACTACCGCCGCCTGCTGGTAAGGAGAGTTATTGCCACTCACGCATGCGCAGTTCGTACGCGCTTCTTGGCCGTCGGCTGAAGTCTTTGCGGTGTGTTCCAGTACGACACATGGCCAAGATGCAGAGACACGAGACGACACAACAGTCGGGTCCGTCTGTGTGAGTTCTTTGGTGTCAGCTTGGTGTGTCCGGGCCTTTAGAGTGGTGCTGTGAGGACGTATTTTTGTTGGCCAAACTTGAAGCATAGGAACTAGTTCCCTCGACAAAAAACAATGGGATTTTTCCATTGGATTTTGGATTATCTCAGAAAGTAATCTCTGTTGCAAACAAAAGTGGATAATATTTAAACGTTTTGTTCAGCAGGATAATCTCAACATATTAACACCACTTTAGGATTTCTGGAGTAAAAAGCTAACGTTAGGCTTTAAAGGACCTTATTTCAGGCTAGCAACCGAAAACATATCTATATTTTTAAATGCATAAGCTTCTGACATTCACCAGTGGGCAGTTAACAGATTTATTTCATGGCCAGAAAAAGCAAATCGCTGTGTGGGGTTTGTCGAGTTCTCTTTATATGGGAAGCTTGCCAAATGTGTATCCTTTGTTTAAACCCTAACCCTAACAGTAAAAATTCATCCAAACCAACAAAACCTGATCCAAAAGGCGTATTTGGGTCAGTTTTTAAATGAATAACAACATGTTTTGTGGTTTGGTTTGCTGTAAATGTAAATCTGGCCTCCACTATTGTAACAAAAAGAACAGTCTTGGTACATGAGAGTCTTTACACCATTATATCTTCCAATTGGTGGTGTGTTGAAGGAATTTCACATTTTATTTGAAATAATCCCAACCTGTATGAGCAGCGGCCCAGTAATCCAGTAACACACACACACACACACACACACACACACACACACACACACACACACTCATAATAACACACCAGCATCACTAAGCCTGGCCGTGAAATGGGATTCTCAGGGATGAGAGCTGCTCTTTGTGATCATAGAGGGGGATCTACCACACACACACACACACACATTCGTACACACACACACACACACACACACACACACACACACACACACACACACACACACACACACACACACACACACACACACACACACACACACACACACACACACACACACACACATTCGTACACACACACACACACACACACACACACACACACACACACACACACACACACACACACGCATTGCTTCTCAGTATGTGTGTGCCTGAGTGTGTGACTCTTTATGTTGAGACACACGCGCACACACACATCTGAAAAATGAGACAAACACTTCTTTTTCCTCTGAAGGCTCTCTGGAATGGATGTTGTGGGACTGAACTGTTTCTATGGCAACTGAAGCCCATTTACTCCCCATGGTTTGTGTGTGTGTGTGTGTGTGTGTGTGTGTGTGTGTGTGTGTGTGTGTGTGTGTGTGTGTGTGTGTGTGTGTGTGTGTGTGTGTGTGTGTGTGTGTGTGTGTGTTGTCATATACAGTGTGTCTATGGTTTTGGTCATACCCACATACTGTATGCACGATTACTATTAAGAATGCATATTGTTTCTGTATATTTGCACAATCTCTGTGTGTGTGTGTGTGTGTGTGTGTGTGTGTGTGTGTGTGTGTGTGTGTGTGTGTGTGTGTGTGTGTGTGTGTGTGTGTGTGTGTGTGTGTGTGTGTGTGTGTGTGTGTGTGTGTGTGTATGTGTGTGTGTGTATGTGTGTGCGTGTGCGTGTGTGTGATGTGATGGATGGGAGTTGTGGCGTCGCCGGTGGCAGATCAGAATCAACTGGAGCCAACATGGAGACATCTGTTGTCCCTCGTCCTCCCTCTGGAGGGAACAGACGTAAACAAATGCATTTCTATTCTGAATATCAAACTGCAATAAACAAACGTTGATGAGTCATGAATCAGAAGCAGAAACAGCGAGTTGGCCAGCTCCAAAATAATTGTGCTAACTAATAGTGGTGAGGAAAGACAAAGCGAGAGGCGAGGAAACCTGGACGGAGCTGATAGCTTCAAAAGCCTGTGCTGAGGTCAGCTCCGCACACAAAGGAAGACGGACAAAAAGAAGCTAATACAGACAGAAAAGCTTTTTTAAGAAAGTCGAGTCGACATGTCAAAGGTCTTAGCAATGACAGGGCCCATGAATCATGATATTAGAAATACATTGGGAGAAGAAGCTGCCAACTTCACAGCTACATTCAGTTTGTTCGTTTTCCAGGAACACCCACACATTTTGGAACATCTTACACATATACAGTAGTATTTAGAGTTACATGTAAATACACAAATAAGGAGACCCAACATTCAGAGCCCAGTCTGCTCTGATTGGTTAGCTGGGTAGCTCTATTGTGATTCGTCAACTGCTAACAGATGTCCCGCCCCTAAGCCTACAATGTGTTGGAGCGCTAGCCAATAGAAGAGCGAGTGTTCAATAATGATGTCACTATGTTCTGGAAGTAAACAACTTCTGTTGATAAGAAACTCCCGTTGGAAGGAACAGATGAATTGTAGCCTTTGCAGACCATTTACATGCACTAAAACATATTTAACACTAAATGAAAGGGGAAACCCGAAAAAGCATAATAAGGTATCTGGAACTAGACTATCAGTTTCCCCAAATCAGAAACCATGTGTCGGTTTGGACTTAATGTAAGCATTACTCAGACATCATGGTTTGCCATTTGCCATTACTTGCATTATGACACACTTATACACAGAGGTGGGAAGTATTGGAGTACAAATACTTTGTTACTGTACTTAAGTATATTTTTCTGGTATCAGTACTTTACTCCACTACTTATTTTTCTGATTACTTTTTACTTTTATTTCTTACATGTTGAACACAAATACCTGTACTTTCTACTTCTTACATGTTGAACACAAATACCTGTACTTTCTACTTCTTACATGTTGAACACAAATACCTGTACTTTCTACTTCTTACATGTTGAACACAAATACCTGTACTTTCTACTTCTTACATGTTGAACTCAAATACCTGTACTTTCTACTTCTTACATGTTGAACACAAATACCTGTACTTTCTACTTCTTACATGTTGAACACAAATACCTGTACTTTCTACTTCTTACATGTTGAACACAAATACCTGTACTTTCTACTTCTTACATTTTGAACACAAATACCTGTACTTTCTACTTCTTACATGTTGAACTCAAATACCTGTACTTTCTACTTCTTACATGTTGAACACAAATACCTGTACTTTCTACTTCTTACATGTTGAACACAAATACCTGTACTTTCTACTTCTTACATGTTGAACTCAAATACCTGTACTTTCTACTTCTTACATGTTGAACACAAATACCTGTACTTTCTACTTCTTCATGTTGAACACAAATACCTGTACTTTCTACTTCTTACATGTTGAACTCAAATACCTGTACTTTCTACTTCTTACATGTTGAACTCAAATACCTGTACTTTCTACTTCTTACATGTTGAACTCAAATACCTGTACTTTCTACTTCTTACATGTTGAACACAAATACCTGTACTTTCTACTTCTTCATGTTGAACACAAATACCTGTACTTTCTACTTCTTCATGTTGAACACAAATACCTGTACTTTCTACTTCTTACATGTTGAACACAAATACCTGAACGTTCTACTTCTTACATGTTGAACTCAAATACCTGAACTTTCTACTTCTTACATGTTGAACTCAAATACCTGTACTTTCTACTTCTTACATGTTGAACACAAATACCTGTACTTTCTACTTCTTACATGTTGAACTCAAATACCTGTACTTTCTACTTCTTACATGTTGAACACAAATACCTGTACTTTCTACTTCTTCATGTTGAACACAAATACCTGTACTTTCTACTTCTTCATGTTGAACACAAATACCTGTACTTTCTACTTCTTACATGTTGAACACAAATACCTGAACGTTCTACTTCTTACATGTTGAACTCAAATACCTGAACTTTCTACTTCTTACATGTTGAACTCAAATACCTGTACTTTCTACTTCTTACATGTTGAACTCAAATACCTGTACTTTCTACTTCTTACATGTTGAACTCAAATACCTGAACTTTCTACTTCTTACATGTTGAACACAAATACCTGTACTTTCTACTTCTTACATGTTGAACACAAATACCTGAACTTTCTACTTCTTACATGTTGAACACAAATACCTGAACTTTCTACTTCTTACATGTTGAACTCAAATACCTGTACTTTCTACTTCTTACATGTTGAACACAAATACCTGTACTTTCTACTTCTTACATGTTGAACACAAATACCTGTACTTTCTACTTCTTACATGTTGAACTCAAATACCTGAACTTTCTACTTCTTACATGTTGAACTCAAATACCTGTACTTTCTACTTCTCTCATTTTCCAAACAGGCTGGTTCCTTTAGTTTGAATGTGTGTTTGGTGGCGTGATCATTATTATTAAGATTCATTGCGTGCCTATTGATTTGAACAAGATCCGTGTATCCATCATTTCCTGGTCTTCTCTAAAGAAGAGGGACCAATGAAAACGTTGTCATGTTGCCGTTGGTCACCATGGAAACATTCATTAGCTAACAATGACATTATTGTTCTATTAATATAAAGGGAGGTCAGGTACTCTTTAAAACAGCTGCTAGTTATGGGTACTTTTTACTGAAGTACATTTCAAAGCCCTCTTTACTTTTACTTGAGTAAAGAAGTTTAGTCAGTACTTCTACTTTCACCAGAGTATTTTTAAACACGAGTATCTGTACTTCTACTGTACTTGAGTAAAGGATGTGTGTACTTTTGCCATCTGCTTATGCACTCTAAATAGCACATGTTAGTACAGACATAAGGAGATTGAGACACAGCATTTATCTTTACTGGACACACAGAAATGAGATCTCTGACATTGAGTAGGACAGCAAAGAAGTGAGTATTTAAAAATCTAGCAAATGTTAGCTTGTTAGCATCTGATGTCTGTTGTGTGGAGAATTACAATACCTCTGAATCACTGCAACACAATTTGTACATCTGGTGTTTGCTTAGTAGCTTAGTCGTTGGTTTGTCACTTGCTCTCCTTTGTTGGTACAGATGCATTCACCTGTTCATGTCAATCCAAAATGGCTCCGCCGCCCACCCCCTAATGGTAGGCAAACAACCGCCATCAGTGTAAAGACATCCCAACATACTATTTGTAATGAGTACATGCTGCTCTGCTCTGCTGGCTGTGATCACAAGCTGCTGCATGACATCTTTATTGAACACAAGAGGAAGCAGAGGCTGTGGTCTTTTTTTCCGGATCCTTTTCCCTCTCTTTTAGTTTGTGGCTCTTTGTGGCTGAGAAGGTCAACAGATTATAAACTCTTCTAAAACACTGGAACACACACAGTCCCTCCACCTTCAATTTCTCCAAAGTGGATTGGCTTCAAATTAGAGGATGGAGGAAATGTCACAGCGCACACACACTCTTTCTGTCTCTCAGTCAGCCCTTGTGTGGTTTATAGTGCAGTACTTCAAAGGTTATTCTCTGACCTTATTCAGACTCATATCTAAGGAAATATAATAGAAGGCAACTCTCTGCTGAATGCTCTTTTTGCAGAAAGACGACGCAGCCGGCTCCGACTTGTCCTCTTCTTTCCGCTTGCCTCTATTCCCAGAGATTTAATGAAATAGGAAGTTGAAGGAATAGAAACTAAAAAACCTCAACCGGTATTTATTTCACAACAAAAAAAAATACTGAATCTTTTTTCAGAGTTGTATTGAGTTTCTAGTGTTCCTGCGGCTTCACACAGTTTAACCATACACTGCAGGTCAGGGTCAGCATGTATTGGTTTTCATTTTCTTGACTCGTGTGAGGTATTATTTGAACAATAACCAACGATTGGCACCATTTTCTTGGACAGGTCTGCAGAAGGCCATGTTACCCACAAATAAATACAGCGAAATATTAGCAAAACAACCTCTGGGGATCTTGAATTTTCACAACAAATCTCATAACAACACTTCTTCGGTACAAAGCAAATAAGTGCTATATAAAGTACTGTATTTAAGTATATTGGGTTATTACTTTTCCTGAGAAAAGAAGAGAAAATTCACTGCGAAATTGTAAATCTGTTACGTTTGGCGGTAAACCAGATATGTAAAAAATCGATAAGATATATATTTATTTCTTAGTTAAGTAAGATATTCTTAATCAATAACGTTTTTTCAGTACTGCATTTAACAACTGAGTTTCCTTTGGGGCATGTTTGGATGATTGACACGTGTTGTACTGTAGTATTTGTCATATTTTATTATATTATACTGTACTCAGTTTATCACATATTTCATTTTTTTTTTTGTGTAAATATGGTCTTTATTTGTATTTGATACCAAAGTCTTAAAACAGCTTTGATAATAGCACTATTTGTTGCTAGGTATTCTTCTTTAACTGTGTCTTTATATGCACCATTTACACCAAAGCTGATTCTGACTTGTAGCTTTTCACAATAAGAGGTGATGGTTGTTATTTACCCTATCATGACTATCTGAGAATGTTCTGCTAGAGAAGAGTAGAAGAAGATCTCTGTGTCCTTGTTCTAATGTGTGTCCTTGTTGATGTCAAAGGTGGAGCTGCTGTCATGCAAGAAACATTTCAGGCTTCACGATAAAGTGTTATCGTATCATATTGATGACTATGTTGGGAGATGGCCACCAATAGCGCTATTCATGAAAGAGGAATGGTTAATGCTTTAACTATCAGGCTAACATCTTAGATGGATGGATAGATAGATGGATAGAGAGAGAGATAGATAGATAGATTTATTTTTATTTATTGCTTTTTATTCTTTTTACGATGTTAGCACTTCGGGATTTGCATGCAAATATGAAGTGCTTTATAAATTAAAGCCATTATTATTCATTATTATAGAGAGATAGATAGATAGATAGATAGATAAATAGATAGATATATAGATAGACAGATAGATATATAGAGAGATAGAGAGATAGAGATATAGAGAGATAGAGAGATAGAGAGATAAAGAGATAGAGAGATAGATATATAGATAGACAGATAGATATATAGAGATAGAGAGATAGAGATATAGATAGATAGATAGATAGATAGATAGATAGATAGATAGAGAGATAAAGAGATAGAGAGATAGATATATAGATAGACAGATAGATATATAGAGAGATAGAGAGATAGAGATATAGAGAGATAGATATATAGATAGACAGATAGATATATAGATAGATAGATAGAGAGATAGATAGATAGATAGACAGATATATAGTTAGACAGAGAGATAGAGAGATATATAGAGAGATAGAGAGATAGACAGATAGATAGAGAGATAGATAGACAGATAGATAGAGATATAGATAGATAGAG
>NC_136901.1:90473973-90489342 GCF_949606895.1 Notothenia rossii
GCCAAGAGAAGAGTAAATTAGCTCATCCTGAGGTCCACATTCCTACTGATTACCGGGGCATTGTTTGAATCAGATAATCAGTAACACACACACACACACACACACACACACACACACACACACACACACACACACACACACACACACACACACACACACACACACACACACACACACACAGCCGACTGACTAGCTAGCACATTTTTGTCACTAATAACGGTTTAGTGGGTAGACGTCCTGGAGAGGAGGTGAAGACTGACACTCGAAGCACCCCTCCTTTTTTTTTTTTTCGCTGGCAGCTCTCATCTGCCATGTTGGAGGGAGCGCTGCCATCACTTGGCACCTTATTTATTTTAATTATTTTGATTCCCGCTCTCCATCTCTGGCATCCCTGGCTCGGGGAATCGCTGATGGCTGACACTCATTTGTCAATCTCGGGGAGGCTGCCTGCCAATTATAAAATGAAAAGTTTTGGCGAGGCCATTAGAAGCGGCTCTGGCTGTTTCGCTGAGTGTTAACAGGCGATGGCGGCTTGTCGCTGCCCTCTCTTTCCCCTCTCTTTTCCCTCTCTTTTCCCTCTGTGAGCTCGACGCCACTCGCCAACTATCAGGTGAGGATTTGTCCCCCTCGTGTTTGATGTCCCTTCTTTGTTGCTGTACACTTATCAGCGCTCACACTCACTGTGCTGCTAGATTTAGAAACTTCAGCATCTCGTTTTACCCTCCTGTCCTCCTTTTTGGGATTGCATCACGCTGGGTTTCTCTACATCAGCACAATAAAATCTACAAGACAAGCCGGACAGATTTTCAAAATGTGTAAGGTAATAAGTCAAGGGAATAATGGCGCTGCTGATTTAGCTCATTTCAATGTGGCAGTGGTGACAGGTTTGAAAATATACAAACAAAAACTCAACCGAGCAATATTTTTGAATTCCAGCAAATTAAGCTCATTCACAAACACTTTAG
Organism: Notothenia rossii; assembly: GCF_949606895.1. Classification (NCBI taxonomy): domain Eukaryota; kingdom Metazoa; phylum Chordata; class Actinopteri; order Perciformes; family Nototheniidae; genus Notothenia; species Notothenia rossii. The sequence continues at coordinate 90,474,939 of NC_136901.1, forward strand.
TTTGCGTTCGTACTGACATGGACAGATTGGCCTCTTAGGGGCCCCTGGGGCAAAAATGAGAACCCTGTTAAACCTGGGTTATGCACTCCCGGTGCATTATTAAAGTATTCCTGTGCTGGAATATTACATGACCCAAGTTTTGCAATGCAGTAACATCATTTAGAAATGTGCACCATGTAAAGACAATATCAGATAAAGCAATGGAGGTTTTAGTGATGGATTTTTACTGTATTTCATATAGATCAAGTTTATGTGCAGCCCGTTTGTGTTTAGTATGGCAGTTTGTCTTTTGATGGTGGCTATATTATCTGTTTCAATCAACAGGAGAGTCATTAAAGCCTTTTTTCACCACAGGTAGGAAAATGTTGGTTCAACAGTTGTACATCACTATCAACCTCAGCTGTGTGTTTTTAGGGCCTAAAAACATGTATTTGTCAATTTGTGTCTTCCACCTGTATCTGTATAACAATAGAGTTTAAACTGAATTTGAAGAAGGGCTCTAAATACTGTAGTTACTGAAGTTTTATGATGTACAGTTCTGAAAAATGTAAGATAAGGTTAGGATATGTCTGTATTCCCAAAGTACCCTATTGTCTGAATAACCATGTTTGATTACCAACCGTCTTTTAAAGAGGCCCTATAATGCTTCTTCGGGGTTTTCCCTTTCCTGTAGTGAGCTATAAAGGTTGATGTGCCTGTAAATGGTCTGCAAAGGATAACATTATCATAATCTTCAGGTATGTAGTGTCTCCACTGTGACATGTCTCCCTGCTTAAATGTTCAAAAAGGTCTTTATTTTTCTCATACTGCCTGTGCTGCAGGGAACACAGCGATTTAAGCCTTAGCCGACCATTTACATGCACAGAAACCTATAGAACAATACAGGAAGGGGAAACCACAAAAAGCTTAATAGGACCCTTTTTAATTGGTTCCACAAATAAAGAAAACCAGAAACTAACTCGAAGCAAATTGTCATCCTTTTTTAAGCCAAAGAACATTTCTGTAGGATGGCGTTGTTCCAGTGTGTGTGTGTGTGTGTGTGTGTGTGTGTGTGTGTGTGTGTGTGTGTGTGTGTGTGTGTGTGTGTGTGTGTGTGTGTGTGTGTGTGTGTGTGTGTGTGTGTGTGTGTGTGTGTGTGTGTGTGTTGGATCGGTGCTGGCAGTGTTGGACGTCACTAATGCTCTGGTGGCTGAATGAGAGCAAATCCCTGCAGCAGCTCCCAACATGTGGTGGAAAATTTGAAACCAAAAGAGCGGAGGCGGTGAGAGCAACACATCATGCTCATGGTTTTGGAAAAATACAATGTTTAACTATCACATATGGGCGAAGTGTTTCCTTGTGCTTTATTGTACTGGATCACATATCTTACCAATGAATATATTAAGTGTAATTTGATGAATGTTCATTATTTAAAGTAGTGAATAAGCTTAAGAAACAGCGGTATGTTCCTTTAAAGCTTTCCTTTCTCTTCACAAAGACAAAGCAGATGCAGGAGAAAAGCAGAAGTATATTTTCCCGAGAATTCATTTTCCGTCGTGTTGATAAAGTCTCGGCTTGTTAATTAAGGGGAAGCTTGTCTGAAGGATTAACAAGAAGCTCTGCTGTTCATTTCAGAGCCCTGCCACATCACACACCTGCACCGATGGATTATGGGTAAGCACTTTTGTTTGTAGGTTGCATTTTGTGATGAGACGTTTGATCCGGGCAAAAGTGTCATGTCAGGCAGAAAAGCACACTAACAAGAAGCCTTCTTTCCTCTGGGTATAAAAGCACTGGTTTACTGTTGTTTCCCTGCAATGCTCGTCCTCCTTTCATCAGCATATTTTAACAGTCGTACAGTAGAGAACAAAAAGGAGACAAATTGGGATTCGGGAAGGACTAGAGACGTCGGAGTTGCTCTTGAATTAGCAGCGACGAGGCAAAGCTCGGAGCTTAACAGCTCTGTTTCTGCAGCAGGAAGGTTTCCACAAAGTGGCGGCTGCTCTCCGCTTCCTCGCAGAATAATTGGATGGAAAATGAAACGACGCCTTTGAGCGGATGTTCCTTTTGTCTTAACTGCGCTGTAAATATACACACTGTACACTGTATTAATGTCACAGCTGTAGTGATCCAAAAGCAGTTAGCTCCTACCAGCAGCCTGTCAGAGGTCATTAACTGTGAGTGTGTGTGTGTGTGTGTGTGTGTGTGTGTGTGTGTGTGTGTGTGGGTGTGTGTGTGTGTGTGCGTGTGTGTGTGTGTGTGTGTGTGTGTGTGTGTGTGTGGATCAATGGCAGTGTGATGGTTAGCTGTAGGAGCCATGCTGGCTAATTAAGGTTTCTCAGGCAAGCTGCGCCACTTCTGGCCCCAGCCACAGGGCGACACACACACACACACACACACACACACACACACACACACACACACACACACACACACACACACACACACACACACACACACACACACACACACACACACACACACACACACACACACACACACACACACACACACACACACACACACACACACACAGATTTTCCTCTGAAGTAAGAACATGCACCAAGTGTTATCCAACATCTTGTGTAGGAGTTGAGCTTCATCTCCAAAGATGCGTCTGTGAAAGAGAACATTGTTGTATTTCCTCTTTGCATTTCCCGCTTATTTTGATACGTTTCTCGGTTTGAAACAAACACTATACTTGAAGTAGGAAGAAAGAAAGAGAGTTTGCTAGACTTGCGGTGATGCTACTGGATTTTGATGTCTGTCCAGTCTAAGATCTAAATATCTACTTTTCTCTTGTTTGAACCCTATCCATAAAACTAAACTGCATCCTCAATTGACCTTTCGCAAAGCCACGCCCCCCCTTGGTTACTGTTGCTAGTCCGACAAGCTGAGAGCCAGATGCGTTAAACAAAGCCATAATGGAGGGTCTCCGTAACGTCGGAGTCGCCTTAACAGACTCATTTTGGAGCAATAACGCAGCAATATCCTCCAGGTCCCGACAAAAGGGGCTACAATACGCTATGGAGGGTTATATCCACAGTATAAACATTAGAAAAGAGGGAGGCACAACATCAATAGAGGCACTTGCATACAGGTCGCAGTGCAAGAGTGAAAAACCACATGAGCTTTATGTCAAATTCGACGGAATTATTATTATTATTTTGGAATAAAACAATACAATCACAAGAAGCATTACATGTTGTAGTTTGTCTAAAGTTAACTACCGTTTCCTTGGTGGCTTTCTGCATCCACCTTGTTGTTCCTTTGTGGGGGTCGGGGTGCCCACTTGTGCAGCAGGATTAGGGAAGTCGGCAGTAGGCTTTCCATTAACAAAATGCAACAAAGATTAAAGCAAAATATAAATGAATGATTGCCTGTTGGCTTTCTTGTTTGTACTTTGACCACAGGTAGACTAATAACGGAGCTCAGCTGTTCAGACATTATTATGCATCAAGTGATATACATGGTCAAAACGACCTAGAAGCACACAGCTTACAGCTGTAGTCGTGTGACTTTAGCTAACGTTAGTTAGTGAAATTAGTTAATTAAATTAGTTAGTTAATTTGTGAATGTAATCTTTGCTAGCTAGCTAGCTACGTAAGCACGTATTTACCTTAGAGCAAACGTATTTGTGTTTGTTGATATTCGCCATATTCAGCTTTGCATGGGGCCTGCCGCATTTCTTTATCCACTGGCGGCATCTCTCCTCTCGGGTTTTGGGTTTAGGAAACGGATAAAATATCACCCCCCCCCCCCCTCTAAGCTTATGGGATATCTGCTATCCGATTTGCAAAGACCACAAGCACAACGCTTCACCATTTTCGCAATGAATTTGAACGCTAGGCTTGTCGGACTTCCACAGGGAGCCGCGCACGTGATCGAATATGATTGGACAACGGGCATTTAGGGGCGTGGCTTTGCGAAAGGTCAATTAATACACAACTTAAGCCCCGGCCCCAAGAGGACGAAAACGGTCGTTTGCGTTTCTGTTTAGTGTCATATAGACCGTTCGGCCACACGAGGACGACCGAATATGACAGTAAACAACTGCGGAAACGATAACAGGTCCCAAGGTGGATAGAACGGCACATTATTTATCTTTCTCTCGATATGGACATAAACGCGAGTGAAGTCTAATCTGACAGGACGGAGACACGCAGCTCTGCTCACCTGCAGCTCATCCCGCTGCATGCAGCGGCGAACGGAGCAAAAAACACACTTCAAGTCAGATAATCACCCTTAGCTATTTTAATTACCTCTCAAACTACCTAAACTAGTTATAAATATGTTTATTTTTACTGTCGGCCAGGTCACTCATTACTGGATCAGCTGCTGCTTGAGACAGACACTGTCAGAAGAGAGGGAGGAAAAAGAGAGGCTCTGTGTATTTTATTATTATATTATATAGATTCGTTATGCATTTGTTTTAAAGCTCAATAAATAACAAAGAAGACCTTTGACCGGCACTTTTATAATTTTGTCCGGAAGATTAAAACTTTAAAACACGTTGACTGGCGAAAAACTCTGCCCGTGTCCCTTGGCCCCCACCGCGGAGAATAAACAGAAGGGCAACCATGACAACCATGCTTCTTTGCTGCTTTTGTGGAGGAAGTTACAGCGCCACGTACAGGCTCCTGCATATGTACTGCAGCTTCTCCAGCGGTTGGAGGTAAACGGAGCTGTCTCGTGTGGACAGACACTATCCGGTGAATATTGCGTGTGGACGGAAGCTTTTTTGCGATTGCATTTGCGTTAATCCTATGCGTTTAGCCGTATGCGTCCTCGTGGGGCCGAGGCCTTAGTTAATAATTGATTCCGATTGGTCAATTAGAACAATCCAGAGGTTGATAATTTTCGCAAACAGACCATTGCTAAAGAGCATCAAGGGACTATGTGCAGTCATATCAATCCGCAGAAAGAAGTCCGGTCAATGCACCGTCAGCTTTGGAGAACAAACATTAGTTTTCTCCATCAGAAAACACTGTGGAATAGTTTTTTAATATACATTTTTAAATGTTTGGAGAGCAGGAGACTTTACATGCAAGGCTAAAATGACCCAAGTAAAGAAAAGAAAAACAGAGCAAGAGAAGGGAAAAGATTTAAAGAAAGAGCGCCGGACTCCTATGAAATCAACAGAAGAAGACAGACAGGAAGTAAACAAACAACGTATTTTATAATGAAGACAATTTGTCACAAACTGCACAAAGGACAGAGAATCGAGCTTGGTGAGAAAGGTCTTTGAATGTAAAATATCTTTACATTTCTTTTTAAAAGATCCCCATTAGCTGATGCCAATGGCACCAGAAAGGAAGTGGTTCAAGGTTACTTAAAATCCATTCAATTCAATTACATCATCTTTAATTAATTTGTCTTAGAATTAGTCCATCAAATAGCTTCAAGGGCAATCACCGGGGAACAAGAACAAGACATTATACATGACCAACACTGGAATATTGATCAGCTGCTTAAGTAATGCCTCCTTTAATGAGCTTTGAATGAAGATTGCATGGCTGTAAGAGGGCCAGCCATATTGCTCCCAATCCTGTCAAATGATCCTGAACGTAAATTATCTATTATTAAAACCAATGATTGAATCCTTCTATAATCGTCTTATTAGTTCACCAACCAAGAGCAGATCACAGTGTATGACTAGATCAAATAATAGTGGATTTTTTTTTGTTGATATGTTTAGCACAACTATATTTAGTTTGATCTTATCACAGAGCAACATCACCTTGTGTTGTGTCCCCTAAAGCTAATAATTGTCCTATTTCTGAATATCTCAAGAAAAAGACCACAGATTTGGTGGATTTTAGGTCTTTTATTGCAATAAAACCATAGACATTCAATACAGTCTCTTGTATATTCACAGATATTACAACACCTTACATCAATCTCTTAGACTCTTAATCTTTTCTTTGGATAGCATGTCTACTAATTTCTGTATTTAGGTTATACAATCATCCTATTTTGCTCTCGCAGCTAGGTCATCACGGTCTCTATATTGTCAGCATGTTTTTGCAGTTCTTGGAAATCTGGTTTATAAAGTACACAATGGTGCTGAGGTGAAGCCTGCGTTAGAGGACACGCCAGTCAGACCAAGATACACATGTCTACTAAACAACAGCAGAGATGGCAAAAGAACACACATCCTTTACTGAAGTAGAAGTACAGATACTCGTGTTTAAAAATACTCTGGTAAAAGTAGAAGTACTGACTAAACTTTTTTACTCAAGTAAAAGTAAAGAGGCTTTGAAATGTACTTTTAGAGAAGACCAGGAAATGATGGATACACGGATCGTGTTCAAATCAATAGGCACGCAATCACTCTAAATAATAATGATCACGCCACCAAACACACATTCAGACTAAAGGAACCAGCCTGTTTGGAAAATGTAAGAAGTAGAAAGTACAGGTATTTGTGTTCAACATGTAAGAAGTAGAAAGTACAGGTATTTGTGTTCAAAATGTAAGAAGTAGAAAGTACAGGTATTTGTGTTCAACATGTAAGAAGTAGAAAGTACAGGTATTTGTGTTCTAAATGTAAGAAGAAGAAAGTACAGGTATTTGTGTTCAAAATATAAGAAGTAGAAAGTAAAGGTATTTGTGTTCAACATGTAAGAAGTAGAAAGTACAGGTATTTGTGTTCAACATGTAAGAAGTAGAAAGTACAGGTATTTGTGTTCAACATGTAAGAAGTAGAAAGTACAGGTATTTGTGTTCTAAATGTAAGAAGTAGAAAGTACAGGTATTTATGTTCAAAATGTAAGAAGTAGAAAGTACAGGTATTTGAGTTCAACATGTAAGAAGTAGAAAGTACAGGTATTTGTGTTCAACATGTAAGAAGTAGAAAGTACAGGTATTTGTGTTCAACATGTAAGAAGTAGAAAGTACAGGTATTTGGGTTCAAAATGTAAGAAGTAGAAAGTACAGGTATTTGTGTTAAAAATGTAAGAAGTAGAAAGTACAGGTATTTGTGTTTAACATGTAAGAAGTAGAAAGTACAGGTATTTGTGTTCAACATGTAAGAAGTAGAAAGTACAGGTATTTGTGTTCAACATGTAAGAAGTAGAAAGTACAGGTATTTGTGTTCAACATGTAAGAAGTAAAAAGTACAGGTATTTGAGTTCAACATGTAAGAAGTCAAAGTAAAAAGTCTTCAGAAAAATAAGTAGTGGAGTAAAGTACTGATACCAGAAAAATGTACTTAAGAACAGTTACAAAGTATTTGTACTCCATTACTTCCCACCTCTGAACAACATTCAATACAATATATAATACATACATTCATATTCTATACTTGGAGGAGATTAAACTTTGTCTATTTCTCAACTAATGCATTTGCAAATTAAAATGTAGAATCATACAGCCATACAGTACGGTTGTAAAGTAGACTTACCGGTCACAGTTCACCCCCTAAAATACAACCTATTTACTGGTCATGACGGAGTGTTTGAGTGTAAAACATATGAGGCCAACTTTACTTTACATGCATAAAATCACAAGACAATATATCGCAAAAACTAAAATGCAAGTGAAGGATTTGAAAACACTGACAATCCCTAATGCTTTATGATTAATCATGTGAGTTATTATGTCTGGAAAAGAAACCGATTGATCCAGTTTTGAAGTTCATTGTAGACTGAGATTTTGAGCGTTTAGTGCATTTATATTTTCATAGAATATGCAACCTAAGGGTTTAAAAGCGTAGACATTCAACTGATTAATAAACTTTAAGAAATAGTTTTTTTTTTTCTTCTCTTTTTGGCTTGTAATGGCCACTACAGCTATTTTGGGATTACTCAGTTGAACGCTATTTTGACATCGTAAAGCCCTGACCCGCAAATGAGCAAGTTATTTTAATATTTGTAATACTACAATTAAAATGTTGGGGCAATCCTAGAAGTTCTGAATGCTTTCTAGTTCAGATAGCCACACTTTTAATTTAGTAGTTTGTTGGATTCAGAAAGAAAGTTTATCTTAAAGTTTAAATGAAATAGATTCTTGTGTCTTCTGCCAAATTGTGTGCACAGAAACAACTCTGATTTAATGCCAACCCTAACCCTAGCTTCCCACCTGAAACACACCTGAGCACAATTATTTCTGTCTAAAGCAAATGAAGCAGCTGTGTTTTATAAAAAGTTCTTAATTTGGAGATTCTGCTCATACTGTTCCACCTGCTGTCCAGTCCAATAAGTAAAAAAAATGCTTGGGAGGTCAAAAGATGTACTGTGTTCAATTAAAAAAGCCCAAGAGCAACAGTATCTCCAGGCTGTATTTAAAACTCCCCGTCTGGCTGCCTTATGTGTGCGTATGGTTTATGTCTTTCAATTTAATTAGCAACTCAGTACCGGGAAATAAGTCAGTGCACTTTTCTTTATGACAGCATGATTTTGTTGTTTGTTTTTAGCATACATTAAAATACATGTGCATGCTGCTGATTGGGAATCATACAAATAACCGGCCTGAAGGGGGCGCTAACGTCTGTTCCTGTTCTTCATTTAGATTTTTGACAAAAAAAGGGACATGCTGCTGCTCACATCTGAGTCCCAGCATCTAAAATACTTCTGACTCAAAGAGGAAACTCAATTTTCTGCTCAGATCGAGGAGACATGCTCGCTCCTGATTGGCTCTGACGGAGGGACTTCATCAGTTGCGAAGACCGACATGTTTGCTGTTGCTTCGTTGTCAAACTTCACCTGTTTACTTTTGCCTATTTGCAGTTTGACAGGAGCCCCTCGTCTCTGCCTCAGCCTGTCACATCCGCTCATGAGATGTTAGGAAGCCGATTGGCAGCCGATGAACGTGGAGGAAACATTCTCAGAGGAAGCATTTCACTTGGAATAAGAAAAACAGACATAGCTCAGGTACCACTGAACACACAGTGAACGACAACGATGAAGAAAAGGGTTTCTTTATTGTGCTTTTGACAGAGATGGCAAAGTACACACATCCTTTACTCAAGTAGAAGTACAGATACTCGTGTTTAAAAATACTCTGGTGAAAGTAAAGTAAAACTTCTTTACTCAAGTCAAAGTAAAGAGGGCTTTGAAATGTACTTCAGTAAAAAGTACCCATAACTAGCAGCTGTTTTAAAGAGTACCTGACCTCCCTTTATATTAATAGAACAATAATGTCATTGTTAGCTAATGAATGTTTCCATGCTGAACAACGGCAACATGACAACGTTTCCATTGGTCCCTCTTCTTTAGAGAAGACCAGGAAATGATGGATACACGGATCGTGTTCAAATCAATAGGCACGCAATGACTCTAAATAATAATGATCACGCCACCAAACACACATTCAGACTAAAGGAACCAGCCTGTTTGGAAAATGTAAGAAGTCGGAAGTACAGGTATTTGTGTTCAACATGTAAGAAGTAGAAAGTACAGGTATTTGTATTCAACATGTAAGAAGTAGAAAGTACAGGTATTTGTATTCAACATGTGAGAAGTAGAAAGTACAGGTTTTTGGGTTCAACATGTAAGAAGTAGAAAGTACAGGTATTTGTGTTAAAATGTAAGAAGTAGAAAGTACAGGTATTTGTGTTAAAATGTAAGAAGTAGAAAGTACAGGTATTTGGGTTCAACATGTAAGAAGTCAAAGTAAAAAGTCTTCAGAAAAATAAGTAGTGGAGTAAAGTACTGATACTAGAAAAATGTACTTAAGTTCAGTAACAAAGTATTTGTACTCCACTACTTCCCACATCTGGTAATAGTTTTCACTGTAGTATAAGAATAAAGTTCTAAAGGGTACACTTATTTATGGAACCAAGAAGACACAGCCAAGAGTTGTTTGGGTTCAGAATTGTTGTTTTTAGTGTGCGTCAAAGATCAGAAATGCCCAAAAAAGGAAAAAGGGTATCTCCCGGGCTGCAAGAAGAGCATTAAGAGGAAACGAGCCCACAGCTCGCATGGTCGAGCTAATCAATAAATCTTGTTGATAGAATTGTAATTGCATAACGCAAAGACATAAATACACCCAAGACACATCAAGGACGGGCTCTAATTTAATCAGACGAACTTACTTCAGAGGTCAGACACACATTTGGCCTTATTAAGAACAATGTGTAGATAACTCCTCAAAGGTAGACACCAGGATAATTAAATTAAGGAAGCAGGAGGAACAAACCGACAGCAGATAAAAACAGGATATAGTGATGTGTTTACTGCGAGTACAATACAGACTCTAGGAAATCTCTGCACCTCGCTGTGGATCGCCAAGAAGTAATGTGGCGCATATAAAAACAAAATGTCCTTTTTACAGAATTACATTATGCAAAGATAACACCTTGGCCTGAAACTATTATTCACCTGCCTTCAGTCAGATCTGACATCTTGTATTGATCCTTATCATGCACTTTGTGATGGGGGTTTTGCCTTTGTTGATATAGAGAATGAGGTATGGATTCCCACTCTTCTTTAAACATTGAGAAATAACTTGTTGCTTTCTATACACAAGGCAAGGCACGTTTTATGTATATAGCAACTTTCAACACAAAGCAATTCAGAGTGCTTATCAAAAATATAATTAAATATACTGCTTTAAGCCCATGAGAGTGCTTCCTGTCGACCAGTCAACATCGTTTTCTGTGTTTAGGTAGCGACTCTTATGGCGCATTTCCACTGCAGCGCGTAGCACGGTTTAAGCGTGCCGTGCCAAACCCGGCCCGTTTTCTTTTGCGTTTTCACTCGGGGTAGTTCCGGCTAGCTGGTATTTTTTCACAGTTTTTTGGCCCTCTAAAATCGTGGTTCTTTCCGGGCCAACAACCAGGCTGAGTTTGCTAAACTAGTGAGATAATCGCTGCCAAGGGGGCTACAACTACAACAAGATGAACATATTTGACCGTGATTTAATTGTAATACACGTTTCAAAATGATGCCGAAGTAACAACACACTGATACCGGTATCTTCTCTTCCAAAAGGAGTAGATTAATAATTTTTGTTCTCAAAGCAATGATAAACCTGTGAGTTGGATGTAGAAAAGTCAAAATCAATATAGATGTTTTTTTATTTTAAAGTAAATTCAGATTGAACATAAAGAAATGTAAATTATAGTGTCCGTCCACAAAACAAATTACTTATAGTGAAAACCACCCTTGAATTATGGGATAGCAAACAAAAAGCTTTAGGAATCCAAACTATAACATAGAATAAGTACCCTGTATCAACATGTATGCAAAACAAGTGACATTTGACCTTTTTAGAGATATTTAGAAGAAAAAAAACTCTTCTGGGGTCATTTGAGATACAGTTTCGTGTTTAACAGGTTAAGGACAATCACCGCTTCGAGCTAAATGCTAACAGCTAGCATGGCTGTAGACTTTTGTTAACCTCTTGGGATAATGTTTTAATGACTTATAGGTGCATCAAGAAACAATTTAATGACCTTAAAACATATGAGAAAAGTGTCTAACAGAGTCACACACCAGCTTATAACACTACAGTGATGTTACGTTCGCAAACGATCCGATCTTTTGAAACGGCTCTTTGGTGCGAACGAAGGGAACCGAGTCGTACTTGGTGAGAGCCGTTCTTTTTATCGTTGGTTGACTGCCTGCCGATCGCCTTTACGGAAACTTCTTGCTTTCCTGAATGCAGATTGGACATCGATGATGGCGTAACGCATGCTGCTTGAGTAGTAGTTTGGCTGGCTGAGAGATGTAGCAATTTATACATTTTTCTGTGAGTAAAAGTAGATTTCTGGCAATAAGGTAAATCTTTATCCTGGTGATTATCTCGAAGATAAACCTAGTAACCCCGCCCCCTTAAAAAAGAAAGGGCTCTTTTGAACGGCTCTTTTGAATGGCTCTCGGAGCCTTAAGACCCGGCTCCCTTCAGAGGGCCGTAATTCCCTTCACTAGTTTATAATATGCCAGCATGGCTGTGGACTCCCTTACATTAATAACTTTATCCATAGCATTAACCAGTGTGACAGAAGGGATTTGAAATATGTTTAAAAGTCTACACGAGGAATGAGATGACATGGAGTTATCTCTAATTACAGGGAATGTTTAAACGCGCGGTGCATGTAGAGTGTGTGATATCATGAAACGCTGTCTAAATACACATACTGCCCGTCCGCTGCCAAAGTAATCCCACTAAATGTATGAAAATAGCAGCTCAGCTATTGTTGGAGTCAGTGTGCTGCCTCAGCATATACATCCTCTGACACCATTTGGAAGAGGTGCACCCTGGGATATTCTCTCACTGGGACAAAATCCATCTCGATCCATCTCCCCTCTGGCACAGCGAGAGGAAGTTTGATTGATTTATCAGGCCTGCGTCTCCCCAGCCTCCCTTTAATGAGACAGTAATAGCCCACGGTCGACCGGCACTCCAGAGACGAATGTGAAGGAGAGGCGAGCAGCACAGAACAGAAATGTGGACAGAATATGTAACCCGGGGTACAATCAATCCAACACACACACACACTGATGCAGAGCGAGGGGAGGGAAATGAGAGAGATGGTCCGAGAGAGGAGCGAGTGTGTGTGTGTGTGTCGATGGGAGTGTGTAGAAGTATAAAACAGAAGCAGCAAGTAAAAAAGGTTTTAAAAAGACCCTGCGTTGGAAGTAATAAGAGACATTTAGAAGTAGGAAAGAAAAGGAAGCTCTGACTAAAGTTATTTCTGTTCTCTGAAAACAAAGAGAAAATTGTCACTTTGTGGCTTTTTAGGAAATGGAAAGAACCGTATGTTTAAAATTACTGACACATAATCTAGTTAGCGGTGTGTCTTATGGTCTGATACTTGCACATTTCACTACAGAGGAAGATTTAAAGAGGCCCCGTTAGGCTTTAAGGGGTGGTCCCTTTGCTTTAGTGGGTTATACAGGTTTTAGTGCATGTAAATGATCTGCAAAAGCTAACATCCCTGCCTGAGTCCATCGGACTCCTTTGTTTACCGGAGGTAGAAGATAAGAAGACAATTCAGAGTCTTTGGTCCCAAGACCAAGTCCCTCCTGAGCCCCTGCCGCCCCAAATATAGTGATATCACTATGAAACACTCGCGCTCCTATTGGCTAGCGCTCCAACACATTGTACGTGATAGGCTAAGAGGCGGGACATCTCTAAGCGGTTGACCAATCACAACAGAGCCGGCCAGCTAACCAATCATAGCAGACTGGGCTCTGGTTTCAGACAGAGGGTGAAAAGAGGTGCTGCAGCACAGGCAGTATGAGAACAATACAGAGCTTTTTGAACATTAAAGCATGGAGACATGTCCCAGTAGAGACACTACATACTGATATACACCTGAACATCAGCAGGAGAGGACTCTTTAAAGTAGAGACACTACATACTGATATACACCTGAACATCAGCAGGAGAGGACTCTTTAAAGTAGAGACACTACATACTGACATACACCTGAACATCAGCAGGAGAGGACTCTTTAAAGTAGAGACACTACATACTGATATACACCTGAACATCAGCAGGAGAGGACTCTTTAAAGTAGAGACACTACATACTGATATACACCTGAATATCAGCAGGAGAGGACTCTTTAAAGTAGAGACACTACATACTGATATACACCTGAACGTCAGCAGGAGAGGACTCTTTAAAGTAGAGACACTACATACTGATATACACCTGAACATCAGCAGGAGAGGACTCTTTAAAGTAGAGACACTAGATACTGATATACACCTGAACGTCAGCAGGAGAGGACTCTTTAAAGTAGAGACACTACATACTGATATACACCTGAACATCAGCAGGAGAGGACTCTTTAAAGTAGAGGACACTACATACTGATATACACCTGAACATCAGCAGGAGAGGACTCTTTAAAGTAGAGACACTACATACTGATATACACCTGAACATAAGCAGGAGAGGACTCTTTAAAGTAGAGACACTACCTACTGATATACACCTGAACATCAGCAGGAGAGGACTCTTTAAAGTAGAGACACTACATACTGATATACACCTGAACATCAGCAGGAGAGGACTCTTTAAAGTAGAGACACTACATACTGATATACACCAGAACATCAGCAGGAGAGGACTCTTTAAAGTAGAAACACTACATACTGATATACACCTGGACATCAGCAGGAGAGGACTCTTTAAAGTAGAGACACTACATACCGATATACACCTGAACATCAGCAGGAGAGGACTCTTTAAAGTCGAGACACTACATACTGATTATACACCGAACATGAGTGGAATACTGTATGTATAGAATATAATATAAATAGTGCAGAATAGTCTATACAAAAGTAATTGGAATATTGATATATACGTATAAGTTGCAAACAGATGAATGTTATGGATGTTCTTTCAAAATCGAGGAGGAACAGATCAGAAGTGATGTGGGTGTAGGGGGGAAGTGATGTGGGTGTAGGGGGGAAGTGGTTTGGGGGGGAAGTGATGTTGGGGGGGGCAGACAGACAGATCCTTC
>NC_136901.1:90489542-90537042 GCF_949606895.1 Notothenia rossii
TCTCCCTGCTGATGTTCAGGTGTATATCAGTATGTAGTGTCTCTACTTTAAAGAGTCCTCTCCTGCTGATGTTCAGGTGTATATCAGTATGTAGTGTCTCTACTTTAAAGAGTCCTCTCCTGCTGATGTTCAGGTGTATATCAGTATGTAGTGTCCTCTACTTTAAAGAGTCCTCTCCTGCTGATGTTCAGGTGTATATCAGTATGTAGTGTCTCTACTTTAAAGAGTCCTCTCCTGCTGATGTTCAGGTGTATATCAGTATGTAGTGTCTCTACTTTAAAGAGTCCTCTCCTGCTGATGTTCAGGTGTATATCAGTATGTAGTGTCTCTACTTTAAAGAGTCCTCTCCTGCTGATGTTCGGGTGTATATCAGTATGTAGTGTCTCTACTTTAAAGAGTCCTCTCCTGCTGATGTTCAGGTGTATATCAGTATGTAGTGTCTCTACTTTAAAGAGTCCTCTCCTGGTGATGTTCAGGTGTATATCAGTATGTAGTGTCTCTACTTTAAAGAGTCCTCTCCTGCTGATGTTCAGGTGTATATCAGTATGTAGTGTCTCTACTTTAAAGAGTCCTCTCCTGCTGATGTTCAGGTGTATATCAGTATGTAGTGTCTCTACTTTAAAGAGTTCTCTCCTGCTGATGTTAAGGTGTATATCAGTATGTAGTGTCTCTACTTTAAAGAGTCCTCTCCTGCGGATGTTCAGGTGTATATCAGTATGCAGTGTCTCTACTTTAAAGAGTCCTCTCCTGCTGATGTTCAGGTGTATATCAGTATGCAGTGTCTCTACTTTAAAGAGTCCTCTCCTGCTGATGTTCAGGTGTATATCAGTATGCAGTGTCTCACTTTAAAGAGTCCTCTCCTGCTGATGTTCAGGTGTATATCAGTATGTAGTGTCTCTACTTTAAAGAGTCCTCTCCTGCTGATGTTCAGGTGTATATCAGTATGTAGTGTCTCTACTTTAAGAGTCCTCTCCTGATGATGTTCAGGTGTATATCAGTATGTAGTGTCTCTACTTTAAAGAGTCCTCTCCTGCTGATGTTCAGGTGTATATCAGTATGTAGTGTCTCTACTTTAAAGAGTCCTCTCCTGCTGATGTACCCCAAAATATACATATAGGATAAAAAATATTCCAGTATTAAATGTTTTATTGGAACATTAGTCATTATAAGTTAAAAGTCGGCGTGCTCTTTGCTTGTTGACCACATTTCCAAAAAAGAATATTGCAACCAAACATATGAAAGCAGGAGATAGTTACATACGAGAAAACATCTCAGTGTTTTTATTTTAGCCCAGACTGGAGACAGTCCCTGCAGAGAGGAGCCAGTACCAGCTGCAGAATAATGACCCTTATACAGATCTCACCTCTCACTGGGACGCTCAGGTGTCCACAGACTGTCGGCCATGTTATGCATTTTGTGTCCGGAAGGCAAAGTGAATGTCTAATGGTGCGTGTCCTCTCTGGGTTTCTTTATACAGCGCTGTACAAGTGGCGATCTATAAAACATATTGTGTGTGTGTGTGTGTGTGTGTGTGTGTGTGTGTGAGAGTGTGTGTGTGAGAGAGAGAGAGAGAGAGAGAGAGAGTGTGTGTGTGTGTGTGTGTGTGTGTGTGTGTGTGTGTGTGTGTGTGTGTGTGTGTGTGTGTGTGTGTGTGTGTGTGTGTGTGTGTGGTGTGTGTGTGTGTGTGTGTGTGTGTGTGTGTGTGTGTGTGTGTGTGTGTGTGTGTGTGTGTGTGTGTGTGTGTGTGTGTGTGTGTGGGGACCTCACTGCCTCATGTTTCCTGGACAGTTTCCATGGCAATAATGAACTGCTTTTGTCCATTCACACACACACACACATAAAAAAGCTGTTGTGGAAATGAAGATGCATATGCACAAATTATCCTTCACTTAAACCAAACAGGATATGAAGCGATATATATGTGTTTGTTAGAAATTCATTTTCGCCACTATCATTTGACCCGGTGTTGTTATGAAAGATATCTCGGGATCATATACTCGTGCTTTCACAAGTGTTTTTAGTTGATGATCAACAGCTAATTAAAGCGTGATGATGAATCAGTGCTTTATTCTTCTTCTTGTTTTAGTGTGCTAATGCAGTGTTATTATCAAACCACAAGCTCTGTCCTCTAAATCCTTTGTTGACTAATTATTTAGGGATTTCTGTGACTAATTAATTCGAAATTGTTCACAAAAACCAAAAGAAGGATTAAAATCTATCGAGTTGCATTACCAGAGGGATCTCTTCAGACGTAGAGCTCATTCAAACTAAAAACAGACATTTTTGTGATGCTTTAATTTCAAATGTTCTCATAAAACGAATGTAAAAATGAGTTCTATTAATTGACTAAGTGTCTTATGATTTATTATAGTCTCCATCTGCTGCAGGGAAGCAGCTTAAATCAATATGTTCGCTGCCATGATGCAACTTTGACAACAATAAATGTAGACATGTGGTTTTAAAATAACAATTCATACATTAAATTAGATGTCTCTCTACTTTAAAGAGTCCTTCCTGCTGATGTTCAGGTGTATATCAGTATGTAGTGCCATTACTTTAAAGAGTCCTCTCCTGCTGATGTTCAGGTGTATATCAGTATGTAGTGTCTCTACTTTAAAGAGTCCTCTCCTGCTGATGTTCAGGTGTATATCAGTATGTAGTGTCTCTACTTTAAAGAGTCCTCTCTCCTGCTGATGTTCAGGTGTATATCAGTATGTAGTGCATTACTTTAAAGAGTCCTCTCCTGCTGATGTTCAGGTGTATATCAGTATGTAGTGTCTCTACTTTAAAGAGTCCTCTCCTGCTGATGTTCAGGTGTATATCAGTATGTAGTGTCTCTACTTTAAAGAGTCCTCTCCTGCTGATGTTCAGGTGTATATCAGTATGTAGTGTCTCTACTTTAAAGAGTCCTCTCCTGCTGATGTTCAGGTGTATATCAGTATGTAGTGTCTCTACTTTAAAGAGTCCTCTCCTGCTGATGTTCAGGTGTTTATCAGTATGTAGTGTCTCTACTTTAAAGAGTCCTCTCCTGCTGATGTTCAGGTGTATATCAGTATGTAGTGTCTCTACTTTAAAGAGTCTTCTCCTGCTGATGTTCAGGTGTATATCAGTATGTAGTGTATCTACTTTAAAGAGTCCTCTCCTGCTGATGTTCAGGTGTATATCAGTATGTAGTGTCTCTACTTTAAAGAGTCCTCTCCTGCTGATGTTCAGGTGTATATTAGTATGTAGTGTCTCTACTTTAAAGAGTCCTCTCCTGCTGATGTTCAGGTGTATATTAGTCTGTAGTTTCTCTACTTTAAAGAATCCTCTCCTGCTGATGTTCAGGTGTATATCAGTATGTAGTGTCTCTACTTTAAAGAGTCCTCTCCTGCTGATGTTCAGGTGTTTATCAGTATGTAGTGTCTCTACTTTAAAGAGTCCTCTCCTGCTGATGTTCAGGTGTATATCAGTATGTAGTGTCTCTACTTTAAAGAGTTCTCTCCTGCTGATGTTCAGGTGTATATCAGTATGTAGTGTCTCTACTTTAAAGAGTCCTCTCCTGCTGATGTTCAGGTGTATATCAGTATGTAGTGTCTCTACTTTAAAGAGTCCTCTCCTGCTGATGTTCAGGTGTATATCAGTATGTAGTGTCTCTACTTTAAAGAGTCCTCTCCTGCTGATGTTCAGGTGTATATCAGTATGTAGTGTCTCTACTTTAAAGAGTCCTCTCCTGCTGATGTTCAGGTGTATATCAGTATGTAGTGTCTCTACTTTAAAGAGTCCTCTCCTGCTGATGTTCAGGTGTATATCAGTATGTAGTGTCTCTACTTTAAAGAGTCCTCTCCTGCTGATGTTCAGGTGTATATCAGTATGTAGTGTCTCTACTTTAAAGAGTCCTCTCCTGCTGATGTTCAGGTGTATATCAGTATGTAGTGTCTCTACTTTAAAGAGTCCTCTCCTGCTGATGTCCAAGTGTATATCAGTATGTAGTGTCTCTACTTTAAAGAGTCCTCTCCTGCTGATGTTCAGGTGTATATCAGTATCTAGTGTCTCTACTTTAAAGAGTCCTCTCCTGCTGATGTTCAGGTGTATATCAGTATGTAGTGTCTCTACTTTAAAGAGTCCTCTCCTGCTGATGTTCAGGTGTATATCAGTATGTAGTGTCTCTACTTTAAAGAGTCCTGTCCTGCTGATGTTCAGGTGTATATCAGTATGTAGTGTCTCTACTTTAAAGAGTCCTCTCCTGCTGATGTTCAGGTGTATATCAGTTTGTAGTGTCTCTACTTTAAAGAGTCCTCTCCTGCTGATGTTCAGGTGTATATCAGTATGTAGTGTCTCTACTTTAAAGAGTCCTCTCCTGCTGATGTCCAAGTGTATATCAGTATGTAGTGTCTCTACTTTAAAGAGTCCTCTCCTGCTGATGTTCAGGTGTATATCAGTATCTAGTGTCTCTACTTTAAAGAGTCCTCTCCTGCTGATGTTCAGGTGTATATCAGTATGTAGTGTCTCTACTTTAAAGAGTCCTCTCCTGCTGATGTTCAGGTGTATATCAGTATGTAGTGTCTCTACTTTAAAGAGTCCTCTCCTGCTGATGTTCAGGTGTATATCAGTATGTAGTGTCTCTACTTTAAAGAGTCCTCTCCTGCTGATGTTCAGGTGTATATCAGTATGTAGTGTCTCTACTTTAAAGAGTCCTCTCCTGCTGATGTTCAGGTGTATATCAGTATGTAGTATCTCTACTTTAAAGAGTCCTCTCCTGCTGATGTTCAGGTGTATATCAGTATGTAGTGTCTCTACTTTAAAGAGTCCTCTCCTGCTGATGTTCAGGTGTATATCAGTATGTAGTGTCTCTACTTTAAAGAGTCCTCTCCTGCTGATGTTCAGGTGTATATCACTATGTAGTGTCTCTACTTTAAAGAGTCCTCTCCTGCTGATGTTCAGGTGTATATCAGTATGTAGTGTCTCTACTTTAAAGAGTCCTCTCCTGCTGATGTTCTGGTGTATATCAGTATGTAGTGTCTCTACTTTAAAGAGTCCTCTCCTGCTGATGTTCAGGTGTATATCAGTATGTAGTGTCTCTACTTTAAAGAGTCCTCTCCTGCTGATGTTCAGGTGTATATCAGTATGTAGTGTCTCTACTTTAAAGAGTCCTCTCCTGCTGATGTTCAGGTGTATATCAGTATGTAGTGTCTCTATTTTAAAGAGTCCTCTCCTGCTGATGTTCAGGTGTATATCAGTATGTAGTGTCTCTATTTTAAAGAGTCCTCTCCTGCTGATGTTCAGGTGTATATCACTATGTAGTGTCTCTACTTTAAAGAGTCCTCTCCTGCTGATGTTCAGGTGTATATCAGTATGTAGTGTCTCTACTTTAAAGAGTCCTCTCCTGCTGATGTTCTGGTGTATATCAGTATGTAGTGTCTCTACAGTGACATGTCTCCATGTGTTAATGTTCAAAAAGCTCAGGCTCAGTGTTTTCCTGCTGATGTTCAGGTGTATATCAGTATGTAGTATCTCTACTTTAAAGAGTCCTCTCCTGCTGATGTTCAGGTGTATATCAGTATGTAGTGTCTCTACTTTAAAGAGTCCTCTCCTGCTGATGTTCAGGTGTATATCAGTATGTAGTATCTCTACTTTAAAGAGTCCTCTCCTGCTGATGTTCAGGTGTATATCAGTATGTAGTGTCTCTACTTTAAAGAGTCCTCTCCTGCTGATGTTCAGGTGTATATCACTATGTAGTGTCTCTACTTTAAAGAGTCCTCTCCTGCTGATGTTCAGGTGTATATCAGTATGTAGTGTCTCTACTTTAAAGAGTCCTCTCCTGCTGATGTTCAGGTGTATATCAGTATGTAGTGTCTCTACTTTAAAGAGTCCTCTCCTGCTGATGTTCAGGTGTATATCAGTATGTAGTGTCTCTATTTTAAAGAGTCCTCTCCTGCTGATGTTCAGGTGTATATCAGTATGTAGTGTCTCTATTTTAAAGAGTCCTCTCCTGCTGATGTTCAGGTGTATATCACTATGTAGTGTCTCTACTTTAAAGAGTCCTCTCCTGCTGATGTTCAGGTGTATATCAGTATGTAGTGTCTCTACTTTAAAGAGTCCTCTCCTGCTGATGTTCTGGTGTATATCAGTATGTAGTGTCTCTACAGTGACATGTCTCCATGTGTTAATGTTCAAAAAGCTCAGGCTCAGTGTTTTCCTGCTGATGTTCAGGTGTATATCAGTATGTAGTATCTCTACTTTAAAGAGTCCTCTCCTGCTGATGTTCAGGTGTATATCAGTATGTAGTGTCTCTACTTTAAAGAGTCCTCTCCTGCTGATGTTCAGGTGTATATCAGTATGTAGTATCTCTACTTTAAAGAGTCCTCTCCTGCTGATGTTCAGGTGTATATCAGTATGTAGTGTCTCTACTTTAAAGAGTCCTCTCCTGCTGATGTTCAGGTGTATATCACTATGTAGTGTCTCTACTTTAAAGAGTCCTCTCCTGCTGATGTTCAGGTGTATATCAGTATGTAGTGTCTCTACTTTAAAGAGTCCTCTCCTGCTGATGTTCTGGTGTATATCAGTATGTAGTGTCTCTACAGTGACATGTCTCCATGTGTTAATGTTCAAAAAGCTCAGGCTCAGTGTTTTCTTCATGTGTGTCTCTGAGTTACAGTCTGAATAAAAACTAACTCGTCTCTTTCCGCTCCACCTGCAGGTTTTAGATCACAGCGATGTTGAAGGTCTACCTGCCTCCACTTCTTTACAAAGACCCGGCATTTTTATCAGCTCCGCCTCAAGTTGAGAATGTCAGCAATATGTTCTTTCTTTTTTATTCCTCTCTCTCAAGTCCGCTCCTCATTTTCAATCTGTGGGCGTACAGTGTTTGTATTGCATCTACATTCCACTCGAGCGTGCGACCTCGGTGTCACTTCGTTTCTGACGAAGCAATCAGGTAAAAATGGGTCTGAAATGGCAGATTACTTCAGACGGAGCAGCGGGCGGAGGACGCAGGCGGTGTGCAGGCAAATTGCCTCTTTCAACACTTAAATAAAGGCGGGAGGTCAGGAGAGGCTGAGCGGGAGGCTTCACACACACCAACACACACACCAACACACACACCAACGTCTCATCGTCCTTCATCGCTCTTTCCTCTCTTTGTGTGTCCCTCAATCAAATTCAATTAATCTTTATTGACATGATGTTTGCATAAAAGGAGCCTTGAGCTCTCAGTCTCTCGGTCCTAGACTTCTTTCAGATCTCACTAGTCACATTGAAGAATGAAAATACAAAAAATGAATGTGCTTCACGGTGGAGTGTGGCATTGATGGACACCTTTTTTCATCCAAAAAGGCCACAATGCACAAAGGGAGAAGGAGAAGCACCGTCAGAGGAAACAATTATAACACATGAAAGAAATCTGTGGGAACATAATCTTTTGGTTTTTCTAAATTATAAACTGCACAAGCTCTGAAGATAATTTTGCCAGCTATTTTAGATTTAGTGTTAAGACGAAAATGGTTGTTGGTTTTAGTCACATTTTAGTCCTTTTTATCCTTCGTAGTTTTAGTTTAGTCGACAACAACGTTTTAGTCTAGTTTTAGTCGAGTAAAAATCATTACATTTTAGTACACTCTTATTCAAAACGTTTTCACTCTTTAAACTAATACAGGTATTTGAAATTGGAATCAAGGTGACGGTATCAAGTGTTGACATTCGTAAAGCAACATTTCACTCTCTTAACACATTGATGTGTATCATGTGAGTGACGTGTGCAAATTCCCAGAATCCCAACTAATTCAACCAATGACAGGGATGCATTTTGACAGACAAGACGGACAATTGGGGCAAAAATATCCTGCATTTCGAAGTCCGATAGTCCACCATTAACACCTTATTCCCGTCTCGTCTCGTCAACAAAAATAAAATATACATTTCGTCATAGTTTTTATTATCAAAAATCTATTTTTAGCTCGTCATCGTCTCGTCTTAGTCAGTAGAAAACTAGTGTATTGTGGAGGGAACATTTTGCTTTTTTATTGCACCAGAAAAGCGGCTCAGCTACTAATGGATGCACTGCATGCTGAGGATTAAGCTTTTTAAAGGGCTAACATGGAAGGTCAGTGAAAGATGAATAATTCCTTGAAAGGGTTTTTTATTTCCAAATCACACAGGTTCATCCTCAGAGGAGCAGGACTCTGCACCTCATTCCTTTTGTCCTAAAAATCATGTCAGATGTTGACATGTTGAACTGAAAGCAGGTATACATGTACCGGCAGTGACACACATTCAAGATTGTGCTCTAAACTCTGTGACCTTTCCTCGGATCAGTCATTGGTACTTCATTCATTTATAAAGCCATTCTGGGTAGACTCCCATCTTTCCTTTTGCAGTTTGATGTCACGTAATGTAATTGTAGTTATTAGTCTGAGATCACAAGATGACTGATCTAAGTGCAGCTTGCAAAAAGCCTTGGAATTACATTACAATTGTATGCATTTATTGTATATTTTATGTGGTTATTGTTGTTGTTTCATGTTTGTTTACTGTTGCCCAGGCCAGCCTCTCCTGCGACAGAGATTGTTGCTCTCAATAGAAATGACTTGTGTTTTGTAGGCAGAAGTTAAATACAGTAGGAATCAAATCATTTACCATCTACACTGACATGAAAAAAACATTTGCAGCTACTTTTCAAAGTTGATAAGGTGTTCACTAGAAGAGCACTCTGCTGAATGAATGCATTGTTATTATATTTTAAGGTGTTTCAACAATGTGTATCACTGTGGCAAGGATTTCTCAGATAGATACAATAGGGAGGGATGAACCCCTCTTTAATGGTCTCACACTGAGCACACAGCACACAGAGTGACATGTGTTCTATGCTTTTAACCCATCCTAGTACCAGGAGTCTAGCACTAGGAGCAGTGGGCAGCTATTGTACAGCGCCCGGGGAGCAATGGGAGTGAGGGGGGAAGGGGGGTGTCCGGTGCCTTGCTCAAGGGCATCACGGCAGGGCCCAGGAGGTGAACTGGGACCTCTCCAAGTGGCAGTCCACACTCCATATTTAGGTCTGTTCGGGGACTTGAACCGGCGACCCTACGGCTCACAGTCCAGTATTTATATTTCTTGTAAACTTTTTTAATTCAATCAATCAATCAATGTTTATTTATATAGCCCAATATCACAAATGTTACATTTGTCTCAGTGGTCTTCACAGTGTGTACAGAATATCAGTATGACAATACGACACCCTCTGTCCTTAGACCCTCACATCGTACAAGGAAACACTTCCAGAGAAACCCCACAGTTGAAAGGGGAACATGGGAGAAACCTCAGGGAGAGCAACAGAGGAGGGATCCCTCTCTCAGGACGGAAAGACGTGCAATAGATGCCGTGTGTAAATTGAAAAGATAATACATTTACAACATAGGTAGTCCAAATGTTAGGAAATGCATGTGTGTATAATAAGAAGATGAATCCATGAGGATATCCATCCAGGACTTATGATCCAGGACCACAGCCACGACTCAAGATCCAGGACTAGCGATCCAGGACACAGGACCGCAGGATCATCCATGACTACGGATCCCGGCGTATATAGACACCAAAAATAAAGACATTTGGGGAAGCTGGGTTAATCGGAACATGAGAGTACACAGGTATAGACAGAGAGAAGGAAGAAGTAAGATGTCCCCCGACAAACTAAGCCTATATCAGCAAAACTAGGGGCTGAATCTAATCAGCTCTAACTATAAGCTTTATCAAAAAGGAAGGTCTTAAGCGCACTCTTAAAAACGGATAGGGTGTCTGCCGCCCGAACACAAACTGGAAGCTGATTCCACAAAAGTGGAGCTTGATAAGAAAAGGCTCTGGCTCCCATTGTACTTTTAGAGACTCTAGGAACAACCAACAACCCTGCATTCTTGGAACGCAATGCCCTAATCGGACAGTAGGGTATAATGAATTCTTTAAGGTAAGATGGTGCCTGCCCATTAAGGGCTTTCTAGGCGAGAAGAAGAATTTTAAATTCTATCCTGTGTTCTATAGGGAGCCAGTGTAAGGCAGCCAGAACAGGAGTAATGTGGTCCCTTTTCCTAACTCTGGTTAGTACACGAGCTGCAGCATTTTGAATCAGCTGAAGCAACTTAACTGACTTCTTGGTACACCCTGATAATAAGGAGTTACAATAATCCAGCCTTGAAGTAACAAATGCATGGACTAGTTTCTCTGCATCGTTTTGAGGCAAGATATGCCTGATTTTTGCAATGTTACGTAGATGGAAGTAGGCGGTCCTTGAGATTGATTTTATGTGGGTGTTAAAGGATAAATCCTGATCAAATATAACACCAAGATTCCTTACAGTCTCACTGGAGGCCAAATTAATGCCATCCATAGTTAATATATCTTTAGATAATTTGTTTCGTAGATTCTTTGGGCCAAGTACAATAACTTCAGTTTTGGTCGTGTTTAACATCAAAAAATGTAAGGTCATCCACGTTTTTAAGTCCTTGAGGCAGTCTTGAATTTAATTTAGATGATTAATTTCATCAGGCTTGATTGATAAATATAGTTGAGTATCATCCGCATAACAATGACTGTTTAGAGAATGATTCCTTATAATATTAAGGAAGCATATATAATGTGAACAAAATAGGTCCGAGCACTGAGCCCTGTGGCACTCCATGGCTAACTTTGGTTTGCGTGGAAGACTCATCGTTGACACGTACAAACTGAGAGCGTTCAGATAGATAGGACCTAAACCAGCCTAAAGCAATAATTTAATTGTAATCAAATTCCTCTCACTGTGTTGAATGCACCATATACTCCAAAGCTAATTTATGTAATACATTTATTTTCATGCGAGATACAAACTGGAGCTAACCGTTAGGATTTCTCCTTGATACTGTACATGTCATCACCTCCTCCTCCTCTTCTTCCTCCTCCTCTTCCTCCTCCTCCTCCTCTTCCTCCTCTCCTGTCACAGAGAGCAGATGCAGCAGAGATGTCCGTGTTTGTCCTCAGGACGGCAGCGTTCACAGACTCTGGCTTTGCTGAGTCGTGGTCTGAAATCTATTACGGTTAAGGATCATCCCGGCATGTGTTTGCCCTCACACACACACACACACACACACACACACACACACACACACACACACACACACACACACACACACACACACACACACACACACACACACACACACACACACACACACACACACACACACACACACACACTTACTGTCACACCTCTCATAAGGGTGGAGAGCTAATGACTGAGATGGCTGGGCTTTAAAAAAGAGGAAGGGGAAGGTGCCAGGCGATGATTAATCTGAGCCGCTCTCCTCCAGCGATGACTGACGGCTGATTTATGATTCAACGTCGAGCTGTGAGAGCTTAGAGTCATTTCCCCCATTTCTTATTTTAATTCCTTTCGCAGGTGATGGCAGGAGGGATGGGAGCCAATTATCTTAAGTGTCTTTCTGCTCTCTGTCAGCTGCCGACAGTCGCTGTGAGACTCCACAGTCGGCCTGCTAACAGGTGACTGCTGCCGCCTCCTCCATTACAATCAGCGCTCAGGTTACCTTCGTTTTTATGTGTGGCGCTTAAAAAACATCTAAATGTGACTTCCCTCTGCTGCTGTTTGACCAGGACACTAACAGGCTGTTGTTTTGTTCCTTATGTTGTTGCCTGAGTCAAATAAATCCAGTTAAATCTTTTTACACCACTGTAGAAAATATAACGAGAATATATATTTGCCCAAAAACATTCATTTGCAATGTTGTTTGGATGGAAAACATAGCTTGCAAACACAATGACTGACGATAAAAAACAACAATGTATGACAGCTAAAA
Source organism: Notothenia rossii (assembly GCF_949606895.1). Lineage (NCBI taxonomy): Eukaryota > Metazoa > Chordata > Actinopteri > Perciformes > Nototheniidae > Notothenia > Notothenia rossii. Next base: position 90,501,359 of record NC_136901.1, read on the forward strand.
GTTAAAATGCAGAATAATTTAAATCCTATAGATAGATAACACAAAAGGCATAATACAGTGAAGTATAAAATATAATAAAATCAATAAATGTATTCATGCCGATGAGATGTAAACTATGACGTGGGTCATTTACTCAATCTCCATTTACTGGGGCTCAGTCTGTGAGGGGAGGTTTAGGATTCAAATTCAATGTCTTGACTTGGGACTTTATTTTGAAAATGGATGCAAAGACTCACTCTTTAACGGTAATTTCTACTGATCATATTTCCATTGTTGAGGTCTACTAGAATAGACTTACACATTGGTTTCTCATACAGCGTATCTGCATAGTATGTGTATTCACCAGGTATTCACTCTCTGTCCTACACGGCTTGTTGGAGCTCCTGCACCCCCCCAGCTCCCTGTGAGCCCAGTGTGCTCTGATTGGTCGGGACGTTGTGAGGAGCGGACAGGTTTCCGGGTCGGCGATACAGCAAGAACAAGCGAAACTCATCCTGAGCACACACAAACACTCACAGCCGAAGTAAAAACAATAAGTGTGGCTTGATGTTGAGTCAGAAAAAGGTTTATAACGCTGTGAGAATGGGTCTGCGGAGAGCATTTCTCCACCATCCCAACTCGTCTATTACCAGCGTTCAGGGAGCTCTATGCAAGTCAATGGGGACTCCTTGTTAGTTAGCCAAGGGATCCTGGTGTGTGAGGTGCTCCAAGGATTGGTCCATTTGGGCCATCCGGTCATATGTTGTTGATTTGGGTGTTCACAAGTCACAGAACCCAGGAAGCAAACAATGGAAAAAGAGAAATCTCCAACGAGGCGTTCTGGGGCAGCATAGACAGGTCTTTTCTGTGTTAGAGTTTTACTCGCTACAGGGCGTACTTTGAGGGTTTGTGACTCTGCAGACCGTTTACAAGCAGAAAAGCCTTCATAACACACAAGGGGACGGGTAATAACCAGAAAAGCATGACATGGGACCTTTAACTCTCCTCATATTCTCCCTCTCTAAGCCTTCTCTACACCAAACCCTGACAGAAATATCTGTTTCTTCAGCGGACTCACCCGTGTGTGTCTAACGGTGTGTATTTGCTGTGCCGTGCTGGACAGGTCATGGACTATCAGAGCTTGTTCCTAGAAAGCAACTCACTGCTGTTCCTTGAAACAGTAAGACTGAACCAGACTTGGCACTAAAACAGACTTCAAATACAAACAACTCCAGCTGCAAAGGTTAATGACAATTATCAATTTGTTAAGGGCTACAAATAACAATACTTTAAGGTTTTATTTATCCGATAATTAGTCATTAGCGTAACTAAAACATGTCCGTCTCATTACACAGTGATGTCTTTAAATATCTAGTTTTGTCGGTGAGCAAATTCCCAAATATAATAATTTTAAGAGAGGCTAAATACAGCATTTTCTGACATTTTACACAAAACAATCCTTGAATAATGTGTTTGTTATTAAAGTAGTTATCTAAATTGTTCTTCATTTAATCAATTACCGATGATTCAACTTCTCTATATTGGTCTCTCATTGGGAAATACTAATTATCCATTGGGGGGAAATAGATATAAGATTTAAAGCTACACCTATTTTGTTATACACCTCTATAGCACCCCTCAAACTCCCACATTCCCACTTTACTACTATTACTAAGATACTATGATAAATATTGGAAATAAAACACCTATGTGACCTACCATGACCAAATGTGTGGACTAAAGGCCGACTAAGGACCAGTCTGTTCTTGACAGTGAAGATTAACGACCAACTGGTGTAAATAAAGGTTATTTTTAGAGTGTAGCTCCAGAATAAATCCAATATAAGATGCAGCAGCTCTCTCTACATCGCTCTATCTTTAACTAGAGGCCGGCCTGTCACTCGCCCCACCATCCAATACACTCCAATCAATTTAACCTCGGCTGCAATTCAATGTGACAGTAAGACAAATCGGACTTCCAATGTAAAATAATTGAAACAGACGCTTATTTGAGCGTGTGTGGGGGAGGCCTGCGTATTCTGCATTCGGCTTAATGCACTGTCCATGTCAGAGATGGATTGTGGTGTCAGAGTTACAGATAAGCCTCTGTTTAGTTAGCCCCGTCGGGAGGGATGAACATGGTAGTCATATTAAAGATAACAAGTGTTTTTATCCACGTCACAGCAGCGAAGCGCACACAGGGAGGGGGGTAAGATGCTCCGTCAAGTGAAATGTAATTGCTATCCACCAGAGGACACATAATAGAAAAATTGAAAGAGAGCAAAAAGTCAGCAGTGTCTGCATTGTAAACAAGAAAAAGGACCAAATCCTCAACGGTTGTGGGCAGCCGGCATTTCAAAACAGCACACAGAAAAAAGGCTTTACACACACACAAAAGGTTTTTGGGTAGCAGGGGATTAAACTGCGCTCACAAAACACACACACACACACACACACACACACACACACACACACACACACACACACACACACACACACACACACACACACACACACACACACACACAGTGAGCCACAGTGTTTAGTGCTGCGTTCCAGAGAAAAATAAGTGGTGCTTGAAAAGGAAAAAGGTTTGTGGGGGAAATAAAGAAGGTGAATTTGGATTGATGTGAATCACGCTCGCCACTCTGGCCTGGAGCTCGTCCAGCCGGGGATAAATCGCCTACCTGTGTCAGAGCTACATCCAACAACAACAACAACGTCCCCCCCCCACAACACCATCAACCACCATTACTGGACGCCCACGCCTGAACTGGCCTCAGGCATGTTATAGCGAGGATTAGATGGTGTAATCAAAGCCATTCCACCTTCAGACTGGCACCACCTCGGGGTCTCCCTCTTCCTCTTCCTCGCCGCTCGCTATAGTGCCCTGCAAACATGAACGCTGGGAAAATAAATGGGATGGGACGAGTTACTGTAGCCGAGCGAAACCCACACACAGCTGTGAGGGAGCGCTCTGCGGAGGTCAAAGGTCATGTAGCTTTCTCACTAGCTCGCTAATCCAGCAGAGGATGAGGAGTTTTGGGGGAGTGGGCGGCTAAACAGACGGGCAGCGAGGTTAAAGCATGTTTTCAGTTGCGTCTCGAGACGTGACAGGCACAGAGATGTGTCAAACGCTGAGAGTGGGAGAAACAAACCTTTACTGTACGCTGAAGATGAGAGGCTAGCATCATAGAGGTCATGCATCAAGAATCAAACAAGTCGGAATCGGCACTGACTGAACTTTAACTCTCAAAGTGATGGATATTCTGCTTTGTAGCTGCTTCAAATGTGTTTCAATCATACATTGCTGTCACTCTGGTCAACTGGATGCTTAGATTTCAGATGAATACCAGTCAGGAACCCGAACACTAATGGACTAGCATAGCATTAGCATGATAAATCAGAACCTATAGCTTTGAAAATGTCAGTTGCATCGTCCTATTTAAATTGATCCAAATTAAAAACCATAAGAGCTAGACTGTTTTTGCATTACCTAACATGTCATGTAGCTGACACGTGTATCCAATGTAACTTACATAGAGGTTAAAGCATGTTTTCAGTTCTGTCTCGCTACGTGACAGGCATCGAGATGTGTCAAACGCTGAGAGTGGGAGAAACAAACGCTTACTGTACGCTGAAGATGAGAGGCAAGCATCATAGACGTCATTCATCAAGAGTCAAACGAGTCGGAATCAGCCCTGACTGAGGTATTACTCTCCAAGTGATGGATACTCTGTTGAGCTGCTGCTAAGCCAGAGGTGGGAAGCCACTACTGTAAGAACATTGACTCAACTACTGTACAATTATTACATTTTTACAATTCCATGTGTTGCTTCTTTGAACTTCTACTCCAATACAATACAGAGGTACATGGTGTACTTTTACTCCACTACATTTATTTAATACCTTTAGTTACTTAATTAGTTATTTGAAATATAATCAAGTGTTAAATCAGACTTTAGTTCCACCTGGAGTAAATCCACAAGCTACCCTGCAGTATACAAAGTCATTCAAACTAGCTGCACCTTTACCAGCTTTGAGAACACTTTAATGATCAATCATTATAAAACATATCATATATATTATTCTGAAATGGACCAATCTGCACAATGACTACTTTTACTGTCTCTACTTTCACTATATTTTGATGAAAATACTTTTCTACTTTTACTTCCGGAACATTTTGAATTAAGGACTTTTACGGTAACAGAGTATTCCTACACTCTGGTACTTCTGTTTTTACTCAAGTACAAGATCTGAGTACTTCCGCTTTTACTCAAGAACAATATCTGAGTCCTTCTGCTTTTACTCAAGTACAAGATCTGAGTACTTCTGCTTTTACTCAAGTACAAGATCTGAGTACTTCTGCTTTTACTCAAGAACAATATCTGAGTACTTCTGCTTTTACTCAAGTACAAGATCTGAGTACTTCTGCTTTTACTCAAGAACAATATCTGAGTACTTCTGCTTTTACTCAAGAACAAGATCTGAGTACTTCTACTTTTACTCAAGTACAAGATCTGAGTACTTCTACTTTTACTCAAGAACAATATCTGAGTACTTCTGCTTTTACTCAAGTACAAGATCTGAGTACTTCTACTTTTACTCAAGTACAATATCTGAGTACTTCCACTTTTACTCAAGAACAAGATCTGAGTACTTCTGCTTTTACTCAAGTACAAGATCTGAGTACTTCTACTTTTACTCAAGAACAATATCTGAGTACTTCTGCTTTTACTCAAGAACAAGATCTGAGTACTTCTACTTTTACTCAAGAACAATATCTGAGTACTTCTGCTTTTACTCAAGTACAAGATCTGAGTACTTCTACTTTTACTCAAGTACCAGATCTGAGTACTTCTACTTTTACTCAAGAACAATATCTGAGTACTTCTGCTTTTACTCAAGTACCAGATCTGAGTACTTCTTCCATCTCTGAGATTAGCATGTGTTTAAATCATATACAGTCTGTCTATAACTCTGGTCAACTGGATGCTGAGATTCTGGTTTAATACCAGTCCGGAACCCCCTTTATTTTACTCCGTTGTGTCACATGCACTGTGTTTGTATTGCACTATTTTATGTATTCTGATGTCCCAAGTATATTGTATGATTCACTATTTTAGGAGCGTGGGATTTTAGAATTGAATTTCTTACAACTACTATGGTTTTATTGTCATGCACAATAGTGGTTGACAATAAAACCATTGCACCTTTTTGCCATTTCGACAACTGTCCTTTCTTTGCTACTGAATGAAGCCCCATCAGGGTCAAATAACAGAAATCAAATCAACAACAACGATGCGGAAATGCTGATTGACACATCTGTCAGCCAATGAAACGCAGCAGTGAGAGTCGAGGCGCTCTATGACCTCAGACGATTGTTCGGCTCAGTATCATCCTGAACTCAGAGGTGGCAGCCATGTTTGTTCCTTCTATTGTCTGCCGTGACCTTTGACACCTGACCTCATTACTGCTGCTGTTTGTGATGTTGACCTCCAAGGATCACAGTCGAAGTCACTGCCTCAGGAGGAACAAAGCCACCCAAATACTTTTTTTTACACCAATTGCATCACCTGACCAACCAACCACACACACACACACACACACACACACACACACACACACACACACACACACACACACACACACACACACACACACACACACACACACACACACACACACACACACACACACACACACACACACACACACACACACACACCCCCACACACACACACACACACACACACACACACACACACACAAACACGCACGCATACCATGTATACATAACTTCAGGGGACATTACATTGACTTACATGCATTTCCTGGAGACTTATCCTAACCTTAACCATAACCAACACATGCCTAACCCTTAACCTTAACCTTACACTAACCCTAATCCTAAACCTAACCAAGTCTTCATGATTCCCATCATGGGGACCTCCAATTTGTCCCCATAAGGGCGGCGAGTCCCCAGACGTGACTGTGTAAACAGATTTAGGTCCCCACAAGTATAGTAATGCTAGGCCACACACACACACACACACACACACACACACACACACACACACACACACACACACACACGCGCACGCACGCACGCACGCACGCACGCACGCACGCACGCACGCACGCACGCACGCACGCACGCACACACACACACACACACACACACACACACACACACACACACACACACACACACACACACACACACACACACAGGGCCTGCAGTGTCTAATTACAACCTCTGCCAGTAGTATTTGTTCCATTAAATACTATATTAGCATGAATTACCATTAAATGTGATTGAAATTTAAATAAGATGTGAACTCTACACAGAGAGGTCAGATTTATAAGTAAATGTTTTTTAAGGCTTCTGTTACAACTCACAAATGTGTTTTCAGACTTATTCCCAGAAGACCCACCTTATTACACTGATTATTTTTCACTAAATAATAAAGTGGTGGATGCAAGTCCTAAAGCAAGATTAAGGAGTAACTTAGCACTAAAATAAGTTAATGTGAAAATGAATGCACAACATAAGCTTAAAGGTAATTAGGGTCATCAAACCACAATAACTATTGGGAAATGTGTAATAAAATAAATGAAGAAGACGGACAGGAAGTAAACACTAAAGGGAACAGCAGAAGAAGACGGACAGGAAGTAAACACTAAAGGGAACAGCAGAAGAAGACAGACAGGAAGTAAACACTAAAGGGAACAACAGAATAAGACGGACAGGAAGTAAACACTAAAGGGAACAACAGAAGAAGACAGACAGGAAGTAAACACTAAAGGGAACAACAGAAGAAGACGGACAGGAAGTAAACACTAAAGGGAACAACAGAAGAAGACGGACAGGAAGTAAACACTAAAGGGAACAGCAGAAGCAGACAAACATGAAGTAAACACTAAAGGGAACAGCAGAATAAGACGGACATGAAGTAAACACTAAAGGGAACAACAGAAGAAGACAGACAGGAAGTAAACACTAAAGGGAACAGCAGAAGAAGACAGACAGAAAGTAAACACTAAAGGGAACAACAGAAGCAGACAAACATGAAGTAAACACTGAAGGGAACAGCTGAAGAAGACGGACAGGAAGTAAACACTAAAGGGAACAGCAGAAGAAGACAGAAAGAAAGCAAACACTAAAGGGAACAACATAAGCAGACAAACATGAAGTAAACACTAATGGGACAGCAGAAGGGTTATGGCTAGAAAGGATCCGTCTTGTGTAAATATGACGTTGCATTCTCGTTGTAACTCGTTGTAATCGGAGCGGCTCGGAAACACATCTACAGCAGTAACATGCAACATACACATTAATGCAGCAGCAATATTAAATAGAGAAACATCAGACATAATAGTGAAACACTGAAAGGGAACATTGTATTGAACCAGGAGCTATCTTGGGACTTTTACTGCGACAACGTTGACTTGTCTGTGAATAAAAAATAAACCATAGTGTTGGTGATCTACATTGTTGTCATTCTTCTTTGAACAGCAAGACCGCTAACACCCTATTTCAACAATAACACTCCCTGTCATTGACATCATTAATAGATGGTTTAGCTTCTCACCATCATTTGCTGTGGCCCACTGATGTTAACGATCGTAACTGAAAGGCTGCCTGCCAAACGTAAACATTCAGCCACCTGACTTGCAAACCCTCGCGAGTTTTACACAAGATGGCTCCTTTCTAGCCATAACCCAGCAGAAGAAGACAAACAGGAAGTAAACACTAACAGGAACAGCAGAAGAAGACAAACAGGAAGTAAAGGCTAACAGGAACAGCAGAAGAAGACAAACAGGAAGTAAACGCTAACATGAACATGATATGGTCTATGGCAGTGTTTAAAGACTTGTTAATGGAAAATAAACTGTGAACAGACTTGGACGGTTACAGAAAAGCTCGAAAAGTGCTGCCTTCATTTTAAGTTACGTTGCTGTCGCTGCAGTTTCAGCCGTTGGTGCGCAGTAGAACAGATTATTTTCTCTTAACGAAAGCAATACGTAGAATAAAAAACACCCTGTAGCAAATTATCTCTTACTTGATACAGTCATATAACTAATATCTTATAATCCAGGTTGAGAAACGCACACAGCATTTGAACTGTTCGTCCCTTTGACGATACTTCATCAAGTTTAATGAAAATTGGGCCGGTAGAGTTTCTGCAATCCTGCTGACAAAAAGAAAATACGTTCCAATCAGAAGTTGGCGAAACAAGTTTGAATGAAAGCACCTTTTGTTCTTTGTGTGCAGGATCAAAGCAGTCATTGCAACAGGGCTCTATACAAACCTCCAGGACTACCAAAGTGTTTACAGACACAAAACAGAGACTCTGTGACGACCTTTGTGTTGCAGAGAGCTGAAGGCCGCTACAACCCCAGAGCTCGGAAATACTCGGGAGGTTTTTTAACCTTCGCTGTGAATTTTGTGTCCTCTTTCCTCCCATAACTTTCACTGCCAGTTCGACCAAACTTTGAGGAGCAGATGTGAACAATGTTAGCTTGTTAGCTCGAAGTGCCGAGGGGGAAGATCAACATGACTCGTGAGGAGCAGGAAGAAGGACTGGGTCTTTAATTTGAAAGCTTGGATGCTGAGAGTTCTGACTGATACCAGCCAAAAACATGATATTAAAAAAGACAATCGCATTTCAATTAAATAATTTGTTCGTTTGTCAGCAGATGCTCTTATCATCCGTACGCTCCGAAAGACGCCTAAAGTAGACCTTGTTCAGATAACTACGTGAGTCAAGAGAACATTTTGTTCATTTTTCAACAATTTGTCATTTTATTTTATTTAAGACAGTATGTCTATAACTTTTGTGATTGGGTTATTGACTTTGATACCCTTTTGCCTGAGTTGTAAAATACATTTAACACGAAAATAAAGGTGCCAGTCTTGAGTTGTTAAAATTGATTTGGGTCCTCTATCGTCCAATTATTTGTCTCCAGTTCTCAACACTTTGACCGCTCGCTGGCCAAACTTTGAGAAAGAAAGTTGAAAAGTGTACGCTAACCCTCACACTAACCCACTTTTTTTTGTCTGTGACCACCAGTCAGAGCAAAGTTTGAGAAAGAAGGGGTGAACAACGTTTGCCTATAACCTCAGAGTGCTGAGAGGAAGATCAACATGACTGGTGAGGAGCAGGAAGCGGCTGCTGATTGCACAGGAAGAGGGACGGGGTCTTTAATTTGGAGGCCTCAGTGCTGTTCAAGCCTTCAGTCTCATGGGGAGTTAATCAGCACTCAGGCTAAAGATAGGAAGAGAGACATGGAGAGGATGAGGAGAGGACAAAGCAGAGGGAGGGCTCTGCTGGTTATTGTAATGCCTTTGATGGTGACATAAGAATCAATAGGACCTGTTTCTGCTGTTCACTGGGAGGTGACTTGTAGTCTATTGTCATGCTTTGTGATTTTGTCTTCGTGCTTTTATTTCACTCAAACAAATTCCGAGTTGACCCGGGACAATAAAGCAGTTCAAGATTCAAAGACACAAATGTTTTATTGTGATATGTACAAAGCTACAGTGTTGAAATGGGAATGAAATTGTTCTGACCTGAGCTCCTCCAACAATGCAACATATATAATAAACATAAATATACAAAATACAAAATAAAAAGTAGTGCAAAAAGTCAATATACATGTTAATAGAATATGGAATATGTACAAGAACAGAATATGAAATTAAATAATGTAAATTAAAACGAAATTAAATACGGTGTACCTTAAATAACATGATGAAGGTATAATAATAATAATAATAATACATTACATTAATAAAGCGCTTTTCCTGGTGCTCAAAGCGCTTACAAGCAAGTAAAACAAAAAATAACGACAAAAGTAGAAAGTGCTAAGCTAGGAGGAATAAGGGCAAGGGGTTAGTGGATTAGGAGTTGAAGGCAAGAGTGAAAAGGTGAGTTTTGAGGGATTGTTTGAATGATGTGAGAGTGATGGCGGATCTGACGTGGCTGGGGAGGGAGTTCCAGAGTGTGGGGGAGGCTGCTGTGAAGGCCCTGTCACCCCAGGTCCGGAGCTTTGACAATGCGTGGCCGACACATGCAAATAAAAGGTGGAGAGAAAAAACAGAGACAGGGAAATAACACCAAAAAACTAAGCAGTGCGTTTTTTACTTTTGTAGTGCATGTTAATGGTCTGCAAAGGCTAACATCCCTGTGTTCCTTCCAGAGGGAGTTTCTGACACACTACCCCGTCTGATACGCCTCGATTCGATTATTTCCGGAACATAGTGACATCGCTATGTGACTCTTGCTCTTCTACTGGCCAGCAAACCAATCAGAGCAGACTGGGCTCTGGTTTCAGACAGAGGGTGAAAAGAGGTGCAGCAGCACAGGCAGTATGAGAACAATAAAGAGCTCTTTGAACATTAAAGCATGGAGACATTTCAAAAAGCTGAAAAATAATGTACCGGTAGATAAACTGATAGGAACCTGAAAACTAGCATAATATGTCCTCTTTAAGTGCTTTATCTACTTCCAACCCTAACCCTTCCACTACTGGTAAACAAAAAAAACATGTTATATTTGTAGTTATGAAGCAAATTGCAAATCCACATCTTTAATTCTAATTCTTTCTTTAGTTCTTTCCACACTGAGTTTATTCTAGGATCAGAAATGATGTGTTTACTACATAATGCCAGTTTTATTGTGTGTTAAAGGTGGGGTAGGTAAGTTTGAGAAACCGGCTCGAGATACACTTTTTTTTATATTCCATGGAATGCTCTTAACATCCCGATAGCAATGAATATCTGAAGTGCTTTGACAGTAAATACATTAAAATATTTCATCTGTGGAAGCCGTAGCGCTGTAAAAAGCATGACCAATCATCTGAGCCGGCCCGGCTAAATTAACTGGATGGCCTACCTGCCTGTCAGCCTTCCATCTGTGCACAAACTTATCTCGTGCCCTCATTGGTCATGTGCGCGTTCGTGTGTGTTGGAGGAGGGGCTCTGTAAGGAAGTGGCAGATTTGTTCCGGCTGTGTATTTTCAAATTCTAGCGCACTCAAACTGCTTTCTCCAAAATGACCTACCCCACCTTTAAGCTCCCTGCAGATGTTTAAAGTGCTGCAGTAATGTAATGTGAAACATCCGTCAGTTTCAATGAGCTTCACACTGACTGATAAAGGGGTAAAGTAAAAGCAGCTGATGCTTTTCTGAATGCGCCGTCTATCACATAATGGAGCCTTGACACTGATCAGCTCTTATCAAAGCAGGCAATAGTTGAACTGTTGGATAACGTTTTTAAAGCCCTACTTCTTTTGTGTGCTGTTATTGGATTGTTCCCTCACCTGCACACACCTTCACTGCTGGTGATTTATTACCTTGTGCCAATGTAAAGTAATGTAATCTTTCTTTATCTGTCTGTTTGGCGCCTAATTTTCCGACGTTCAGCTGGTGCCATCTCTGCTTTTAGTCCACCTGATTCATCAAAAGTCACAGTGATTTACACTTTAGCACTTTCAATTAAATAAGTATGTCACAAAGTGTTTTATAGAGCAATAAAGGACAAAACCCAAACCATTAAGGATAAAAAGAGAAACGAGGCCCACTTATAAAATGTGAGGCTAAGTGTGTGTGTGTGTGTGTGTGTGTGTGTGTGTGTGTGTGTGTGTGCGTGCGCGCGTGTGTGTGTGTGTGTGTGTGTGTGTGTGTGTGGGTGTGTGTGTGTGTGTGACACTACCTTCCTTTATTCCATCTAATGCCTGTCACTTCTCACACACACAGTACTCCATCTCCCAGAATCCCTCTGTGCTTTCTGAATGAGCTGATAATCATCTGTTTAATGGTAGACTGAGTCCGCGGACATATCCCAGGAGCTGAGAAGTGAGGCGATTTTCTCGGAAAAAAAGCCAGAAACTGTGGTACTGAAGCAAAAACAGGGAGAAAAAGCGTCTGTAGGCAATAGCATTTTCCCTTTTTACTAGAATAGGTAAGGGATATATTCAGCAAGCCGGTCAGAAGAGGTTCTCTTCTCAGTAAATGACCAGCTTGCTAGACATTATTCCGCTTATTACAAGACTACGTACAAAATAAAGCAACGACAAGACTCACAATACTGATTTAAAAAATGTTTTGTTATTCCAAATAGATCATATTGCCTCCGTTCAAGTGAAGAAATGTACCTTCTGAAGGCAGCACTGATCGAGGTTTTCTGTAACTGTCCAAGTCTGTTCACATTTATTTTCCATTAACCAGTCTTTAAACACTGCCAGAGCCCATACTGTGTTCCTGTTAGTGTGTACTTCCTGTCTGTCTTCTTCTGCTTTTCCCTTTGGTGTCTACTTCCTGTCTGTCTTCTTCTGCCTTTCCCTTTAGTGTCTACTTCCTGTCTGTCTTCTTCTGCCGTTCCCTTTAGTGTGTACTTCCTGTCTGTCTTCTTCTGCCGTTCCCTTTAGTGTCTACTTCCTGTCTGTCTTCTTCTGCCGTTCCCTTTAGTGTCTACTTCCTGTCTGTCTTCTTCTGCCGTTCCCTTTAGTGTCTACTTCCTGTCTGTCTTCTTCTGCCGTTCCCTTTAGTGTTTCCCTTCTTTAGATTTCTCTGACGTCCAGCGCTCTGTCTTTTAACCTCTTTACTTCTGTTGTTCTCCTTTTTCTTTTCTTTACTTGGGACATTTTTCTATCCCTTGCCTTGAATGTCCAAATTGACCAATCAGAATCAAGTGTTCAACGGAGCTGTGTATTTAAAGAAAACTGTTGACAGCTGAAGTCATAATTATCTTTATTATTGTCACAAGTTAAATTGATAAACCAAAGACATGACTACAATGCATTGATTTAGCTTTTTTCCAAAGGTAATTACAATAAGTGCATTCAGCTAAAAGTGCAACAAGCACGCACGATTCAACACACCTGAAAACCTTCCCTAGTGTCCCAGTATTTGATGTTTTCTGCAGCCCAGCGCAGCCCAGCAGGTAATAACACACCACAGTAGATATGGCACTACATCACAGCAAGCCGCGGTCAACACATTTAAACCTTTTAACCCCCGGAGGTCGGTGCAACAATGCTCCTTCATCATAACCACATTTAACGCATCCTTCCGTATAACCCAAACATGACAATGGACACACACACACACACACACACACACACACACACACACACACACACACACACACACACACACACACACACACACACACACCTGGTATGTGCAGGTTGTAGTGTTTCCTTTGACAATGCAGCGTTGTGAGGAATACAGCCGCAGAATGGAAGCTCCAGGCTCCTTCTAGCGGATGGACCTCGCTGCTTGTGACAAATTGCATGTGGAAGGAAATCTGCAGGGCCCATTGAACTTTAGTATTGCTTTTATTCCTCTGTCATGTTCCCGCAGAGATGAAATGGGATCGGTTTCTTTCTCTTTTTTTTCTCCTGCTTCGCTTATTCACGGCTCTGTGACCGCCGGTGTGCTGGATAAATGGCCAACGCTGCCTGACAGTCACAGACATTCTTCTCTCCCTTTCTTTCTTTTTTTATATCCCTCCTCTTCTTCAACGTCGCATCCAGGTTCCAGGTACTTGAAATGAAGCGGGGAAGAAAGGACGTGCATTCCTCCCTGCAGCAGTGCTGTGGCTCAGCGGCTCGTCTGTATTCTTTTATTCCCTAAATGTTGAAGACATGGATCTTTGTGAGACATTTGGCACCGCAGAATAGAAGAAAAAAAATTCAGGGTCAATAATTTTCAAGAGAAAATGAGACGTGTTGTCAGCGAATACAGCAGCTGAGAAACACATCTCTGGAGCCTTTCAAATCTGTTTCTTTAACTCACTAGTGGGGACAGTTGAGGCAAAAACCCCTCCAACTGTTTTGACCAGAAGAAGAATCTAAACAACTACAAAGCTTATTAAAGAAATCCATTATAGGATATCCATGGTTCCTACTGTATGTCTGAATTGTATGAGTTGCACCCCTTGACCTTTCTTCTAGCATTGTCATTAGGTCATCAACAAACATATTTCTCCATAACAAATGGTTTAAAAAAATTAAAAGGTGTTGCATTTCTCTGTATTTTTTACAAGATATTTAAGGTCCACAAAGGATAAATGATTCCTAGACATCAAATGCTGTAGCTCATAATTGAAATAGCTGATTTCCATTGAATTTCTTTGAAAACTCTTTGATTTATTGACACCATAGCACCTTTTACCACACTCATAGTTCGACGGAGATCATTGAACTTTACTTGCTAACTTTTTTTGGTGCCCATTGTCTAGTGGTCATCTTTAGCCTCGGGTGGCAAGATTTTTGGGATCCAATAGCCGCCTTCACATCAAGTACTTTGCCGTACTTAGTGCCCAGCACTTAGTACCCCCATAGAACTAAAGAGCAGATCGCGTTCACACCGGAATAAGTCCCTCAGGGAAGATTGCGCAAATGAAGCCGCTGACGTCACTTCTTCTTCTTCTGCTTTGGGTTTACTGGCAGGCCGCAAACAACTTCACGGCGTATACTGCCACTCAAAGTCCCTGTCCGGAAGTCCCCGGAGTTGTCACCAGAGTAAATCACCAGAACGCCGACACCTCCTCATCACTCCACCGCTCCCATGTTTTTGTTTGTGTTGCCATAAGTTAGTCTCTCTGCGTTGCTGCGCGGGGTTAATGCTAATAATGCTAATAATCCTAATGCCAGCAAATACAATGGCCGCTTCAAAAAACTTTTCAGAGTTTTACGGGGCGTGGTTTGCAATTCCCCCGGCCAATCGAAATTGGTACTTTTTTCTCCCCAGGAAAGTAGCACCTCTCGAGCAGGAACTAAAAATGGGTTTAAAAGTTCTCCGAACTAAGTTCTCTTTTTGGTGTGAACGCAAAATTCCAGGCACTATCGGAACTAAACGGGAAAAGTACGGGTAAAAGTACTCCGGTGTGAACACGCCTAAAGTGTCCAGCATATGTCTGGATTAGCGTGTGTGGGAGGGGAACTCTTTTTAGAGGCCATTTACATTAGGGTGACCAGACGTCCCCGTTTTCCGGGTACAGTCCCCGTTTGTATTGACCTGTCCCCGGTTGAAACTGTCCCCGGAAATGTCCCCGTTTTTTATATGTTAAAAACACATAGCAAGGTGAAATAAAACGTTTCATGTCAGGAAACACTGGGTAAACAGCCTGTGGTCAAGCCAGCCCCCACTTCGGAAAACACAGTCAAAAGCACGTTGTATTGCGGTGCGTGAATATCCTATGGATTACGGTAGAGGCCTGTAAAAAATGCCTTCAAAATAAAAGCGTTTACTCGGTCAATAACAAATATACCTACAAAACACACCAAACATATTCATATATCCTGGAGCTTAAATTAAGAAATATGTACTATATAATGTGATCAATAATAATAAAAAAACAAACTACGTATAACTACCACATTATAACTGAGTGAATGTAAAATGTAAGTATACAGTTATGAAGACATATCTGACATTTCCACTGGGTGACTAATTTCAATTGATGTTGACACCATCTCACAACACTCCTAAAATAACATTACTTTATGAAGCACAATTTAAAATGTATGCTGTTTAAAATCTCAAATTAGATCTATTGTCCATCTATATTTTGATTATTATTTAATGGAAACCGTCCATAATCAAAGAGTCATTCGAAGTCAATCAAATACTTCAGGGTGATAGCAGGAGACCCCATCTAGTCAATCAGAGAAAATCAGGACAATCTGATGTAGAATTTCAAAATAAAATAGTTTTGAAATCTCATATATGGGCTATCGTCCTTCTGTTTTTATACAAGAATAAATACAAATCTGTCAAATTATCAAAGACTTATTTCACTCCAGGGTGATAGCAGGACACCCCATCTAGTCACTCAGAGAGAATCTGGACAATCTGATGTAGAGTTTCAAAATAAAAGACCTTTGAAGTCTCATATATGAGCTATCTTCCTTCTGTTCTGTTTGTTGTAACAGTTCAAATGTTCAAATTACATTAAACCAGGATTGTCCCCCTTTTTTCTTAAACAGTGAAGAAAATTGGATATGTTAATGATATATTGACCGCAAAACTCAAAATGTCCCCGGTTTTCATTTTGAAAATCTGGTCACCTTAATTTACATCAACACAAATATATTGAAGACACTACAGGAAAGAGAACACCCCAAAAGCAGAATGGAGCCCCTTTAAATAAATTGCAATGTTAACAATTGCATAATTTAAGTACCGATACAAGTGAAAGTGGGCACCAAGACGAAATACTAGGTTACCTACTGGTTCCAATGTGAACTATATACTCAGACTAAATTACACATTTTCACGTCTTAGTTGTCTTGAAAGAGGCGAACCAGTCAGTCGAGAGAGATAATATGGAGTTTATTTACTGTATGACGCAAGGATCGATCAAGGCTTATACAATGTGACTCTTAGGACAGACTGATGGAGCTGAACTGAAAACAGCAAGTAGATGTTGGTGATGGGAGGAGAGGATTACTGTCACGCTAAGAGGGGCTTAGTGCCACAGAATCAGCAACAACCTCTTCGAAGCTACTGTATAATTGGTCCTGTTCAATGTGCCTTATAGAAGAGTCAGAGAAGTGAACACATAGAAAACCATCAGATCATAAGGCTTAACATGTATAATTAAATGATTCTGCTGGTTTTATATTGCAATACAATGTGAAACAGCGAGTGCCCATTGATGAAATGAAATTCAAACTTTGATTACTTCTATTTGTGGACGTGTGGAGCGAGGATTTTTATAAATCCTGAGGTCAAGACTCCAGGACTCTAAGAAGTATTTGAAAGGTCGAAAGTAAATTACTTTCTGACCTTATATTTTCCCATTCGACTCATTTATATATTCTGAACATTTGTATTTCCCCTCGTGACAATGTTCTTCTGCTGCCAGAAATATAGGTCTGCTGGAGTCTGGTTTTGAATGCCAGTACCATTTATTAAGAAAGAAAATGTTTTAAATGTCATGCTGGGTTTCAGCAGCATGTGAACTCCATGACATCTGTCAAGATATACAACCTGCGAGTCAGTGTCTTTGAGGACGCTTAGTGCGATATTTCAGTATTAAAAAAAACAACTTAACTCCCCGGGTTTCTCCGGAGGTTTCCCGCTGTGGTTGCTGACGTTCCCTTCCCCTCTTCAGTCCAAAGGCCACAACCCATCAGCGCCCTCATCAATACCTGATAACCTTTGTCTGAGAGGCGCACCACGCCCCGCCTGTGCTCATAAACAACACGGCCGATCAATAGCACCCAGTTCGATAAAAGTAAAAGTGGAACAACACATTACACTCTCCCGCTGTTTCTTAACTTTGCAATTAGCTGAGGCCCAGTGGCCACGCCCCCCACTGTGACCTGCCAATCACAGCCTCCCTCTCCCCTACAGAAGACTCAGTGCTCATTAGCGAGCAGTGGGCGGCGCCCCTCGTTAGTGTCCTTGTTAACGAGCTGCAGGGCTTCTAATTAAACTGCTCAGTGGCTTTTTAGTGGCTGCCTTTTATTTCCCGGGCAGCACCTGAACTGGGTGATTTGTTGGTTGCACGCCCCGACAAACACCACCTACTCCATCCACCCATACGCTCTGATGGCCAACAGGTTTCCTGACCTGCTGCTTCTGTGTTTAACTGCTAGTGTTGAAGCTACCAAGCAACAGGTATTACCTCCATCAGAAGCTATCTCTTATAGTCACTCTTGTTTGACTCAAATAACAAGGTGAACAGTCCTGCTAGAGTATATAGGAAGCTGCAGATACATTTGCATTTCATATGAACAGGTGTTAGACCCCGATCAAAAGTCGCCAGCAGAACCATTGTTTTCAACGTCAACAATTTATTGGCTATTTTTCAGTTTCTGTTTTTCTGACAGATGAACATCAAGTCTCCTTAATCAATACTATTGACAACATTCTGATTGATGCCATTGTAGTGAGGTGACAACGATGATTGACCACTTTCAAAGGTCTTAAAGAGGCCCTTGTGGGCTTTTATGGGGTTCCCCCTCCCCTGCCCCTGTTCTGTGTTATTAAGTTATTTTCATGTAAGTTGTCTGCAAAGGCTAAAATCCCTGCAGGAGTTTCTCTTAGTGCTTTTAAGACGTGGCAGCGTGTACATTTCCTTCATATTAACTGCCTCTTATTATATAACGCTATTGTTTTGGTATAATGTATTTAAGTGGGTCACAGTCTGCGGTCTCAGGGTTTAGTGCCTTGCTCAAAGGCACCTTGAACCTTGCTGCTGCTGGGTCACCTCCAGTAGCGCCGATGCTGCTGTTTTCCCCCCATCCGTCTTGCGGCCTGGCGATGGAGGCGATGCGTTTCCCGTGTCGAACAGGTGAACACAGCCATGCATTACAAGTGCCACCGACCCGGGGGACGCCACACACACACACACACACACACACACACACACACACACACACACACACACACACACACACACACACACACACACACACACACACACACACACACACACACACACACACACGCGCGCGCGCGCGCGCGCACACACACACACACACACACACACACACACACACACACGTTCTCCACCAGCTGGCTGCCTGAAAAAAGAATTAAAACAGCAGCTCCTGACAGAAAATAATCCTCCGAACAAGGACGAGCTGAGAGCACGTTTATTCTTATATAATGTACAACATGCTGTGTGTTTGTTCTGCTGCATCAGGTTTAAAATTAAATATCATCACAGGGAAGGCAGCGCAGGCTCATTAGCTGCTGCTGCTCCACTAACAGCTAAAACCTGAGCAAAGAACTCTGAACATGCACTGAAATACTCTATTAGTATCGAGACGTTCTGCTGCTTTCTTCGAGTATTTCTATTATGTTCCCCTTTAACGCATTTCATACAGACATATTTGACTTTTTCTCCCTTAATTAAAGAGCACATGTTCTGCTTATTTTCAACTTTCGTACATGTCTGCATGCTTTAATGTTCAAAAAGCTCTTTGAAAATATTGTCTAGATTTCATGCCTGACGGTCATAACATTTTTTTTATCTTAATAGAGTGGTGCAGGAATGAGTCCTAAAACCGAAATGACGCATTTCACCACTTCAGTTTCCTTGGTCTGGAAGTCAATGGTGTTCTGAATGGGTTGTTGGTTGTTAGCCCGAAATAAGATCTGTGGTTGAAGGTGGGGTATGTCATTAGTTTCAGAAACACTTTTTGTTATATTCCATGGAATGCTCTTAATATCCCGATAGCAATGAATATCTGAAGTGCTTTGACAATAAATACATAAACACATTTCATCTGTGGAAACCGTGGCGCTGTAAAAAGCACGACCAATCATCTGAGCCGGCCCGGCTAAAGTAACTGGATGGCCTACCTGCCTGTCAGCCTTCCATCTGTGCACAAACTTATCTCGTGCCCTCATTGGTCATGTGCACGTTCGTGTGTGTTGGAGGAGGGGCTCTGTAAGGAAGTGGCAGATTTTTTCCGGTTGTGTATTTTCAAATCCTAACACACTCAAGCTGGTTTCTCCAAAATGACATATACCCCACCTTCAACACAAGCTGAAGAGATTTAAAGTTTTGTCCAACGACATCAAATACGTCACTGAATTCCCAACTGGTGAATAAAAAAATGTTGGTGGCTAACAAGTGTCTAAATGAGACGACTAAACGTCATCACGTCCAACATTATAAAAATCATAAATGTGTGTTCGCCACAGATCTTATTTTCTGCATTATCCAAAATCCAATGGAAAAATCCCATTGCGTTTCTTTTAGGGAGCCTCAGCAAAAGTCCTTCATCACTGCACCACTATATTGCCTTTCTGGTGTATGATGCATGTAATAAGACCTTATAAAGTACATTGTCACAGGATCTAAAAGCAAAAAAGGTGATGACCAATTGTAACTAAATGATATTGGTATGATTTGGTTTCATCTTCTCCAATAAGAAAATATCTCATCTTGCTGTACATTCATCAGGGATCTTTTGGACTGAGACACCGTCCTTATGTGTATAACTGACTAGGGCAAATGATTCACAGATGAATTGAAAAACTCTTGAATAAAAGAGCCTGTAATGATAATAACCTCTGTCTGCGGCCCTAAAAGCAGACGAGGAGGGGAAGTTGAGATTTCTGGGTTAAAGGATCCACCGAGCTTCAGAGGGCTTTTATTCCTCTGTTCTGCACGAGTCAGCATTGGCCTGAATTCCAACAATATCACCCTGAAGGCTGTAATACCAGCTGGTGCAGTGAGAGCGATCCCCCCTGTATGATATTGCACACAGAAAAAAGTCATCGGGCTCAGCCCCCGACAAGCACCTGTATTCGATTTCTCATCTCGACTCGGCGGAGAGCTCTAAGCCTTGTTCTCGCTGGCACTAATCCTCGCTAGAAAACAGCTTTCAGAGGATTAGCATCAAGGGGGGCAGAGCGGCGCTCCACGGCGGGAGAGCCATGCTTCCTCTCCTTCTTCTTCTACTTCTTTCTCCTCTGTAAGTTAACCTCAAACACACGGCTTGACTTGACTCTGTAAGTCTTTGACCTTCCGGCTGGTTCCCTTCCCGTTGACCCCCAATAGCCTCCATTAAAGCTCAGCGCTCCCCATTGACATTCAGCGAGAACTCCCCCGAGGTTCTCCCTCCTTCACGCCGAGGCTGGATAAGTTAGCCGTGTAATTCCACGTTATCTGGAGGAACTAGGCGACACACACGCTGAACTGGACTTGACCTACTGTGGTAAGCTACTGTATCTGTACAAAAAAATGCCAAAAGCTTGGGGTAAAGTGGTGCAAGGCCATGCAGGTTAGACGAGGGGGGTCATCTAAGCCTTTTTCCTTCTAACCATGAATATCAGAGAGAATACATAGAGTCTTCCTCAGTGTGAAGAAACACAGCATAACACCACCTCTCAAGCCTTCTTAAATGCAGAAAGAGTGAAAGTGTAAGTGTGGAATGTGTCTATATGAAATAAGTGAATTCAATTAAATGTCTTATGTGAATTAGACACCAGCTCGGAAAGATGTGTAACAACATTTGCGTTGACCTTTACAAAAATATTTGAGATTCCCCAAACAACTAAGAGATGCAACCCAGAAATTAAAGAGGCCCTATTCTGCTTCTTGGGGTTTTCTCTCTTGCTGGGGTTTGTTATATAGGTTTCGATGCATGTAAATGGTCTGCAAAGGCTAACAGCCCTGAGTTTCTCTCCCCCACACTGCCCTCCCCCCTGCCTCCATTGGACTCCTTTGTTTACTTCAGGAACATAATGACAACACTATGGCATACTCGCTCTTCTACTGGCTAGCGCTCCAACACATTGTACGTGATAGGCTAAGGGGTGGGACATCTCTAAGCGGTTGACCAATCACAACAGAGCCGGCCAGCTAACCAATCAGAGCAGACTAGGCTCTGGTTTCAGACAGAGGGTGAAAAGAGGTTGCACAGGCAATATGAGAAGAGCTTTTTGAACATTAGAGCATGGAGACATGTCACAGTAGAGACACTACATACTGATATACACCTGAAAATGAGCATTAACGGGTCCTTCAAGGTAAACGCACACCAATTATAAATTAGAATATAGCGACACATTTTAATTTCCTTTTGGTCACACTTTGTGGCAGATCATTAGAAAGCACAACCCAAGTAAATATAATCTGGATTTTATGCCTGATGCAGTTCACGATGACGCCAGAGACAAATACCTTGTGAAAAATCTTAAATATTGACGCACAGTGGTGAGTGGTTTTTAGGTGTGTAGGGCGAACACTTTGGGAACATTTCTGCTTTTTTTTCCTGCTGCAGGCGATGGATATCTGACAGAACACAGAGAGAAGAAACACAGAATAACGGCACCCCTCGGGCCTGTTATACACGCTGAAAGAGTGTAATAATGTAAGACGATGGTGTGTTTTTTTAAAGCAACAACCCTTTTCTCCTGAACAAATAGAGGATTATTCTGCATGGCGATGAGCAGAAGCTGCTGGAGGCCACGGCTCCTACGGCGAACACACTTTGAGGAGATGGTAAATGTAACTTTCTCCTCCAATTTTACTTTCTTTTATGTTGTTTCCTCTTTTCTGCTTCCCCCCCATAAACCTCTGCAAATATTTTGTTCTAATCATCGGCTTTGATTCCATTTCTCCCTCCACAAACGGCGAGCCGTTCAGTTTAAGAGCACAGAGACAGAGATGAAAGCCGGTGCATTCGGGCAGGGATCAAAAAAGAAAAAATTCCGTTTTCCCTTCAGCTCGAAGAATCCTGCTGGTTTTGACAGAGTTGTAAGTACCCAAGATAAAAGATGGCTCTGCCTGCTTGTACTTAACATTCCCATTAGACTACCAACAATGGCTGCTTTTGTGTGCTCTCATGTACGGATACGAAGGAAAATTCCTTTGCCTCTAGTACTTTGCAAAACACAATTCAATCATGAAAAAAAGAAACGGTAAAAGCAAACTCGGTGATCTGACGAACAAAAGCAGGCGATGTTTTGGAAACTCTCCAAGGTGAGAGCTAGAGGAAGGAAGTGCTTCAGAGGGAGATGAATGGAGGAACAGGAGTGTGTGTTGTTAGTAACGACGGCATTTAAGGAGCTGCAGGAGGCCTATTAGAGAGTCAAGAGCCAGGTATGAACTTCTTAATTAGCCGGTGAAACGTGAACATCTCAGTCAGCCATGACTGCAGCTTCAGCGCGAGGAAATCAAAAACAACATTTGGGGACATTTTCCTTTTTACTATAAGCTTAGTTGAATACTCGATTCTGATTGGACTTCAACATTCCAGAGGTCTGTTCTTTTCAGATAGCAGGCCGCTGCTATGATGCTCTGATCAATGTGAGGTCAAATTAAGTCAATTTAATGTCAGCTGTGGTAAAACAATACAACAAATCTCAATTGCACAGACAGAAACAAAAAACTTGTTCAACTGGGACATTTTATCTCATGGGAAAAACATTGTGAATATGCACAATAGCTGCAGCGTAGATTTCGCAATAGTATCTGAAGTGCCAGGCTCCTCTAACAATGCAACATATAATATACTTAAGATCAAAAAAGGAACAAAAACAGTGCAAGAAGAAATATAAATGAAATAGTGCAAGAGTACAAGGGACACAATGGTGTTGGTTACATTCAGAAATAAGTCAACTCTATACATGTACATTCACAGAATGTTAATAATTTATTTTATTCAAAGGGCGGTAGGAAAAGTAAGTCAAACATATTTTACAGATTTAAAACAATGATCAAGGTTTTCTCTTAATTTTCAAATGTTCTTGTTTTCCATTAAACAGTCTTTAAACACTGTCAGAGCCTAATGTGTTCCCTTTAGTGTTGACTTCCTGTCTGTCTTCTTCTGCTGTTCCCTTTAGTGTTGACTTCCTGTCCTTCTTCTTCTGCTGTTCCCTTTAGTGTTGACTTCCTGTCTGTCTTATTATGCTGTTCCCTTTTGGTGTTTACTTCCTGTATTTCTTCTTCTGCTGTTCCCTTTAGTGTTTACTTCCTGTCTATCTTCTGCTGTTCCCTATAGTGTTTACTTCCTGTCTGTATTTTCTGCTGTTCCCTTTAGTGTTTACCTCCTGTCTGTCTTCTGTGATTCCCTTTAGTGTTTACTTCCTGTCTGTCTTATTATGCTGTTCCCTTTTGGTGTTTACTTCCTGTATTTCTTCTTCTGCTGTTCCCTTTAGTGTTTACTTCATGTCTGTCTTCTGCTGTTCCCTTTAGTGTTTACTTCCTGTCTGTCTTCTTCTGCTGTTCCCTTTAGTGTTTACTTCCTGTCTGTCTTATTATGCTGTTCCCTTTTGGTGTTTACTTCCTGTATTTCTTCTTCTGCTGTTCCCTTTAGTGTTTACTTCCTGTCTATCTTCTGCTGTTCCCTATAGTGTTTACTTCCTGTCTGTATTTTCTGCTGTTCCCTTTAGTGTTTACTTCCTGTCTGTCTTCTGTTGTTCCCTTGAGTGTTTACTTCCTGTCTGTCTTATTATGCTGTTCCCTTTTGGTGTTTACTTCCTGTATTTCATCTTTTGCTGTTCCCTTTAGTGTTTACTTCATGTCTGTCTTCTGCTGTTCCCTTTAGTGTTTACTTCCTGTCTTTCATCTTATGCTGTTCCCTTTTGGTGTTTACTTCCTGTATTTCTTCTTCTGCTGTTCCCTTTAGTGTTTACTTCCTGTCTATCTTCTGCTGTTCCCTTTAGTGTTTAATTCCTGTCTGTATTTTCTGCTGTTCCCTATAGCTAGCCAAAAAGAGAAGACCTCTGAAATGTCTTAATAGACCAATCAGAATTGGGTATTCAACCAAACTTCTTGCTGTTCTCCTGGCAGCTGTGTGTTGATGTCTCTCCTGGCTGCCTTTACACTTCCACATTTAAGCTTCTTGTAGAAAGTGAGTGTGGTAAACCCCTGAAAGTGTAGCATGAAAATGTAACGGGACATTCTGTAACCCGCACCACGCTTAAAAAACGTGTGAAATTGAATGAAGCTCCTGTCCTTATTTTGCATACTGACACTAACCGGTCTACAGAAACAGAGCGCCGACGGGAAGACGCTCAGCTGGACACCGTGTCACGGACGGAGAGGAAGTGAAGAGGAAAGAGATCTGTGAAATGAGAGGTGAGAAAGACACATTGTGCCTTATAGAGCTAAACACCAACACAGCAAATGGAAAAGTCTGCAGGTCGATCATAAAAGGGAAGATGTCACCTTGTTCCTTTCATAAGAATAATACTCTAGTTTTGTTTCATCAGTGTTGAAACGCTTCCCTTTCTTCTTTAGTCTTCTTTCCTAGCTCAACATTTCCCTCCTTTCTTCCTTTTCTGCTTTCTTCTTTCCTTCTCAATTTCCTTTTTCCTAATACTGGTTCCTATTTTTCCTATTCTTCTTCTTCTTACCTCCTTTCCCTCTTATTTAAATGGGGCCTATTCTTCTAATTTGCAGGTGTGTATCAGTATTTAGCATCTCTACTTTACAATATATTATTCAAATATAGCGTGTGGTGTATACTTTAAAGAGTCCTCTCCTGCTGATGTTCAGGTGTATATCAGTATGTAGTGTCTCTACTTTAAAGAGTCCTCTCCTGCTGATGTTCAGGTGTATATCAGTATGTAGTACTTTAAAGAGTCCTCTCCTGCTGATGTTCAGGTGTAAATCAGCATGTAGTGTCGCTACTTTAAAGAGTCCTCTCCTGCTGATGTTCAGGTGTATATCAGTATGTAGTGTCTCTACTTTAAAGAGTCCTCTCCTGCTGATGTTCGGGTGTATATCAGTATGTAGTGTCTCTACTTTAAAGAGTCCTCTCCTGCTGATGTTCAGGTGTATATCAGTATGTAGTGTCTCTACTTTAAAGAGTCCTCTCCTGCTGATGTTCAGGTGTATATCAGTATGTAGTGTCTCTACTTTAAAGAGTCCTCCCCTGCTGATGTTCAGGTGTATATCAGTATGTAGTGTCTCTACTTTAAAGAGTCCTCTCCTGCTGATGTTCAGGTGTATATCAGTATGTAGTGTCTCTACTTTAAAGAGTCCTCCCCTGCTGATGTTCAGGTGTATATCAGTATGTCTCTACTTTAAAGAGTCCTCTCCTGCTGATGATCAGGTGTATATCAGTATGTAGTGTCTCTACATGTCTCCATGCTCTAATGTTCAAAAAGCTCTTTATTGTTCTCATACTGCCTGTGCTGCAGCACCTCTTTTCACCCTCTGTCTGAAACCAGAGCCTAGTCTGCTCTGATTGGCTAGCTGGCTGGCTTTGTTGTGATAGGTCAACCACTTAGAGATGTCCCGCTCCTTAGCCCACAGCATTTACCCAGAGGGGATCAAAAGTTTGTGTCATCGGTGGGAGGGATTGGCTACAAGCTCACCTGCCCTATCTTTGCTAGGACATGAAGTTAAAAAGTAAAAGCATCATGAAGAAGGGCGAAAAATTGGAACCCGCCCGGGCATCTGAGGACGTGAATCCCAGAGAGAGAGCGTGTTCTCAAACTCACCGCCGGCTGGTTAGTCTGTTATGGAGTTAAAAAAGACGGCCTGATTTTTCCAAAGGCACAGAGTCCCCCTTCCCCCTCGTCTTTGCCCAGGTGACCCTTCCGAGGTCGACATGGGTGACAAGCAAAGGAGCTGAAAAATGTGCTCCTGTCTGGTCCGTGGAGGAGAAAAACACACACACAGGGATATGAAATATGATCAGTTCTGTTGATTGAGCTTATTTGGGTCTCCTCGTATTTCTGCGCCATCAGCTGTTCCTGTTCAGAGGGGGATTTGATGACGGGTAATAAACTGCACCTGCTAAATAAAGCTTCCCCCTCCACCCTTCCCCTGATGGCAGGACAGTACATCTTACCGTGCTTACCTCAAGGCTTTTTGAACGGCTTTGCTAATTTAGCGTACTTTTTAAAGGTCGTGATCTAATTTCAGAAGGGTGGCGTTCTGTCCGGACGTCCGCTCAACCTTCATCGGATTCTTCCTCTTCCTCTTCTTCTCCTCTGATGTCAGCCACCGCGAAAAAAAAATGGCCTGTTTACAGGATATTTAAAACATGATAAGCACCATTAACCATTCTTTTAATGAACAGTGTGTCATTAACTCAAACACTGACAGGTAGATTGCTAATAGAAAGTTAAAATGAGGCAACGCTTCATATGATAGATTGACACTGGTTATTAACTTCCGATAATAACAACACAGCTCCAAATTGTGGATGGTTGTAAATACATTTAGGGGAGAAAGACGGTTTGTACAGCAGACTGCACATCATAATATCTACTCATAATGAGCAACAGGGATTCAATTGACAGTGAAATGAAATGGTTTGGCTTTTTAGCTACCGTAAAATAATATGCATTTATTTTGATCTGACCTTTATTCAAACAGGAAGCTGATACAGAGAAACACCTTCAAAACGAATAACTAACCTGTAACACTGAATGAGAAACAACATGCAACATCATTTATTACATACAAGTGAACCTCTTCCCTTTTAAAACTGGTCTTTTAGAGTGTCAGAAGTTGATGTGAAACTAATGAAACAGAAGTCATTACATACATTACAATGCTAAATATAAGAAGTGCCTCCTCTATTGATCCACTATAAAGGAATCTCAAATTTCCCCACAAGGGAATACAGTTATCATAAATGAAATAAATGTAAAAATGGCTACAGACACCCGGCTGCAAATAACATTGTTCGATTTTCACACCAAATAGCATCCGTCTTACATTATACCATGCATTTTAAATGTACTCTCCTAATACAAATATGCATCTCCACTAAAATAAAGAATTAATTGTTTCTTGATGGATTGGAAAAATGATCCTCCTACATAGAATTAATTAACCATTAAGAAAACGATTGGATTGTTGAATATGGCTCGGTCGATACAGTGGTACTCAAGTACAAGATCTGAGTGCTTCTCCTTTTACTCAAGTACAAGATCTGAGAACTTTTACTCAAGTACAAGATCTGACTACTTCTCCTTTTACTCAAGTACCAGATCTGACTACTTCTCCTTTTACTGAAGTACAAGATCTGAGAACTTTTACTCAAGTACAAGATCTGAGAACTTTTACTCAAGTACCAGATCTGACTACTTCTCCTTTTACTCAAGTACAAAATCTGAGAACTTTTACTCAAGTACCAGATCTGACTACTTCTCCTTTTACTCAAGTACCAGATCTGACTACTTCTCCTTTTACTCAAGTACAAGATCTGAGTACTTCTACTTTTACTCAAGTACCAGATCTGACTACTTCTCCTTTTACTCAAGTACAAGATCTGAGTACTTCTACTTTTACTCAAGTACAAGATCTGACTACTTCTACTTTTACTCAAGTACGAGATCTGACTTTCTCTCCTTTTACTGAAGTACAAGATCTGAGAACTTTTACTCAAGTACAAGATCTGAGAACTTTTACTCAAGTACAAGATCTGACTACTTCTCCTTTTACTCAAGTACAAGATCTGAGAACTTTTACTCAAGTACCAGATCTGACTACTTCTCCTTTTACTCAAGTACCAGATCTGACTACTTCTCCTTTTACTCAAGTACCAGATCTGACTACTTCTCCTTTTACTCAAGTACAAGATCTGAGTACTTCTACTTTTACTCAAGTACCAGATCTGACTACTTCTCCTTTTACTCAAGTACAAGATCTGACTACTTCTCCTTTTACTCAAGTACAAGATCTGAGTACTTCTCCTTTTACTCAAGTACAAGATCTGAGAACTTTTACTCAAGTACAAGATCTGAGAACTTTTACTCAAGTACAATATCTGAGTACTTTTACTCAAGTACAAGATCTGACTACTTCTCCTTTTACTCAAGTACCAGATCTGACTACTTCTCCTTTTACTCAAGTACAAGATCTGAGAACTTTTACTCAAGTACAAGATCTGATAACTTTTACTCAAGTACCAGATCTGACTACTTCTCCTTTTACTCAAGTACAAGATCTGAGAACTTTTACTCAAGTACAAGATCTGAGAACTTTTACTCAAGTACTTGATCTGAGTACTTCTCCTTTTACTCAAGTACAAGATCTGAGAACTTTTCCCACCTCTGATCTTAACATTGCATTTTTACTGAATACATGCGATTACCAATACAGAGAATTGATTTAAGTTCACTTCTACACTGAACTCTACAGCCCTCGACCAATCAGAATGCTGTGGGGCTTCCTGTCACATAAACAAACACAAACATAGTTAGAGCTGTACAGACGGAGCAGCAGGGGGAAGTTTGCTGATTAGTCCTGTTAATCTGGTGTAAGCACAATGTAAACTTGCTGATGGCGACCTCAACAACACGAGGTTGCTTGTGATGCATTTATGCTCTGATCTGCTCCCAGAGGAGGAGGTGTAGTGAGGGGAAGGCGGAGGGTGGGGGGGGGGGCACCACATGTGGACAAACAGACGTAAAGGGCGATTCTGCACAATCAGCTCCCTTCTGACCCGCAGACCTTGATCAACGCTCGAGGCGATTCATAACAACACGCAGGCAGGTCGTTACGTGAGGGATACAAGGGATGACAACAAACAAACATCAGCAGCAGCAGAGGTCGACGGGAAGTCAGCCGGGGACAGAGGTCAAAGGTCAGATCATCAGGGCAGAGAATACAGGCACCTCTTTAAAGGATGGCATTTGTTCCTGTTGACGCCTGATTGCACAGTCCTCTGTATTGTTTTGCACGTCTATGTTAATGCTACCTTTATGACGTGTCTTTTTTCCCCGTTTTGTTCGATGTGTGATTTTTTTTTTATTGTGTGATCTTTTTTTTTGTTGAGATTCAAGTCAGAATTGGTGCTTTTTTCTCATAACTTTTGAAGAAAGTGAGATTTTTAGTTTCTCACAATTTTGTCACACTGTCCTGAAATTGGTCCAGATGGACACACGAGTATGGAATTGTGAATTTCGCACGAAGATGGCCCCGAACTTGGTCAACAGCCAAGCAACAGCCAAAGCAAGTACGGTGCCTACAGAAGGCCACACGATGGCACCCGAACCACACACGAAAATATGGTCGTAGACTTTACTGATGATTTAGAATGTATCCAGACTCAACGTAAGAGCTTGTGCCTCTTCGGGGGGTGCTAACATTTAAACATACACTTTATCCCTTACTTTCTCCGTCTTCATATGTAGTAGATTAGAAGATATTAGTTATCTCCGTGATGTTGTTTCCATAGCAACAACAACTTCCTGTCAACAGCGTAAACTCGCCTTCAAAATAAAAGCAAGTTAACCTAAATTACATCTGGCAACGCCCTCTTAGGAAATAGTGGGAGGGCTTTACATCTCCAGCCACTGGGATCCTCTGGGTTTTCGGCTGAAATCCGTTGGGTGGAGTCCTAACACAAAAATTAACCTTCACAAGGTCCTTCGGCAAGGTCCTTCGGCAATTATTTGGCATGCCAAAGATTTTGCACTGCTCACGAAGTTGCTGCCGGAGCCTGAGAAACTCCACCGGCGGTTATACGATGGCTTAAGGTGCCCTCAAGAATGGCCCGATGTTGTTACGATCAGAGCCATATTTGAACATTTCCTTTATCGTGTCTCCATCTGGTGTCAATTTCAGGACAGTTTGACAGAGGCTTTAAGAAAAGTCACATTATGACTTTTTCTCAGAGTTTTTGAAAAATAATCAGATTTTGAGTTTATTCTCAAAATCATCACTTCTCTCCCATCTCTAACTTTTTCTAAGAATTTTGAAAAAGTCAGATTTTGAGTTTCTCATAAAACTGATTTTAGCCCAACATTCTGACTTTTTCCCAGAATTGTGACTATTCTTTTTTTTTTTTGGAGAAAAAAAGCCCAATTTTGAGTCTCTAATACCTCATTCACACCAACAGTGTTTCAGGGCCGGTTCGGAGCTGGAGCTTGAAAAGCACCGGGTTTTCCTCTTCACACCACAGTGTGCCTCTTATCTCCGGAATCCGGTTCATTTCAAGCACCAAAAAATTGTCCGGCCAGAGCAAAAGCACCACATACGTCACGCTTACGTCGAGGCGGGGGCAGGGGGAGGGGCGGGATCAACTCCTGAACAACAACAAAAAGCCTCCGTTTTATCCAGTTTGTACACAACGATGGAGAAACTTAACAAGCAGCAGTGGTCCACTGAAGAGACCAGCTACCTACTGGGAATCTGGTCTACCGAAGAGGTACAGAGGAAGCTGGAGAACAATCGGCCATTGTTGTTGTCGGTGTCAGCTGTGAGGGTTTTCACGCGGTTTGGCTTTATGAAGCAGGCACGCAAACGGTTACGTCATGACGCAAACGATGACGCAATGACGCAGCACCAGTCGGACTCTGGGCTGTGTGAAAAGAGCCGGAGCTAAACCGAAGAACCGGTTCTGAACCTGAAAAGCTCTAGCACGGAGCTTGAACCGGAGTTGCGTTGGTGTGAATGAGGTATAAGAATCTCAACCTTTTTCACATCATTTTGGAAAAAAGTCAGATTCCGAGTTTATTCTTAGATTTATGACTTTTCCTAGTATTCTGACATTTTTTTTGACTTTAGATTCAGAATTCTGACTTTTTCCAGAAATCAGACTTTTTCTGAATTTTGGAAAAAATTCAGGTCTTACATTTTTCAAAAAACTGACTTTAGGCTAACATTTCAGGCTTTTTTCTCAGAATGTTTATTTGGAATTTAAAAATCAGATTTTGTGTTTTATCTCAAAATTATGAGTTTTTTCAAGAATCTCAACCTTTTTCTCAGAATTTTGGGAAAAAGCCCAATTTTGTGTCTCTAAGAATTCTGACTTTTTCTCAGAAATCTGACTTTAAAATATACCTCCAAATTCATCTCAACATTCACTGTGTTTACATCAGGGTCCACCTCTTTACACCAGTCACAACACAGTAAAATAAACCTTGATACAGTCTGTAAAGATATGTAAAGCATTTGCATCTTAAACTGCTGCTGTGTTTTAATGAATTCAATTCCTATCAAGGTTATGTGTTATGGCAAAAAGAAGGAAAACAGCACTCAGACTAACAGATGAATGCAGTCAACACGGTTTTCATTTGCTTCACAAACTGAAAGCAAAAAATCTGTATGTTTTATACATACAGACACAAACAGAGAGTTCTTGTTTACTTGGTTTGCCAATAACCTTGATAAATTATAACTTTTCAATAGAATATCTTTAAAGAGTTTTAGAATTAATATCTGGGAATTATCCACACACACACACACACACACACACACACACACACACACACACACACACACACACACACACACACACACACACACACACACACACACACACACACACACACACACACACACACACACACACACACACACACACACACACACACACACACACACACACACACACTGTTTTGTTCAGCAGGATAATAAATGCGATCAGCAGAAGTCAAAAGCTAACGTTACATAACAGTCACCTGACTTCACGTCCCCAATGCTAAGGGGGTGCCACCAGTTAGCAACCAGCATTTGTAAGACACTTAGAAGCTTCAAACATTCAGAAGTGGGGTATTTACTGACATATTTTACAGTATGTTGTTAAATAAAACGTCAAAATCTCTTCAGCTTGTGTTAACAAAGACCTTTTTACAGGCCTCTAACTGTAAACACGTTAGAAAACCATTGACTTCCAGACTCGGCAACATGAAACGCCAACATTTTGACTAATTTTAGGGTTTTAGGGCTTATCCCTGCAAGTTAACCAAATCTCCAACAAAACCTCTTAATTTAAGAGCGTGTGAGTTGATCAATAAAATGTCTGTCGACCGTGTTGTATCATTCTTATAGCTCTCTTCTTTAGCATGCAGCTAGTCAGACCTTGGAGCTAACCTTAGTTGTTGAGTGGATCATACTCAGCGATCAGATTATTGATTATTGACACGAAAACCATTTGCTCCTCGTGGAACGTGGAACGGAATGAGATAGAGCCATTTCATCTGTCAGCATGTTATCTTGTACACACACACACACACACACACACACACACACACACACACACACACACACACACACACACACACACACACACACACACACACACACACACACACACACACACACACACACACACACACACACACACACACACACACACACACACACACACACACACACACACACACACACACACACACACACACACACACACACACACACACACACACACACACCATGTATACATCACTTCAGGGGACATTACATTGACTTACATGCATTTCCTGGAGACTTATCCTAACCTTAACCATTACCAACACATGCCTAACCCTAACCCTTAACCTTAACCTTACCCTTACCCTTACCCTTACCCTAAGCCTAATCCTAAACGTAACCACGTCTTCACCCTAAAATGAATGATTCCCCTCAAGGGGACCTCCAATTTGTCCCCATAAGGGAAGCCAATCCCCACACGTGACTGTGTAAACAGATTTAGGTCCCCACAAGTAATGCTAGGACACACACACACACACACACACACACACACACACACACACACACACACACACACACACACACACACACACACACACACATACATACACACACACACACACACACACACACACACACACACACACACACACACACACACACACACACACACACACACACACACACGTATCTTCTGTAATAAGGTGGGCCACAGTGGTGGTTTGAAGATTTTTGATGATCCTCGTTTACCTTCACTGAGGTTTCGTTCTTCGACTGCTGTTCACTTCAGGCCGTCTCTCACTGCGTCTTTAAATACCAGCAGTCTGTCAAAGGACTCCAGCGGTTCATGTTAAAAAAAAAGGGAGGACAGGGTTGTAAGTGAGACACACGGCATGTTTCACACCGCCTCTGCCTTTTATTTCTTCTATTCTCACTTGCACTCCTGCAAGACACCTCCTCCTGCGGGCTGCTTGGAAGCAAAGCTCATTACACAGACGGGATTAAGCACTAAGACACACTAATGTGCAGCGAGAAGAAGTTTACCACAACCTTTTTCCATTAGCAATGCTTCTAAATGCAGCACCCTGAAGAAATGTTTAATGTTACCAGGTACAAGAAAGTTTCTGTTTGTCACGTTCATGCCACACACACATTGGAAATCAGTTTCAACAGGTGGTTTCAGCTATACATGACTATTTGAAGTGAAAAACAGTACATTTTAGAGCTGAAATTAAGGGTTGTGTCACGGTGGGGTGAGGAGGCAGGACCCAAATAAGGGCAATCAAGGAGTCTTAACAAAAAGTGAGCTTTCATTTCTAAAAAAGCAGATGACAAAGCAACAACAAAGGAGGGGAAACACAGGAAGGAAGACCAGAAACAAGGAGAACGACATTTCTAAATAAAACAGGAAACTATACACACAGAACAAAAATCATGACAGGTTAAAGAATAGCGTTTTGTGTTCCTGTTATACCGGATTGCATGTTCCTCAGTATTTTTTGCACATCTCTGTTAATGCTACCGCTTTGTTTTATTTAGAACAAATATATATTATTGTGTGCTTTTATTAAATGTTGTTCTGAGATTCAAGTCAGAATCCAGACTTTTTTCTCAGAAGGTTTGAGGAAAGTCACATTTTGAGTTTCTTTTAATTTCTCAGTTTTTACTTTTTTTCCAGGATTTGTGAAAAAAAGTATAATTTTGAGTTTCTCAGAATTCTGTCTTTTTTCAGATTTTGTTGATTTTAGATTTTTCAGAATTTTAGTTGTTTTCAGTCAACTAAGCACATATACAAACATCGTTCAGGCGAAGGTCAGTTCAAGTATAAAAGGTACATATTACAAATAATCATTATATTAATTATACGTTAGTAATATCATCTTTCATTAGTTACACTCTGAACAAAGTCACACATACAAAGTCAATACATTTATAGCATTAGATTTGCTCCATAAAACGATAACATTTCTTAAACAATTTATTATACAAGCTGAGCCAGCGTGCCACTGGGTGTTGTAACAGTTTATAATGTGGCAAAAACTAAAAGAGAAATTTGACACACTGCTAATAAATATGTGGCGTTCATCAGAAGAGCAGCACCGAGTGTGAAGTTGATCGGATGAACAGGGAATTTACAGAAATAGTCAAATGCATCGCCTACTGGTTAACATGCAGTAATGCCTAGTGGAACACCTGTAACCTGGAGCTAACATATCTGAATATCATTTATATGAATTAATTGCAAGTAGACATTTTGATATTTGATGTAGAAGAAGAAGAAGAAGAAGAAGAAGAAGAAGAAGAAGAAGAAGAAGAAGAAGAAGAAGAAGAAGAAGAAGAAGAAGAGAAGAAGGGGTTTGCGTTTTTTTGGGGTTGAAGAAGAGGCCCTATTAGACTCAAATATGTATATATGTTAATTTAATTCATTTCTTGTTTTAACAGCTACTTACCTGTATATCGTTTTAATTTTTATTGTATCTTTAACTGTATTAATCTTATGTGAATACTTTCCTGATTTTCGCTTTAATTATGTTGCTGCTTAAACTCCTGAATTTCCAGAACATAGTGACATCATTATGTAACACTAACGCTTCTATTGGCAGGAGAGGACTCTTTAAAGTAGAGACACTCCATACTGATATACACCTGAACATCAGCAGGAGAGGACTCTTTAAAGTAGAGACACTACATACTGATATACAGCTGAACATCAGCAGGAGAGGACTCTTTAAAGTAGAGACACTACATACTGATATACACCTGAACATCAGCAGGAGAGGACTCTTTAAAGTAGAGACACTACATACTGATATACACCTGAACATCAGCAGGAGAGGACTCTTTAAAGTAGAGACACTATATACTGATATACACCTGAACATCAGCAGGAGAGGACTCTTTAAAGTAGAGACACTAC
Source organism: Notothenia rossii (assembly GCF_949606895.1). Taxonomy (NCBI): domain Eukaryota; kingdom Metazoa; phylum Chordata; class Actinopteri; order Perciformes; family Nototheniidae; genus Notothenia; species Notothenia rossii. Next base: position 90,536,625 of record NC_136901.1, read on the forward strand.
ATACTGTTATACACCTGAACATCAGCAGGAGAGGACTCTTTAAAGTAGAGACACTACATACTGATATACACCTGAACATCAGCTGGAGAGGACTCTTTAAAGTAGAGACTCTACATACTGATATACACCTGAACATCAGCAGGAGAGGACTCTTTAAAGTAGAGACACTACATACTGATATACACCTGAACATCAGCACGAGAGGACTCTTTAAAATAGAGACACTACATACTGATATACAACTGAACATCAGCAGGAGAGGACTCTTTAAAGTAGAGACACTACATACTGATATACACCTGAACATCAGCAGGAGAGGACTCTTTAAAATAGAGACACTACATACTGATATACACCTGAACATCAGCAGGAGAGGACTCTTTAAAGTAGAGACACAACATACTGATATACACCTGAA